>NC_139953.1:51300885-51628615 GCF_963454915.1 Gymnoscopelus microlampas | reverse complement strand
TGACTCCTTACCTCGGCAATCAGCGGTACTTGCAACTCACGAGTTACAACCACTGGTGTAGAGACACTCCCAACAGGTGCTGGAGTGGCTGCTACAGACTTGCGGGGTGGTGTCCTAGGACTGACCTGTGCATAAAAACAGAGAGCACCGTTTGCAGGCCGGAAAATGGGAACCCTGTCATCTTAGCTTTTAATCATTTTCATTTAAGATGCTCGGACGAACCTGTGCTCTTGCCTGCTGCAGTTGCTCATGAACAGCAAACGACAACTGCTGTATCCATCCACGATGGATCGGAGATGTGAATCACCGACAAGAAGGGCAAACTGTTTCAACAAAAGAAAAACAAAATCAATGTTTATTGTGTAAACACTGGCATTTACTCCTCAAAATTAATAAATGAGCAAAGACAGACACCTTCTTGTTTGACAACTCAGCTGGAATCAAAGACCTCTGCGTTAGTCTAGTCCAGGCTGACCTCTTCCACCGGTTCGCTGATCTGCAGGCAGCCTGGTCCATCACTGGTTTGCCACGCTTGGACTGGCGAGGCATCTCTGTAACCTGCTTGGACTTCAGCCACCTGTTTCCGTTGAGTTGGGAAAGAAAAAAGTCACACACAACAAGTGTTACTAGGACAGCAACAAACAGCTACCCAAAACAATATAGAACAATCAAAGAGAGAGAGTGTGAGTGAGTGCCCGAGTGAGTGATTGAACGAGCGAACGAACGAGCGAACGAACGAGCGATCGAGCGAGCGAGCGAGCGAGCGAGCGAGCGATCGAGTGAGTGTGTATGTGTGTGTGATACTTCTTCTTCTTGCGTATGTCATCAGATCCTCAGCTCCGTTGCAGCAAGCCAATCCAGCGTTTCGTCATCCAGGTTCATACGGCCTTGGTCGCCATGTGGCGGGCGGTGTTTCGGGCAGCTGGTCATGATGTGTTCCACAGTCTGTAGGGGGTCTCCACATTCACAGTGGGCACTGTCCGAGAGGCCCCACCGTCGCATTGCTTCACCGAAGCGTCCCCACGCCTGTCATCAGGCGGTTGAGGGTTGTCCACTGCTTACGGGGCAGGTGCTGGCCAGGGACATCTGTGGGATCCTCTATGTAGTTGTGTGATACTTCACCAGGAACTACTCTGCAGCGGTCTGCAGGTAGCGTAGTCCACAGGGGTTGAAGCTAGCAAGGGGTAAAAGGATATATACATTTATATACACAAAAGCAAACATGAAAGTACTGGGTTAAATATTGATTAAGTTTGATTCCTTTTTCAATGAATCAAATAATCGAAAAGTGTTTTTAATACATCAGCAATATCAATACTTTACTAATGGAACCAAATGTACCCCTAACAGGTCTGTAACTCTGAATGAGAGGGTAACAAACAAACCAACCAACACTTGTACGTATATCAGTGGTTCTCTAAACATGTCAAGATCCCCCTAATTACAAATGTACAATGTAGGCATTAGCCCTTTATCCAGAGTGACTTACAGCAAACGAGGTCAAAACATTCATAGAATGCAGAGAGACAGTGTAGTGTCTCAGTAAACTATAGGATCAAGTAAACTAATATGATAACAGAGTCTCGTCACAAAGCAGTGACTCCTTACCTCGGCAATCAGCGGTACTTGCAACTCACGAGTTACAACCACTGGTGTAGAGACACTCCTAACAGGTGCTGGAGTGGCTGCTACAGACTTGCGGGGTGGTGTCCTAGGACTGACCTGTGCATAAAAACAGAGAGCACCGTTTGCAGGCCGGAAAATGGGAACCCTGTCATCTTAGCTTTTAATCATTTTCATTTAAGATGCTCGGACGAACCTGTGCTCTTGCCTGCTGCAGTTGCTCATGAACAGCAAACGACAACTGCTGTATCCATCCACGATGGATCGGAGATGTGAATCACCGACAAGAAGGGCAAACTGTTTCAACAAAAGAAAAACAAAATCAATGTTTATTGTGTAAACACTGGCATTTACTCCTCAAAATTAATAAATGAGCAAAGACAGACACCTTCTTGTTTGACAACTCAGCTGGAATCAAAGACCTCTGCGTTAGTCTAGTCCAGGCTGACCTCTTCCACCGGTTCGCTGATCTGCAGGCAGCCTGGTCCATCACTGGTTTGCCACGCTTGGACTGGCGAGGCATCTCTGTAACCTGCTTGGACTTCAGCCACCTGTTTCCGTTGAGTTGGGAAAGAAAAAAGTCACACACAACAAGTGTTACTAGGGCAGCAACAAACAGCTACCCAAAACAATATAGAACAATCAAAGAGAGAGAGTGTGAGTGAGTGCCCGAGTGAGTGATTGAACGAGCGAACGAACGAGCGAACGAGCGAACGAGCGATCGAGCGAGCGAGCGAGCGAGCGAGCGATCGAGTGAGTGTGTATGTGTGTGTGATACTTCTTCTTCTTGCGTATGTCATCAGATCCTCAGCTCCGTTGCAGCAAGCCAATCCAGCGTTTCGTCATCCAGGTTCATACGGCCTTGGTCGCCATGTGGCGGGCGGTGTTTCGGGCAGCTGGTCATGATGTGTTCCACAGTCTGTAGGGGGTCTCCACATTCACAGTGGGCACTGTCCGAGAGGCCCCACCGTCGCATTGCTTCACCGAAGCGTCCCCACGCCTGTCATCAGGCGGTTGAGGGTTGTCCACTGCTTACGGGGCAGGTGCTGGCCAGGGACATCTGTGGGATCCTCTATGTAGTTGTGTGATACTTCACCAGGAACTACTCTGCAGCGGTCTGCAGGTAGCGTAGTCCACAGGGGTTGAAGCTAGCAAGGGGTAAAAGGATATATACATTTATATACACAAAAGCAAACATGAAAGTACTGGGTTAAATATTGATTAAGTTTGATTCCTTTTTCAATGAATCAAATAATCGAAAAGTGTTTTTAATACATCAGCAATATCAATACTTTACTAATGGAACCAAATGTACCCCTAACAGGTCTGTAACTCTGAATGAGAGGGTAACAAACAAACCAACCAACACTTGTACGTATATCAGTGGTTCTCTAAACATGTCAAGATCCCCCTAATTACAAATGTACAATGTAGGCATTAGCCCTTTATCCAGAGTGACTTACAGCAAACGAGGTCAAAACATTCATAGAATGCAGAGAGACAGTGTAGTGTCTCAGTAAACTATAGGATCAAGTAAACTAATATGATAACAGAGTCTCGTCACAAAGCAGTGACTCCTTACCTCGGCAATCAGCGGTACTTGCAACTCACGAGTTACAACCACTGGTGTAGAGACACTCCTAACAGGTGCTGGAGTGGCTGCTACAGACTTGCGGGGTGGTGTCCTAGGACTGACCTGTGCATAAAAACAGAGAGCACCGTTTGCAGGCCGGAAAATGGGAACCCTGTCATCTTAGCTTTTAATCATTTTCATTTAAGATGCTCGGACGAACCTGTGCTCTTGCCTGCTGCAGTTGCTCATGAACAGCAAACGACAACTGCTGTATCCATCCACGATGGATCGGAGATGTGAATCACCGACAAGAAGGGCAAACTGTTTCAACAAAAGAAAAACAAAATCAATGTTTATTGTGTAAACACTGGCATTTACTCCTCAAAATTAATAAATGAGCAAAGACAGACACCTTCTTGTTTGACAACTCAGCTGGAATCAAAGACCTCTGCGTTAGTCTAGTCCAGGCTGACCTCTTCCAACGGTTCGCTGATCTGCAGGCAGCCTGGTCCATCACTGGTTTGCCACGCTTGGACTGGCGAGGCATCTCTGTAACCTGCTTGGACTTCAGCCACCTGTTTCCGTTGAGTTGGGAAAGAAAAAAGTCACACACAACAAGTGTTACTAGGACAGCAACAAACAGCTACCCAAAACAATATAGAACAATCAAAGAGAGAGAGTGTGAGTGAGTGCCCGAGTGAGTGATTGAACGAGCGAACGAACGAACGAGCGATCGAGCGAGCGAGCGAGCGAGCGAGCGATCGAGTGAGTGTGTATGTGTGTGTGATACTTCTTCTTCTTGCGTATGTCATCAGATCCTCAGCTCCGTTGCAGCAAGCCAATCCAGCGTTTCGTCATCCAGGTTCATACGGCCTTGGTCGCCATGTGGCGGGCGGTGTTTCGGGCAGCTGGTCATGATGTGTTCCACAGTCTGTAGGGGGTCTCCACATTCACAGTGGGCACTGTCCGAGAGGCCCCACCGTCGCATTGCTTCACCGAAGCGTCCCCACGCCTGTCATCAGGCGGTTGAGGGTTGTCCACTGCTTACGGGGCAGGTGCTGGCCAGGGACATCTGTGGGATCCTCTATGTAGTTGTGTGATACTTCACCAGGAACTACTCTGCAGCGGTCTGCAGGTAGCGTAGTCCACAGGGGTTGAAGCTAGCAAGGGGTAAAAGGATATATACATTTATATACACAAAAGCAAACATGAAAGTACTGGGTTAAATATTGATTAAGTTTGATTCCTTTTTCAATGAATCAAATAATCGAAAAGTGTTTTTAATACATCAGCAATATCAATACTTTACTAATGGAACCAAATGTACCCCTAACAGGTCTGTAACTCTGAATGAGAGGGTAACAAACAAACCAACCAACACTTGTACGTATATCAGTGGTTCTCTAAACATGTCAAGATCCCCCTAATTACAAATGTACAATGTAGGCATTAGCCCTTTATCCAGAGTGACTTACAGCAAACGAGGTCAAAACATTCATAGAATGCAGAGAGACAGTGTAGTGTCTCAGTAAACTATAGGATCAAGTAAACTAATATGATAACAGAGTCTCGTCACAAAGCAGTGACTCCTTACCTCGGCAATCAGCGGTACTTGCAACTCACGAGTTACAACCACTGGTGTAGAGACACTCCTAACAGGTGCTGGAGTGGCTGCTACAGACTTGCGGGGTGGTGTCCTAGGACTGACCTGTGCATAAAAACAGAGAGCACCGTTTGCAGGCCGGAAAATGGGAACCCTGTCATCTTAGCTTTTAATCATTTTCATTTAAGATGCTCGGACGAACCTGTGCTCTTGCCTGCTGCAGTTGCTCATGAACAGCAAACGACAACTGCTGTATCCATCCACGATGGATCGGAGATGTGAATCACCGACAAGAAGGGCAAACTGTTTCAACAAAAGAAAAACAAAATCAATGTTTATTGTGTAAACACTGGCATTTACTCCTCAAAATTAATAAATGAGCAAAGACAGACACCTTCTTGTTTGACAACTCAGCTGGAATCAAAGACCTCTGCGTTAGTCTAGTCCAGGCTGACCTCTTCCACCGGTTCGCTGATCTGCAGGCAGCCTGGTCCATCACTGGTTTGCCACGCTTGGACTGGCGAGGCATCTCTGTAACCTGCTTGGACTTCAGCCACCTGTTTCCGTTGAGTTGGGAAAGAAAAAAGTCACACACAACAAGTGTTACTAGGACAGCAACAAACAGCTACCCAAAACAATATAGAACAATCAAAGAGAGAGAGTGTGAGTGAGTGCCCGAGTGAGTGATTGAACGAGCGAACGAACGAGCGAACGAACGAGCGATCGAGCGAGCGAGCGAGCGATCGATCGAGTGAGTGTGTATGTGTGTGTGATACTTCTTCTTCTTGCGTATGTCATCAGATCCTCAGCTCCGTTGCAGCAAGCCAATCCAGCGTTTCGTCATCCAGGTTCATACGGCCTTGGTCGCCATGTGGCGGGCGGTGTTTCGGGCAGCTGGTCATGATGTGTTCCACAGTCTGTAGGGGGTCTCCACATTCACAGTGGGCACTGTCCGAGAGGCCCCACCGTCGCATTGCTTCACCGAAGCGTCCCCACGCCTGTCATCAGGCGGTTGAGGGTTGTCCACTGCTTACGGGGCAGGTGCTGGCCAGGGACATCTGTGGGATCCTCTATGTAGTTGTGTGATACTTCACCAGGAACTACTCTGCAGCGGTCTGCAGGTAGCGTAGTCCACAGGGGTTGAAGCTAGCAAGGGGTAAAAGGATATATACATTTATATACACAAAAGCAAACATGAAAGTACTGGGTTAAATATTGATTAAGTTTGATTCCTTTTTCAATGAATCAAATAATCGAAAAGTGTTTTTAATACATCAGCAATATCAATACTTTACTAATGGAACCAAATGTACCCCTAACAGGTCTGTAACTCTGAATGAGAGGGTAACAAACAAACCAACCAACACTTGTACGTATATCAGTGGTTCTCTAAACATGTCAAGATCCCCCTAATTACAAATGTACAATGTAGGCATTAGCCCTTTATCCAGAGTGACTTACAGCAAACGAGGTCAAAACATTCATAGAATGCAGAGAGACAGTGTAGTGTCTCAGTAAACTATAGGATCAAGTAAACTAATATGATAACAGAGTCTCGTCACAAAGCAGTGACTCCTTACCTCGGCAATCAGCGGTACTTGCAACTCACGAGTTACAACCACTGGTGTAGAGACACTCCTAACAGGTGCTGGAGTGGCTGCTACAGACTTGCGGGGTGGTGTCCTAGGACTGACCTGTGCATAAAAACAGAGAGCACCGTTTGCAGGCCGGAAAATGGGAACCCTGTCATCTTAGCTTTTAATCATTTTCATTTAAGATGCTCGGACGAACCTGTGCTCTTGCCTGCTGCAGTTGCTCATGAACAGCAAACGACAACTGCTGTATCCATCCACGATGGATCGGAGATGTGAATCACCGACAAGAAGGGCAAACTGTTTCAACAAAAGAAAAACAAAATCAATGTTTATTGTGTAAACACTGGCATTTACTCCTCAAAATTAATAAATGAGCAAAGACAGACACCTTCTTGTTTGACAACTCAGCTGGAATCAAAGACCTCTGCGTTAGTCTAGTCCAGGCTGACCTCTTCCACCGGTTCGCTGATCTGCAGGCAGCCTGGTCCATCACTGGTTTGCCACGCTTGGACTGGCGAGGCATCTCTGTAACCTGCTTGGACTTCAGCCACCTGTTTCCGTTGAGTTGGGAAAGAAAAAAGTCACACACAACAAGTGTTACTAGGACAGCAACAAACAGCTACCCAAAACAATATAGAACAATCAAAGAGAGAGAGTGTGAGTGAGTGCCCGAGTGAGTGATTGAACGAGCGAACGAACGAGCGAACGAACGAGCGATCGAGCGAGCGAGCGAGCGAGCGAGCGATCGATCGAGTGAGTGTGTATGTGTGTGTGATACTTCTTCTTCTTGCGTATGTCATCAGATCCTCAGCTCCGTTGCAGCAAGCCAATCCAGCGTTTCGTCATCCAGGTTCATACGGCCTTGGTCGCCATGTGGCGGGCGGTGTTTCGGGCAGCTGGTCATGATGTGTTCCACAGTCTGTAGGGGGTCTCCACATTCACAGTGGGCACTGTCCGAGAGGCCCCACCGTCGCATTGCTTCACCGAAGCGTCCCCACGCCTGTCATCAGGCGGTTGAGGGTTGTCCACTGCTTACGGGGCAGGTGCTGGCCAGGGACATCTGTGGGATCCTCTATGTAGTTGTGTGATACTTCACCAGGAACTACTCTGCAGCGGTCTGCAGGTAGCGTAGTCCACAGGGGTTGAAGCTAGCAAGGGGTAAAAGGATATATACATTTATATACACAAAAGCAAACATGAAAGTACTGGGTTAAATATTGATTAAGTTTGATTCCTTTTTCAATGAATCAAATAATCGAAAAGTGTTTTTAATACATCAGCAATATCAATACTTTACTAATGGAACCAAACGTACCCCTAACAGGTCTGTAACTCTGAATGAGAGGGTAACAAACAAACCAACCAACACTTGTACGTATATCAGTGGTTCTCTAAACATGTCAAGATCCCCCTAATTACAAATGTACAATGTAGGCATTAGCCCTTTATCCAGAGTGACTTACAGCAAACGAGGTCAAAACATTCATAGAATGCAGAGAGACAGTGTAGTGTCTCAGTAAACTATAGGATCAAGTAAACTAATATGATAACAGAGTCTCGTCACAAAGCAGTGACTCCTTACCTCGGCAATCAGCGGTACTTGCAACTCACGAGTTACAACCACTGGTGTAGAGACACTCCTAACAGGTGCTGGAGTGGCTGCTACAGACTTGCGGGGTGGTGTCCTAGGACTGACCTGTGCATAAAAACAGAGAGCACCGTTTGCAGGCCGGAAAATGGGAACCCTGTCATCTTAGCTTTTAATCATTTTCATTTAAGATGCTCGGACGAACCTGTGCTCTTGCCTGCTGCAGTTGCTCATGAACAGCAAACGACAACTGCTGTATCCATCCACGATGGATCGGAGATGTGAATCACCGACAAGAAGGGCAAACTGTTTCAACAAAAGAAAAACAAAATCAATGTTTATTGTGTAAACACTGGCATTTACTCCTCAAAATTAATAAATGAGCAAAGACAGACACCTTCTTGTTTGACAACTCAGCTGGAATCAAAGACCTCTGCGTTAGTCTAGTCCAGGCTGACCTCTTCCACCGGTTCGCTGATCTGCAGGCAGCCTGGTCCATCACTGGTTTGCCACGCTTGGACTGGCGAGGCATCTCTGTAACCTGCTTGGACTTCAGCCACCTGTTTCCGTTGAGTTGGGAAAGAAAAAAGTCACACACAACAAGTGTTACTAGGACAGCAACAAACAGCTACCCAAAACAATATAGAACAATCAAAGAGAGAGAGTGTGAGTGAGTGCCCGAGTGAGTGATTGAACGAGCGAACGAACGAGCGAACGAACGAGCGATCGAGCGAGCGAGCGAGCGAGCGAGCGAGCGATCGAGTGAGTGTGTATGTGTGTGTGATACTTCTTCTTCTTGCGTATGTCATCAGATCCTCAGCTCCGTTGCAGCAAGCCAATCCAGCGTTTCGTCATCCAGGTTCATACGGCCTTGGTCGCCATGTGGCGGGCGGTGTTTCGGGCAGCTGGTCATGATGTGTTCCACAGTCTGTAGGGGGTCTCCACATTCACAGTGGGCACTGTCCGAGAGGCCCCACCGTCGCATTGCTTCACCGAAGCGTCCCCACGCCTGTCATCAGGCGGTTGAGGGTTGTCCACTGCTTACGGGGCAGGTGCTGGCCAGGGACATCTGTGGGATCCTCTATGTAGTTGTGTGATACTTCACCAGGAACTACTCTGCAGCGGTCTGCAGGTAGCGTAGTCCACAGGGGTTGAAGCTAGCAAGGGGTAAAAGGATATATACATTTATATACACAAAAGCAAACATGAAAGTACTGGGTTAAATATTGATTAAGTTTGATTCCTTTTTCAATGAATCAAATAATCGAAAAGTGTTTTTAATACATCAGCAATATCAATACTTTACTAATGGAACCAAATGTACCCCTAACAGGTCTGTAACTCTGAATGAGAGGGTAACAAACAAACCAACCAACACTTGTACGTATATCAGTGGTTCTCTAAACATGTCAAGATCCCCCTAATTACAAATGTACAATGTAGGCATTAGCCCTTTATCCAGAGTGACTTACAGCAAACGAGGTCAAAACATTCATAGAATGCAGAGAGACAGTGTAGTGTCTCAGTAAACTATAGGATCAAGTAAACTAATATGATAACAGAGTCTCGTCACAAAGCAGTGACTCCTTACCTCGGCAATCAGCGGTACTTGCAACTCACGAGTTACAACCACTGGTGTAGAGACACTCCTAACAGGTGCTGGAGTGGCTGCTACAGACTTGCGGGGTGGTGTCCTAGGACTGACCTGTGCATAAAAACAGAGAGCACCGTTTGCAGGCCGGAAAATGGGAACCCTGTCATCTTAGCTTTTAATCATTTTCATTTAAGATGCTCGGACGAACCTGTGCTCTTGCCTGCTGCAGTTGCTCATGAACAGCAAACGACAACTGCTGTATCCATCCACGATGGATCGGAGATGTGAATCACCGACAAGAAGGGCAAACTGTTTCAACAAAAGAAAAACAAAATCAATGTTTATTGTGTAAACACTGGCATTTACTCCTCAAAATTAATAAATGAGCAAAGACAGACACCTTCTTGTTTGACAACTCAGCTGGAATCAAAGACCTCTGCGTTAGTCTAGTCCAGGCTGACCTCTTCCAACGGTTCGCTGATCTGCAGGCAGCCTGGTCCATCACTGGTTTGCCACGCTTGGACTGGCGAGGCATCTCTGTAACCTGCTTGGACTTCAGCCACCTGTTTCCGTTGAGTTGGGAAAGAAAAAAGTCACACACAACAAGTGTTACTAGGACAGCAACAAACAGCTACCCAAAACAATATAGAACAATCAAAGAGAGAGAGTGTGAGTGAGTGCCCGAGTGAGTGATTGAACGAGCGAACGAACGAGCGAACGAACGAGCGATCGAGCGAGCGAGCGAGCGAGCGAGCGATCGAGTGAGTGTGTATGTGTGTGTGATACTTCTTCTTCTTGCGTATGTCATCAGATCCTCAGCTCCGTTGCAGCAAGCCAATCCAGCGTTTCGTCATCCAGGTTCATACGGCCTTGGTCGCCATGTGGCGGGCGGTGTTTCGGGCAGCTGGTCATGATGTGTTCCACAGTCTGTAGGGGGTCTCCACATTCACAGTGGGCACTGTCCGAGAGGCCCCACCGTCGCATTGCTTCACCGAAGCGTCCCCACGCCTGTCATCAGGCGGTTGAGGGTTGTCCACTGCTTACGGGGCAGGTGCTGGCCAGGGACATCTGTGGGATCCTCTATGTAGTTGTGTGATACTTCACCAGGAACTACTCTGCAGCGGTCTGCAGGTAGCGTAGTCCACAGGGGTTGAAGCTAGCAAGGGGTAAAAGGATATATACATTTATATACACAAAAGCAAACATGAAAGTACTGGGTTAAATATTGATTAAGTTTGATTCCTTTTTCAATGAATCAAATAATCGAAAAGTGTTTTTAATACATCAGCAATATCAATACTTTACTAATGGAACCAAATGTACCCCTAACAGGTCTGTAACTCTGAATGAGAGGGTAACAAACAAACCAACCAACACTTGTACGTATATCAGTGGTTCTCTAAACATGTCAAGATCCCCCTAATTACAAATGTACAATGTAGGCATTAGCCCTTTATCCAGAGTGACTTACAGCAAACGAGGTCAAAACATTCATAGAATGCAGAGAGACAGTGTAGTGTCTCAGTAAACTGTAGGATCAAGTAAACTAATATGATAACAGAGTCTCGTCACAAAGCAGTGACTCCTTACCTCGGCAATCAGCGGTACTTGCAACTCACGAGTTACAACCACTGGTGTAGAGACACTCCTAAAAGGTGCTGGAGTGGCTGCTACAGACTTGCGGGGTGGTGTCCTAGGACTGACCTGTGCATAAAAACAGAGAGCACCGTTTGCAGGCCGGAAAATGGGAACCCTGTCATCTTAGCTTTTAATCATTTTCATTTAAGATGCTCGGACGAACCTGTGCTCTTGCCTGCTGCAGTTGCTCATGAACAGCAAACGACAACTGCTGTATCCATCCACGATGGATCGGAGATGTGAATCACCGACAAGAAGGGCAAACTGTTTCAACAAAAGAAAAACAAAATCAATGTTTATTGTGTAAACACTGGCATTTACTCCTCAAAATTAATAAATGAGCAAAGACAGACACCTTCTTGTTTGACAACTCAGCTGGAATCAAAGACCTCTGCGTTAGTCTAGTCCAGGCTGACCTCTTCCACCGGTTCGCTGATCTGCAGGCAGCCTGGTCCATCACTGGTTTGCCACGCTTGGACTGGCGAGGCATCTCTGTAACCTGCTTGGACTTCAGCCACCTGTTTCCGTTGAGTTGGGAAAGAAAAAAGTCACACACAACAAGTGTTACTAGGACAGCAACAAACAGCTACCCAAAACAATATAGAACAATCAAAGAGAGAGAGTGTGAGTGAGTGCCCGAGTGAGTGATTGAACGAGCGAACGAACGAGCGAACGAACGAGCGATCGAGCGAGCGAGCGAGCGAGCGAGCGATCGAGTGAGTGTGTATGTGTGTGTGATACTTCTTCTTCTTGCATATGTCATCAGATCCTCAGCTCCGTTGCAGCAAGCCAATCCAGCGTTTCGTCATCCAGGTTCATACGGCCTTGGTCGCCATGTGGCGGGCGGTGTTTCGGGCAGCTGGTCATGATGTGTTCCACAGTCTGTAGGGGGTCTCCACATTCACAGTGGGCACTGTCCGAGAGGCCCCACCGTCGCATTGCTTCACCGAAGCGTCCCCACGCCTGTCATCAGGCGGTTGAGGGTTGTCCACTGCTTACGGGGCAGGTGCTGGCCAGGGACATCTGTGGGATCCTCTATGTAGTTGTGTGATACTTCACCAGGAACTACTCTGCAGCGGTCTGCAGGTAGCGTAGTCCACAGGGGTTGAAGCTAGCAAGGGGTAAAAGGATATATACATTTATATACACAAAAGCAAACATGAAAGTACTGGGTTAAATATTGATTAAGTTTGATTCCTTTTTCAATGAATCAAATAATCGAAAAGTGTTTTTAATACATCAGCAATATCAATACTTTACTAATGGAACCAAATGTACCCCTAACAGGTCTGTAACTCTGAATGAGAGGGTAACAAACAAACCAACCAACACTTGTACGTATATCAGTGGTTCTCTAAACATGTCAAGATCCCCCTAATTACAAATGTACAATGTAGGCATTAGCCCTTTATCCAGAGTGACTTACAGCAAACGAGGTCAAAACATTCATAGAATGCAGAGAGACAGTGTAGTGTCTCAGTAAACTGTAGGATCAAGTAAACTAATATGATAACAGAGTCTCGTCACAAAGCAGTGACTCCTTACCTCGGCAATCAGCGGTACTTGCAACTCACGAGTTACAACCACTGGTGTAGAGACACTCCTAAAAGGTGCTGGAGTGGCTGCTACAGACTTGCGGGGTGGTGTCCTAGGACTGACCTGTGCATAAAAACAGAGAGCACCGTTTGCAGGCCGGAAAATGGGAACCCTGTCATCTTAGCTTTTAATCATTTTCATTTAAGATGCTCGGACGAACCTGTGCTCTTGCCTGCTGCAGTTGCTCATGAACAGCAAACGACAACTGCTGTATCCATCCACGATGGATCGGAGATGTGAATCACCGACAAGAAGGGCAAACTGTTTCAACAAAAGAAAAACAAAATCAATGTTTATTGTGTAAACACTGGCATTTACTCCTCAAAATTAATAAATGAGCAAAGACAGACACCTTCTTGTTTGACAACTCAGCTGGAATCAAAGACCTCTGCGTTAGTCTAGTCCAGGCTGACCTCTTCCACCGGTTCGCTGATCTGCAGGCAGCCTGGTCCATCACTGGTTTGCCACGCTTGGACTGGCGAGGCATCTCTGTAACCTGCTTGGACTTCAGCCACCTGTTTCCGTTGAGTTGGGAAAGAAAAAAGTCACACACAACAAGTGTTACTAGGACAGCAACAAACAGCTACCCAAAACAATATAGAACAATCAAAGAGAGAGAGTGTGAGTGAGTGCCCGAGTGAGTGATTGAACGAGCGAACGAACGAGCGAACGAACGAGCGATCGAGCGAGCGAGCGAGCGAGCGAGCGATCGAGTGAGTGTGTATGTGTGTGTGATACTTCTTCTTCTTGCGTATGTCATCAGATCCTCAGCTCCGTTGCAGCAAGCCAATCCAGCGTTTCGTCATCCAGGTTCATACGGCCTTGGTCGCCATGTGGCGGGCGGTGTTTCGGGCAGCTGGTCATGATGTGTTCCACAGTCTGTAGGGGGTCTCCACATTCACAGTGGGCACTGTCCGAGAGGCCCCACCGTCGCATTGCTTCACCGAAGCGTCCCCACGCCTGTCATCAGGCGGTTGAGGGTTGTCCACTGCTTACGGGGCAGGTGCTGGCCAGGGACATCTGTGGGATCCTCTATGTAGTTGTGTGATACTTCACCAGGAACTACTCTGCAGCGGTCTGCAGGTAGCGTAGTCCACAGGGGTTGAAGCTAGCAAGGGGTAAAAGGATATATACATTTATATACACAAAAGCAAACATGAAAGTACTGGGTTAAATATTGATTAAGTTTGATTCCTTTTTCAATGAATCAAATAATCGAAAAGTGTTTTTAATACATCAGCAATATCAATACTTTACTAATGGAACCAAATGTACCCCTAACAGGTCTGTAACTCTGAATGAGAGGGTAACAAACAAACCAACCAACACTTGTACGTATATCAGTGGTTCTCTAAACATGTCAAGATCCCCCTAATTACAAATGTACAATGTAGGCATTAGCCCTTTATCCAGAGTGACTTACAGCAAACGAGGTCAAAACATTCATAGAATGCAGAGAGACAGTGTAGTGTCTCAGTAAACTGTAGGATCAAGTAAACTAATATGATAACAGAGTCTCGTCACAAAGCAGTGACTCCTTACCTCGGCAATCAGCGGTACTTGCAACTCACGAGTTACAACCACTGGTGTAGAGACACTCCTAAAAGGTGCTGGAGTGGCTGCTACAGACTTGCGGGGTGGTGTCCTAGGACTGACCTGTGCATAAAAACAGAGAGCACCGTTTGCAGGCCGGAAAATGGGAACCCTGTCATCTTAGCTTTTAATCATTTTCATTTAAGATGCTCGGACGAACCTGTGCTCTTGCCTGCTGCAGTTGCTCATGAACAGCAAACGACAACTGCTGTATCCATCCACGATGGATCGGAGATGTGAATCACCGACAAGAAGGGCAAACTGTTTCAACAAAAGAAAAACAAAATCAATGTTTATTGTGTAAACACTGGCATTTACTCCTCAAAATTAATAAATGAGCAAAGACAGACACCTTCTTGTTTGACAACTCAGCTGAAATCAAAGACCTCTGCGTTAGTCTAGTCCAGGCTGACCTCTTCCACCGGTTCGCTGATCTGCAGGCAGCCTGGTCCATCACTGGTTTGCCACGCTTGGACTGGCGAGGCATCTCTGTAACCTGCTTGGACTTCAGCCACCTGTTTCCGTTGAGTTGGGAAAGAAAAAAGTCACACACAACAAGTGTTACTAGGACAGCAACAAACAGCTACCCAAAACAATATAGAACAATCAAAGAGAGAGAGTGTGAGTGAGTGCCCGAGTGAGTGATTGAACGAGCGAACGAACGAGCGAACGAACGAGCGATCGAGCGAGCGAGCGAGCGAGCGAGCGATCGAGTGAGTGTGTATGTGTGTGTGATACTTCTTCTTCTTGCGTATGTCATCAGATCCTCAGCTCCGTTGCAGCAAGCCAATCCAGCGTTTCGTCATCCAGGTTCATACGGCCTTGGTCGCCATGTGGCGGGCGGTGTTTCGGGCAGCTGGTCATGATGTGTTCCACAGTCTGTAAGGGGTCTCCACATTCACAGTGGGCACTGTCCGAGAGGCCCCACCGTCGCATTGCTTCACCGAAGCGTCCCCACGCCTGTCATCAGGCGGTTGAGGGTTGTCCACTGCTTACGGGGCAGGTGCTGGCCAGGGACATCTGTGGGATCCTCTATGTAGTTGTGTGATACTTCACCAGGAACTACTCTGCAGCGGTCTGCAGGTAGCGTAGTCCACAGGGGTTGAAGCTAGCAAGGGGTAAAAGGATATATACATTTATATACACAAAAGCAAACATGAAAGTACTGGGTTAAATATTGATTAAGTTTGATTCCTTTTTCAATGAATCAAATAATCGAAAAGTGTTTTTAATACATCAGCAATATCAATACTTTACTAATGGAACCAAATGTACCCCTAACAGGTCTGTAACTCTGAATGAGAGGGTAACAAACAAACCAACCAACACTTGTACGTATATCAGTGGTTCTCTAAACATGTCAAGATCCCCCTAATTACAAATGTACAATGTAGGCATTAGCCCTTTATCCAGAGTGACTTACAGCAAACGAGGTCAAAACATTCATAGAATGCAGAGAGACAGTGTAGTGTCTCAGTAAACTGTAGGATCAAGTAAACTAATATGATAACAGAGTCTCGTCACAAAGCAGTGACTCCTTACCTCGGCAATCAGCGGTACTTGCAACTCACGAGTTACAACCACTGGTGTAGAGACACTCCTAAAAGGTGCTGGAGTGGCTGCTACAGACTTGCGGGGTGGTGTCCTAGGACTGACCTGTGCATAAAAACAGAGAGCACCGTTTGCAGGCCGGAAAATGGGAACCCTGTCATCTTAACTTTTAATCATTTTCATTTAAGATGCTCGGACGAACCTGTGCTCTTGCCTGCTGCAGTTGCTCATGAACAGCAAACGACAACTGCTGTATCCATCCACGATGGATCGGAGATGTGAATCACCGACAAGAAGGGCAAACTGTTTCAACAAAAGAAAAACAAAATCAATGTTTATTGTGTAAACACTGGCATTTACTCCTCAAAATTAATAAATGAGCAAAGACAGACACCTTCTTGTTTGACAACTCAGCTGGAATCAAAGACCTCTGCGTTAGTCTAGTCCAGGCTGACCTCTTCCACCGGTTCGCTGATCTGCAGGCAGCCTGGTCCATCACTGGTTTGCCACGCTTGGACTGGCGAGGCATCTCTGTAACCTGCTTGGACTTCAGCCACCTGTTTCCGTTGAGTTGGGAAAGAAAAAAGTCACACACAACAAGTGTTACTAGGACAGCAACAAACAGCTACCCAAAACAATATAGAACAATCAAAGAGAGAGAGTGTGAGTGAGTGCCCGAGTGAGTGATTGAACGAGCGAACGAACGAGCGAACGAACGAGCGATCGAGCGAGCGAGCTTGCGAGCGATCGAGTGAGTGTGTATGTGTGTGTGATACTTCTTCTTCTTGCGTATGTCATCAGATCCTCAGCTCCGTTGCAGCAAGCCAATCCAGCGTTTCGTCATCCAGGTTCATACGGCCTTGGTCGCCATGTGGCGGGCGGTGTTTCGGGCAGCTGGTCATGATGTGTTCCACAGTCTGTAGGGGGTCTCCACATTCACAGTGGGCACTGTCCGAGAGGCCCCACCGTCGCATTGCTTCACCGAAGCGTCCCCACGCCTGTCATCAGGCGGTTGAGGGTTGTCCACTGCTTACGGGGCAGGTGCTGGCCAGGGACATCTGTGGGATCCTCTATGTAGTTGTGTGATACTTCACCAGGAACTACTCTGCAGCGGTCTGCAGGTAACGTAGTCCACAGGGGTTGAAGCTAGCAAGGGGTAAAAGGATATATACATTTATATACACAAAAGCAAACATGAAAGTACTGGGTTAAATATTGATTAAGTTTGATTCCTTTTTCAATGAATCAAATAATCGAAAAGTGTTTTTAATACATCAGCAATATCAATACTTTACTAATGGAACCAAATGTACCCCTAACAGGTCTGTAACTCTGAATGAGAGGGTAACAAACAAACCAACCAACACTTGTACGTATATCAGTGGTTCTCTAAACATGTCAAGATCCCCCTAATTACAAATGTACAATGTAGGCATTAGCCCTTTATCCAGAGTGACTTACAGCAAACGAGGTCAAAACATTCATAGAATGCAGAGACACAGTGTAGTGTCTCAGTAAACTATAGGATCAAGTAAACTAATATGATAACAGAGTCTCGTCACAAAGCAGTGACTCCTTACCTCGGCAATCAGCGGTACTTGCAACTCACGAGTTACAACCACTGGTGTAGAGACACTCCTAACAGGTGCTGGAGTGGCTGCTACAGACTTGCGGGGTGGTGTCCTAGGACTGACCTGTGCATAAAAACAGAGAGCACCGTTTGCAGGCCGGAAAATGGGAACCCTGTCATCTTAGCTTTTAATCATTTTCATTTAAGATGCTCGGACGAACCTGTGCTCTTGCCTGCTGCAGTTGCTCATGAACAGCAAACGACAACTGCTGTATCCATCCACGATGGATCGGAGATGTGAATCACCGACAAGAAGGGCAAACTGTTTCAACAAAAGAAAAACAAAATCAATGTTTATTGTGTAAACACTGGCATTTACTCCTCAAAATTAATAAATGAGCAAAGACAGACACCTTCTTGTTTGACAACTCAGCTGGAATCAAAGACCTCTGCGTTAGTCTAGTCCAGGCTGACCTCTTCCAACGGTTCGCTGATCTGCAGGCAGCCTGGTCCATCACTGGTTTGCCACGCTTGGACTGGCGAGGCATCTCTGTAACCTGCTTGGACTTCAGCCACCTGTTTCCGTTGAGTTGGGAAAGAAAAAAGTCACACACAACAAGTGTTACTAGGACAGCAACAAACAGCTACCCAAAACAATATAGAACAATCAAAGAGAGAGAGTGTGAGTGAGTGCCCGAGTGAGTGATTGAACGAGCGAACGAACGAGCGAACGAACGAGCGATCGAGCGAGCGAGCGAGCGATCGAGTGAGTGTGTATGTGTGTGTGATACTTCTTCTTCTTGCGTATGTCATCAGATCCTCAGCTCCGTTGCAGCAAGCCAATCCAGCGTTTCGTCATCCAGGTTCATACGGCCTTGGTCGCCATGTGGCGGGCGGTGTTTCGGGCAGCTGGTCATGATGTGTTCCACAGTCTGTAGGGGGTCTCCACATTCACAGTGGGCACTGTCCGAGAGGCCCCACCGTCGCATTGCTTCACCGAAGCGTCCCCACGCCTGTCATCAGGTGGTTGAGGGTTGTCCACTGCTTACGGGGCAGGTGCTGGCCAGGGACATCTGTGGGATCCTCTATGTAGTTGTGTGATACTTCACCAGGAACTACTCTGCAGCGGTCTGCAGGTAGCGTAGTCCACAGGGGTTGAAGCTAGCAAGGGGTAAAAGGATATATACATTTATATACACAAAAGCAAACATGAAAGTACTGGGTTAAATATTGATTAAGTTTGATTCCTTTTTCAATGAATCAAATAATCGAAAAGTGTTTTTAATACATCAGCAATATCAATACTTTACTAATGGAACCAAATGTACCCCTAACAGGTCTGTAACTCTGAATGAGAGGGTAACAAACAAACCAACCAACACTTGTACGTATATCAGTGGTTCTCTAAACATGTCAAGATCCCCCTAATTACAAATGTACAATGTAGGCATTAGCCCTTTATCCAGAGTGACTTACAGCAAACGAGGTCAAAACATTCATAGAATGCAGAGAGACAGTCTAGTGTCTCAGTAAACTATAGGATCAAGTAAACTAATATGATAACAGAGTCTCGTCACAAAGCAGTGACTCCTTACCTCGGCAATCAGCGGTACTTGCAACTCACGAGTTACAACCACTGGTGTAGAGACACTCCTAACAGGTGCTGGAGTGGCTGCTACAGACTTGCGGGGTGGTGTCCTAGGACTGACCTGTGCATAAAAACAGAGAGCACCGTTTGCAGGCCGGAAAATGGGAACCCTGTCATCTTAGCTTTTAATCATTTTCATGTAAGATGCTCGGACGAACCTGTGCTCTTGCCTGCTGCAGTTGCTCATGAACAGCAAACGACAACTGCTGTATCCATCCACGATGGATCGGAGATGTGAATCACCGACAAGAAGGGCAAACTGTTTCAACAAAAGAAAAACAAAATCAATGTTTATTGTGTAAACACTGGCATTTACTCCTCAAAATTAATAAATGAGCAAAGACAGACACCTTCTTGTTTGACAACTCAGCTGGAATCAAAGACCTCTGCGTTAGTCTAGTCCAGGCTGACCTCTTCCAACGGTTCGCTGATCTGCAGGCAGCCTGGTCCATCACTGGTTTGCCACGCTTGGACTGGCGAGGCATCTCTGTAACCTGCTTGGACTTCAGCCACCTGTTTCCGTTGAGTTGGGAAAGAAAAAAGTCACACACAACAAGTGTTACTAGGACAGCAACAAACAGCTACCCAAAACAATATAGAACAATCAAAGAGAGAGAGTGTGAGTGAGTGCCCGAGTGAGTGATTGAACGAGCGAACGAACGAGCGAACGAACGAGCGATCGAGCGAGCGAGCGAGCGAGCGAGCGATCGAGTGAGTGTGTATGTGTGTGTGATACTTCTTCTTCTTGCGTATGTCATCAGATCCTCAGCTCCGTTGCAGCAAGCCAATCCAGCGTTTCGTCATCCAGGTTCATACGGCCTTGGTCGCCATGTGGCGGGCGGTGTTTCGGGCAGCTGGTCATGATGTGTTCCACAGTCTGTAGGGGGTCTCCACATTCACAGTGGGCACTGTCCGAGAGGCCCCACCGTCGCATTGCTTCACCGAAGCGTCCCCACGCCTGTCATCAGGCGGTTGAGGGTTGTCCACTGCTTACGGGGCAGGTACTGGCCAGGGACATCTGTGGGATCCTCTATGTAGTTGTGTGATACTTCACCAGGAACTACTCTGCAGCGGTCTGCAGGTAGCGTAGTCCACAGGGGTTGAAGCTAGCAAGGGGTAAAAGGATATATACATTTATATACACAAAAGCAAACATGAAAGTACTGGGTTAAATATTGATTAAGTTTGATTCCTTTTTCAATGAATCAAATAATCGAAAAGTGTTTTTAATACATCAGCAATATCAATACTTTACTAATGGAACCAAATGTACCCCTAACAGGTCTGTAACTCTGAATGAGAGGGTAACAAACAAACCAACCAACACTTGTACGTATATCAGTGGTTCTCTAAACATGTCAAGATCCCCCTAATTACAAATGTACAATGTAGGCATTAGCCCTTTATCCAGAGTGACTTACAGCAAACGAGGTCAAAACATTCATAGAATGCAGAGAGACAGTCTAGTGTCTCAGTAAACTATAGGATCAAGTAAACTAATATGATAACAGAGTCTCGTCACAAAGCAGTGACTCCTTACCTCGGCAATCAGCGGTACTTGCAACTCACGAGTTACAACCACTGGTGTAGAGACACTCCTAACAGGTGCTGGAGTGGCTGCTACAGACTTGCGGGGTGGTGTCCTAGGACTGACCTGTGCATAAAAACAGAGAGCACCGTTTGCAGGCCGGAAAATGGGAACCCTGTCATCTTAGCTTTTAATCATTTTCATTTAAGATGCTCGGACGAACCTGTGCTCTTGCCTGCTGCAGTTGCTCATGAACAGCAAACGACAACTGCTGTATCCATCCACGATGGATCGGAGATGTGAATCACCGACAAGAAGGGCAAACTGTTTCAACAAAAGAAAAACAAAATCAATGTTTATTGTGTAAACACTGGCATTTACTCCTCAAAATTAATAAATGAGCAAAGACAGACACCTTCTTGTTTGACAACTCAGCTGGAATCAAAGACCTCTGCGTTAGTCTAGTCCAGGCTGACCTCTTCCAACGGTTCGCTGATCTGCAGGCAGCCTGGTCCATCACTGGTTTGCCACGCTTGGACTGGCGAGGCATCTCTGTAACCTGCTTGGACTTCAGCCACCTGTTTCCGTTGAGTTGGGAAAGAAAAAAGTCACACACAACAAGTGTTACTAGGACAGCAACAAACAGCTACCCAAAACAATATAGAACAATCAAAGAGAGAGAGTGTGAGTGAGTGCCCGAGTGAGTGATTGAACGAGCGAACGAACGAGCGAACGAACGAGCGAGCGAGCGAGCGAGCGAGCGAGCGAGCGATCGAGTGAGTGTGTATGTGTGTGTGATACTTCTTCTTCTTGCGTATGTCATCAGATCCTCAGCTCCGTTGCAGCAAGCCAATCCAGCGTTTCGTCATCCAGGTTCATACGGCCTTGGTCGCCATGTGGCGGGCGGTGTTTCGGGCAGCTGGTCATGATGTGTTCCACAGTCTGTAGGGGGTCTCCACATTCACAGTGGGCACTGTCCGAGAGGCCCCACCGTCGCATTGCTTCACCGAAGCGTCCCCACGCCTGTCATCAGGCGGTTGAGGGTTGTCCACTGCTTACGGGGCAGGTGCTGGCCAGGGACATCTGTGGGATCCTCTATGTAGTTGTGTGATACTTCACCAGGAACTACTCTGCAGCGGTCTGCAGGTAGCGTAGTCCACAGGGGTTGAAGCTAGCAAGGGGTAAAAGGATATATACATTTATATACACAAAAGCAAACATGAAAGTACTGGGTTAAATATTGATTAAGTTTGATTCCTTTTTCAATGAATCAAATAATCGAAAAATGTTTTTAATACATCAGCAATATCAATACTTTACTAATGGAACCAAATGTACCCCTAACAGGTCTGTAACTCTGAATGAGAGGGTAACAAACAAACCAACCAACACTTGTACGTATATCAGTGGTTCTCTAAACATGTCAAGATCCCCCTAATTACAAATGTACAATGTAGGCATTAGCCCTTTATCCAGAGTGACTTACAGCAAACGAGGTCAAAACATTCATAGAATGCAGAGAGACAGTGTAGTGTCTCAGTAAACTATAGGATCAAGTAAACTAATATGATAACAGAGTCTCGTCACAAAGCAGTGACTCCTTACCTCGGCAATCAGCGGTACTTGCAACTCACGAGTTACAACCACTGGTGTAGAGACACTCCTAACAGGTGCTGGAGTGGCTGCTACAGACTTGCGGGGTGGTGTCCTAGGACTGACCTGTGCATAAAAACAGAGAGCACCGTTTGCAGGCCGGAAAATGGGAACCCTGTCATCTTAGCTTTTAATCATTTTCATTTAAGATGCTCGGACGAACCTGTGCTCTTGCCTGCTGCAGTTGCTCATGAACAGCAAACGACAACTGCTGTATCCATCCACGATGGATCGGAGATGTGAATCACCGACAAGAAGGGCAAACTGTTTCAACAAAAGAAAAACAAAATCAATGTTTATTGTGTAAACACTGGCATTTACTCCTCAGAATTAATAAATGAGCAAAGACAGACACCTTCTTGTTTGACAACTCAGCTGGAATCAAAGACCTCTGCGTTAGTCTAGTCCAGGCTGACCTCTTCCAACGGTTCGCTGATCTGCAGGCAGCCTGGTCCATCACTGGTTTGCCACGCTTGGACTGGCGAGGCATCTCTGTAACCTGCTTGGACTTCAGCCACCTGTTTCCGTTGAGTTGGGAAAGAAAAAAGTCACACACAACAAGTGTTACTAGGACAGCAACAAACAGCTACCCAAAACAATATAGAACAATCAAAGAGAGAGAGTGTGAGTGAGTGCCCGAGTGAGTGATTGAACGAGCGAACGAACGAGCGAACGAACGAGCGATCGAGCGAGCGAGCGAGCGATCGAGTGAGTGTGTATGTGTGTGTGATACTTCTTCTTCTTGCGTATGTCATCAGATCCTCAGCTCCGTTGCAGCAAGCCAATCCAGCGTTTCGTCATCCAGGTTCATACGGCCTTGGTCGCCATGTGGCGGGCGGTGTTTCGGGCAGCTGGTCATGATGTGTTCCACAGTCTGTAGGGGGTCTCCACATTCACAGTGGGCACTGTCCGAGAGGCCCCACCGTCGCATTGCTTCACCGAAGCGTCCCCACGCCTGTCATCAGGCGGTTGAGGGTTGTCCACTGCTTACGGGGCAGGTGCTGGCCAGGGACATCTGTGGGATCCTCTATGTAGTTGTGTGATACTTCACCAGGAACTACTCTGCAGCGGTCTGCAGGTAGCGTAGTCCACAGGGGTTGAAGCTAGCAAGGGGTAAAAGGATATATACATTTATATACACAAAAGCAAACATGAAAGTACTGGGTTAAATATTGATTAAGTTTGATTCCTTTTTCAATGAATCAAATAATCGAAAAGTGTTTTTAATACATCAGCAATATCAATACTTTACTAATGGAACCAAATGTACCCCTAACAGGTCTCTAACTCTGAATGAGAGGGTAACAAACAAACCAACCAACACTTGTACGAATATCAGTGGTTCTCTAAACATGTCAAGATCCCCCTAATTACAAATGTACAATGTAGGCATTAGCCCTTTATCCAGAGTGACTTACAGCAAACGAGGTCAAAACATTCATAGAATGCAGAGAGACAGTGTAGTGTCTCAGTAAACTATAGGATCAAGTAAACTAATATGATAACAGAGTCTCGTCACAAAGCAGTGACTCCTTACCTCGGCAATCAGCGGTACTTGCAACTCACGAGTTACAACCACTGGTGTAGAGACACTCCTAACAGGTGCTGGAGTGGCTGCTACAGACTTGCGGGGTGGTGTCCTAGGACTGACCTGTGCATAAAAACAGAGAGCACCGTTTGCAGGCCGGAAAATGGGAACCCTGTCATCTTAGCTTTTAATCATTTTCATTTAAGATGCTCGGACGAACCTGTGCTCTTGCCTGCTGCAGTTGCTCATGAACAGCAAACGACAACTGCTGTATCCATCCACGATGGATCGGAGATGTGAATCACCGACAAGAAGGGCAAACTGTTTCAACAAAAGAAAAACAAAATCAATGTTTATTGTGTAAACACTGGCATTTACTCCTCAAAATTAATAAATGAGCAAAGACAGACACCTTCTTGTTTGACAACTCAGCTGGAATCAAAGACCTCTGCGTTAGTCTAGTCCAGGCTGACCTCTTCCAACGGTTCGCTGATCTGCAGGCAGCCTGGTCCATCACTGGTTTGCCACGCTTGGACTGGCGAGGCATCTCTGTAACCTGCTTGGACTTCAGCCACCTGTTTCCGTTGAGTTGGGAAAGAAAAAAGTCACACACAACAAGTGTTACTAGGACAGCAACAAACAGCTACCCAAAACAATATAGAACAATCAAAGAGAGAGAGTGTGAGTGAGTGCCCGAGTGAGTGATTGAACGAGCGAACGAACGAGCGAACGAACGAGCGATCGAGCGAGCGAGCGAGCGAGCGAGCGATCGAGTGAGTGTGTATGTGTGTGTGATACTTCTTCTTCTTGCGTATGTCATCAGATCCTCAGCTCCGTTGCAGCAAGCCAATCCAGCGTTTCGTCATCCAGGTTCATACGGCCTTGGTCGCCATGTGGCGGGCGGTGTTTCGGGCAGCTGGTCATGATGTGTTCCACAGTCTGTAGGGGGTCTCCACATTCACAGTGGGCACTGTCCGAGAGGCCCCACCGTCGCATTGCTTCACCGAAGCGTCCCCACGCCTGTCATCAGGCGGTTGAGGGTTGTCCACTGCTTACGGGGCAGGTGCTGGCCAGGGACATCTGTGGGATCCTCTATGTAGTTGTGTGATACTTCACCAGGAACTACTCTGCAGCGGTCTGCAGGTAGCGTAGTCCACAGGGGTTGAAGCTAGCAAGGGGTAAAAGGATATATACATTTATATACACAAAAGCAAACATGAAAGTACTGGGTTAAATATTGATTAAGTTTGATTCCTTTTTCAATGAATCAAATAATCGAAAAGTGTTTTTAATACATCAGCAATATCAATACTTTACTAATGGAACCAAATGTACCCCTAACAGGTCTGTAACTCTGAATGAGAGGGTAACAAACAAACCAACCAACACTTGTACGTATATCAGTGGTTCTCTAAACATGTCAAGATCCCCCTAATTACAAATGTACAATGTAGGCATTAGCCCTTTATCCAGAGTGACTTAGAGCAAACGAGGTCAAAACATTCATAGAATGCAGAGAGACAGTGTAGTGTCTCAGTAAACTATAGGATCAAGTAAACTAATATGATAACAGAGTCTCGTCACAAAGCAGTGACTCCTTACCTCGGCAATCAGCGGTACTTGCAACTCACGAGTTACAACCACTGGTGTAGAGACACTCCTAACAGGTGCTGGAGTGGCTGCTACAGACTTGCGGGGTGGTGTCCTAGGACTGACCTGTGCATAAAAACAGAGAGCACCGTTTGCAGGCCGGAAAATGGGAACCCTGTCATCTTAGCTTTTAATCATTTTCATTTAAGATGCTCGGACGAACCTGTGCTCTTGCCTGCTGCAGTTGCTCATGAACAGCAAACGACAACTGCTGTATCCATCCACGATGGATCGGAGATGTGAATCACCGACAAGAAGGGCAAACTGTTTCAACAAAAGAAAAAAAAAATCAATGTTTATTGTGTAAACACTGGCATTTACTCCTCAAAATTAATAAATGAGCAAAGACAGACACCTTCTTGTTTGACAACTCAGCTGGAATCAAAGACCTCTGCGTTAGTCTAGTCCAGGCTGACCTCTTCCACCGGTTCGCTGATCTGCAGGCAGCCTGGTCCATCACTGGTTTGCCACGCTTGGACTGGCGAGGCATCTCTGTAACCTGCTTGGACTTCAGCCACCTGTTTCCGTTGAGTTGGGAAAGAAAAAAGTCACACACAACAAGTGTTACTAGGACAGCAACAAACAGCTACCCAAAACAATATAGAACAATCAAAGAGAGAGAGTGTGAGTGAGTGCCCGAGTGAGTGATTGAACGAGCGAACGAACGAGCGAACGAACGAGCGATCGAGCGAGCGAGCGAGCGAGCGAGCGATCGAGTGAGTGTGTATGTGTGTGTGATACTTCTTCTTCTTGCGTATGTCATCAGATCCTCAGCTCCGTTGCAGCAAGCCAATCCAGCGTTTCGTCATCCAGGTTCATACGGCCTTGGTCGCCATGTGGCGGGCGGTGTTTCGGGCAGCTGGTCATGATGTGTTCCACAGTCTGTAGGGGGTCTCCACATTCACAGTGGGCACTGTCCGAGAGGCCCCACCGTCGCATTGCTTCACCGAAGCGTCCCCACGCCTGTCATCAGGCGGTTGAGGGTTGTCCACTGCTTACGGGGCAGGTGCTGGCCAGGGACATCTGTGGGATCCTCTATGTAGTTGTGTGATACTTCACCAGGAACTACTCTGCAGCGGTCTGCAGGTAGCGTAGTCCACAGGGGTTGAAGCTAGCAAGGGGTAAAAGGATATATACATTTATATACACAAAAGCAAACATGAAAGTACTGGGTTAAATATTGATTAAGTTTGATTCCTTTTTCAATGAATCAAATAATCGAAAAGTGTTTTTAATACATCAGCAATATCAATAGTTTACTAATGGAACCAAATGTACCCCTAACAGGTCTGTAACTCTGAATGAGAGGGTAACAAACAAACCAACCAACACTTGTACGTATATCAGTGGTTCTCTAAACATGTCAAGATCCCCCTAATTACAAATGTACAATGTAGGCATTAGCCCTTTATCCAGAGTGACTTACAGCAAACGAGGTCAAAACATTCATAGAATGCAGAGAGACAGTGTAGTGTCTCAGTAAACTATAGGATCAAGTAAACTAATATGATAACAGAGTCTCGTCACAAAGCAGTGACTCCTTACCTCGGCAATCAGCGGTACTTGCAACTCACGAGTTACAACCACTGGTGTAGAGACACTCCTAACAGGTGCTGGAGTGGCTGCTACAGACTTGCGGGGTGGTGTCCTAGGACTGACCTGTGCATAAAAACAGAGAGCACCGTTTGCAGGCCGGAAAATGGGAACCCTGTCATCTTAGCTTTTAATCATTTTCATTTAAGATGCTCGGACGAACCTGTGCTCTTGCCTGCTGCAGTTGCTCATGAACAGCAAACGACAACTGCTGTATCCATCCACGATGGATCGGAGATGTGAATCACCGACAAGAAGGGCAAACTGTTTCAACAAAAGAAAAACAAAATCAATGTTTATTGTGTAAACACTGGCATTTACTCCTCAGAATTAATAAATGAGCAAAGACAGACACCTTCTTGTTTGACAACTCAGCTGGAATCAAAGACCTCTGCGTTAGTCTAGTCCAGGCTGACCTCTTCCAACGGTTCGCTGATCTGCAGGCAGCCTGGTCCATCACTGGTTTGCCACGCTTGGACTGGCGAGGCATCTCTGTAACCTGCTTGGACTTCAGCCACCTGTTTCCGTTGAGTTGGGAAAGAAAAAAGTCACACACAACAAGTGTTACTAGGACAGCAACAAACAGCTACCCAAAACAATATAGAACAATCAAAGAGAGAGAGTGTGAGTGAGTGCCCGAGTGAGTGATTGAACGAGCGAACGAACGAGCGAACGAACGAACGAGCGAGCGAGCGAGCGAGCGAGCGAGCGAGCGAGCGAGCGAGCGAGCGAGCGAGCGAGCGATCGAGTGAGTGTGTATGTGTGTGTGATACTTCTTCTTCTTGCGTATGTCATCAGATCCTCAGCTCCGTTGCAGCAAGCCAATCCAGCGTTTCGTCATCCAGGTTCATACGGCCTTGGTCGCCATGTGGCGGGCGGTGTTTCGGGCAGCTGGTCATGATGTGTTCCACAGTCTGTAGGGGGTCTCCACATTCACAGTGGGCACTGTCCGAGAGGCCCCACCGTCGCATTGCTTCACCGAAGCGTCCCCACGCCTGTCATCAGGCGGTTGAGGGTTGTCCACTGCTTACGGGGCAGGTGCTGGCCAGGGACATCTGTGGGATCCTCTATGTAGTTGTGTGATACTTCACCAGGAACTACTCTGCAGCGGTCTGCAGGTAGCGTAGTCCACAGGGGTTGAAGCTAGCAAGGGGTAAAAGGATATATACATTTATATACACAAAAGCAAACATGAAAGTACTGGGTTAAATATTGATTAAGTTTGATTCCTTTTTCAATGAATCAAATAATCGAAAAGTGTTTTTAATACATCAGCAATATCAATACTTTACTAATGGAACCAAATGTACCCCTAACAGGTCTGTAACTCTGAATGAGAGGGTAACAAACAAACCAACCAACACTTGTACGTATATCAGTGGTTCTCTAAACATGTCAAGATCCCCCTAATTACAAATGTACAATGTAGGCATTAGCCCTTTATCCAGAGTGACTTACAGCAAACGAGGTCAAAACATTCATAGAATGCAGAGAGACAGTGTAGTGTCTCAGTAAACTATAGGATCAAGTAAACTAATATGATAACAGAGTCTCGTCACAAAGCAGTGACTCCTTACCTCGGCAATCAGCGGTACTTGCAACTCACGAGTTACAACCACTGGTGTAGAGACACTCCTAACAGGTGCTGGAGTGGCTGCTACAGACTTGCGGGGTGGTGTCCTAGGACTGACCTGTGCATAAAAACAGAGAGCACCGTTTGCAGGCCGGAAAATGGGAACCCTGTCATCTTAGCTTTTAATCATTTTCATTTAAGATGCTCGGACGAACCTGTGCTCTTGCCTGCTGCAGTTGCTCATGAACAGCAAACGACAACTGCTGTATCCATCCACGATGGATCGGAGATGTGAATCACCGACAAGAAGGGCAAACTGTTTCAACAAAAGAAAAACAAAATCAATGTTTATTGTGTAAACACTGGCATTTACTCCTCAGAATTAATAAATGAGCAAAGACAGACACCTTCTTGTTTGACAACTCAGCTGGAATCAAAGACCTCTGCGTTAGTCTAGTCCAGGCTGACCTCTTCCAACGGTTCGCTGATCTGCAGGCAGCCTGGTCCATCACTGGTTTGCCACGCTTGGACTGGCGAGGCATCTCTGTAACCTGCTTGGACTTCAGCCACCTGTTTCCGTTGAGTTGGGAAAGAAAAAAGTCACACACAACAAGTGTTACTAGGACAGCAACAAACAGCTACCCAAAACAATATAGAACAATCAAAGAGAGAGAGTGTGAGTGAGTGCCCGAGTGAGTGATTGAACGAGCGAACGAACGAGCGAACGAACGAGCGATCGAGCGAGCGAGCGAGCGAGCGAGCGAGCGATCGAGTGAGTGTGTATGTGTGTGTGATACTTCTTCTTCTTGCGTATGTCATCAGATCCTCAGCTCCGTTGCAGCAAGCCAATCCAGCGTTTCGTCATCCAGGTTCATACGGCCTTGGTCGCCATGTGGCGGGCGGTGTTTCGGGCAGCTGGTCATGATGTGTTCCACAGTCTGTAGGGGGTCTCCACATTCACAGTGGGCACTGTCCGAGAGGCCCCACCGTCGCATTGCTTCACCGAAGCGTCCCCACGCCTGTCATCAGGCGGTTGAGGCTTGTCCACTGCTTACGGGGCAGGTGCTGGCCAGGGACATCTGTGGGATCCTCTATGTAGTTGTGTGATACTTCACCAGGAACTACTCTGCAGCGGTCTGCAGGTAGCGTAGTCCACAGGGGTTGAAGCTAGCAAGGGGTAAAAGGATATATACATTTATATACACAAAAGCAAACATGAAAGTACTGGGTTAAATATTGATTAAGTTTGATTCCTTTTTCAATGAATCAAATAATCGAAAAGTGTTTTTAATACATCAGCAATATCAATACTTTACTAATGGAACCAAATGTACCCCTAACAGGTCTGTAACTCTGAATGAGAGGGTAACAAACAAACCAACCAACACTTGTACGTATATCAGTGGTTCTCTAAACATGTCAAGATCCCCCTAATTACAAATGTACAATGTAGGCATTAGCCCTTTATCCAGAGTGACTTACAGCAAACGAGGTCAAAACATTCATAGAATGCAGAGAGACAGTGTAGTGTCTCAGTAAACTATAGGATCAAGTAAACTAATATGATAACAGAGTCTCGTCACAAAGCAGTGACTCCTTACCTCGGCAATCAGCGGTACTTGCAACTCACGAGTTACAACCACTGGTGTAGAGACACTCCTAACAGGTGCTGGAGTGGCTGCTACAGACTTGCGGGGTGGTGTCCTAGGACTGACCTGTGCATAAAAACAGAGAGCACCGTTTGCAGGCCGGAAAATGGGAACCCTGTCATCTTAGCTTTTAATCATTTTCATTTAAGATGCTCGGACGAACCTGTGCTCTTGCCTGCTGCAGTTGCTCATGAACAGCAAACGACAACTGCTGTATCCATCCACGATGGATCGGAGATGTGAATCACCGACAAGAAGGGCAAACTGTTTCAACAAAAGAAAAACAAAATCAATGTTTATTGTGTAAACACTGGCATTTACTCCTCAGAATTAATAAATGAGCAAAGACAGACACCTTCTTGTTTGACAACTCAGCTGGAATCAAAGACCTCTGCGTTAGTCTAGTCCAGGCTGACCTCTTCCAACGGTTCGCTGATCTGCAGGCAGCCTGGTCCATCACTGGTTTGCCACGCTTGGACTGGCGAGGCATCTCTGTAACCTGCTTGGACTTCAGCCACCTGTTTCCGTTGAGTTGGGAAAGAAAAAAGTCACACACAACAAGTGTTACTAGGACAGCAACAAACAGCTACCCAAAACAATATAGAACAATCAAAGAGAGAGAGTGTGAGTGAGTGCCCGAGTGAGTGATTGAACGAGCGAACGAACGAGCGAACGAACGAGCGATCGATCGAGCGAGCGAGCGAGCGAGCGATCGAGTGAGTGTGTATGTGTGTGTGATACTTCTTCTTCTTGCGTATGTCATCAGATCCTCAGCTCCGTTGCAGCAAGCCAATCCAGCGTTTCGTCATCCAGGTTCATACGGCCTTGGTCGCCATGTGGCGGGCGGTGTTTCGGGCAGCTGGTCATGATGTGTTCCACAGTCTGTAGGGGGTCTCCACATTCACAGTGGGCACTGTCCGAGAGGCCCCACCGTCGCATTGCTTCACCGAAGCGTCCCCACGCCTGTCATCAGGCGGTTGAGGGTTGTCCACTGCTTACGGGGCAGGTGCTGGCCAGGGACATCTGTGGGATCCTCTATGTAGTTGTGTGATACTTCACCAGGAACTACTCTGCAGCGGTCTGCAGGTAGCGTAGTCCACAGGGGTTGAAGCTAGCAAGGGGTAAAAGGATATATACATTTATATACACAAAAGCAAACATGAAAGTACTGGGTTAAATATTGATTAAGTTTGATTCCTTTTTCAATGAATCAAATAATCGAAAAGTGTTTTTAATAAATCAGCAATATCAATACTTTACTAATGGAACCAAATGTACCCCTAACAGGTCTGTAACTCTGAATGAGAGGGTAACAAACAAACCAACCAACACTTGTACGTATATCAGTGGTTCTCTAAACATGTCAAGATCCCCCTAATTACAAATGTACAATGTAGGCATTAGCCCTTTATCCAGAGTGACTTACAGCAAACGAGGTCAAAACATTCATAGAATGCAGAGAGACAGTGTAGTGTCTCAGTAAACTATAGGATCAAGTAAACTAATATGATAACAGAGTCTCGTCACAAAGCAGTGACTCCTTACCTCGGCAATCAGCGGTACTTGCAACTCACGAGTTACAACCACTGGTGTAGAGACACTCCTAACAGGTGCTGGAGTGGCTGCTACAGACTTGCGGGGTGGTGTCCTAGGACTGACCTGTGCATAAAAACAGAGAGCACCGTTTGCAGGCCGGAAAATGGGAACCCTGTCATCTTAGCTTTTAATCATTTTCATTTAAGATGCTCGGACGAACCTGTGCTCTTGCCTGCTGCAGTTGCTCATGAACAGCAAACGACAACTGCTGTATCCATCCACGATGGATCGGAGATGTGAATCACCGACAAGAAGGGCAAACTGTTTCAACAAAAGAAAAACAAAATCAATGTTTATTGTGTAAACACTGGCATTTACTCCTCAGAATTAATAAATGAGCAAAGACAGACACCTTCTTGTTTGACAACTCAGCTGGAATCAAAGACCTCTGCGTTAGTCTAGTCCAGGCTGACCTCTTCCAACGGTTCACTGATCTGCAGGCAGCCTGGTCCATCACTGGTTTGCCACGCTTGGACTGGCGAGGCATCTCTGTAACCTGCTTGGACTTCAGCCACCTGTTTCCGTTGAGTTGGGAAAGAAAAAAGTCACACACAACAAGTGTTACTAGGACAGCAACAAACAGCTACCCAAAACAATATAGAACAATCAAAGAGAGAGAGTGTGAGTGAGTGCCCAAGTGAGTGATTGAACGAGCGAACGAACGAGCGAACGAACGAGCGATCGAGCGAGCGAGCGAGCGAGCGAGCGAGCGAGCGAGCGATCGAGTGAGTGTGTATGTGTGTGTGATACTTCTTCTTCTTGCGTATGTCATCAGATCCTCAGCTCCGTTGCAGCAAGCCAATCCAGCGTTTCGTCATCCAGGTTCATACGGCCTTGGTCGCCATGTGGCGGGCGGTGTTTCGGGCAGCTGGTCATGATGTGTTCCACAGTCTGTAGGGGGTCTCCACATTCACAGTGGGCACTGTCCGAGAGGCCCCACCGTCGCATTGCTTCACCGAAGCGTCCCCACGCCTGTCATCAGGCGGTTGAGGGTTGTCCACTGCTTACGGGGCAGGTGCTGGCCAGGGACATCTGTGGGATCCTTTATGTAGTTGTGTGATACTTCACCAGGAACTACTCTGCAGCGGTCTGCAGGTAGCGTAGTCCACAGGGGTTGAAGCTAGCAAGGGGTAAAAGGATATATACATTTATATACACAAAAGCAAACATGAAAGTACTGGGTTAAATATTGATTAAGTTTGATTCCTTTTTCAATGAATCAAATAATCGAAAAGTGTTTTTAATACATCAGCAATATCAATACTTTACTAATGGAACCAAATGTACCCCTAACAGGTCTGTAACTCTGAATGAGAGGGTAACAAACAAACCAACCAACACTTGTACGTATATCAGTGGTTCTCTAAACATGTCAAGATCCCCCTAATTACAAATGTACAATGTAGGCATTAGCCCTTTATCCAGAGTGACTTACAGCAAACGAGGTCAAAACATTCATAGAATGCAGAGAGACAGTGTAGTGTCTCAGTAAACTATAGGATCAAGTAAACTAATATGATAACAGAGTCTCGTCACAAAGCAGTGACTCCTTACCTCGGCAATCAGCGGTACTTGCAACTCACGAGTTACAACCACTGGTGTAGAGACACTCCTAAGAGGTGCTGGAGTGGCTGCTACAGACTTGCGGGGTGGTGTCCTAGGACTGACCTGTGCATAAAAACAGAGAGCACCGTTTGCAGGCCGGAAAATGGGAACCCTGTCATCTTAGCTTTTAATCATTTTCATTTAAGATGCTCGGACGAACCTGTGCTCTTGCCTGCTGCAGTTGCTCATGAACAGCAAACGACAACTGCTGTATCCATCCACGATGGATCGGAGATGTGAATCACCGACAAGAAGGGCAAACTGTTTCAACAAAAGAAAAACAAAATCAATGTTTATTGTGTAAACACTGGCATTTACTCCTCAAAATTAATAAATGAGCAAAGACAGACACCTTCTTGTTTGACAACTCAGCTGGAATCAAAGACCTCTGCGTTAGTCTAGTCCAGGCTGACCTCTTCCAACGGTTCGCTGATCTGCAGGCAGCCTGGTCCATCACTGGTTTGCCACGCTTGGACTGGCGAGGCATCTCTGTAACCTGCTTGGACTTCAGCCACCTGTTTCCGTTGAGTTGGGAAAGAAAAAAGTCACACACAACAAGTGTTACTAGGACAGCAACAAACAGCTACCCAAAACAATATAGAACAATCAAAGAGAGAGAGTGTGAGTGAGTGCCCGAGTGAGTGATTGAACGAGCGAACGAACGAGCGAACGAACGAGCGATCGAGCGAGCGAGCGAGCGATCGAGTGAGTGTGTATGTGTGTGTGATACTTCTTCTTCTTGCGTATGTCATCAGATCCTCAGCTCCGTTGCAGCAAGCCAATCCAGCGTTTCGTCATCCAGGTTCATACGGCCTTGGTCGCCATGTGGCGGGCGGTGTTTCGGGCAGCTGGTCATGATGTGTTCCACAGTCTGTAGGGGGTCTCCACATTCACAGTGGGCACTGTCCGAGAGGCCCCACCGTCGCATTGCTTCACCGAAGCGTCCCCACGCCTGTCATCAGGCGGTTGAGGGTTGTCCACTGCTTACGGGGCAGGTGCTGGCCAGGGACATCTGTGTGATCCTCTATGTAGTTGTGTGATACTTCACCAGGAACTACTCTGCAGCGGTCTGCAGGTAGCGTAGTCCACAGGGGTTGAAGCTAGCAAGGGGTAAAAGGATATATACATTTATATACACAAAAGCAAACATGAAAGTACTGGGTTAAATATTGATTAAGTTTGATTCCTTTTTCAATGAATCAAATAATCGAAAAGTGTTTTTAATACATCAGCAATATCAATACTTTACTAATGGAACCAAATGTACCCCTAACAGGTCTGTAACTCTGAATGAGAGGGTAACAAACAAACCAACCAACACTTGTACGTATATCAGTGGTTCTCTAAACATGTCAAGATCCCCCTAATTACAAATGTACAATGTAGGCATTAGCCCTTTATCCAGAGTGACTTACAGCAAACGAGGTCAAAACATTCATAGAATGCAGAGAGACAGTGTAGTGTCTCAGTAAACTATAGGATCAAGTAAACTAATATGATAACAGAGTCTCGTCACAAAGCAGTGACTCCTTACCTCGGCAATCAGCGGTACTTGCAACTCACGAGTTACAACCACTGGTGTAGAGACACTCCTAACAGGTGCTGGAGTGGCTGCTACAGACTTGCGGGGTGGTGTCCTAGGACTGACCTGTGCATAAAAACAGAGAGCACCGTTTGCAGGCCGGAAAATGGGAACCCTGTCATCTTAGCTTTTAATCATTTTCATTTAAGATGCTCGGACGAACCTGTGCTCTTGCCTGCTGCAGTTGCTCATGAACAGCAAACGACAACTGCTGTATCCATCCACGATGGATCGGAGATGTGAATCACCGACAAGAAGGGCAAACTGTTTCAACAAAAGAAAAACAAAATCAATGTTTATTGTGTAAACACTGGCATTTACTCCTCAAAATTAATAAATGAGCAAAGACAGACACCTTCTTGTTTGACAACTCAGCTGGAATCAAAGACCTCTGCGTTAGTCTAGTCCAGGCTGACCTCTTCCACCGGTTCGCTGATCTGCAGGCAGCCTGGTCCATCACTGGTTTGCCACGCTTGGACTGGCGAGGCATCTCTGTAACCTGCTTGGACTTCAGCCACCTGTTTCCGTTGAGTTGGGAAAGAAAAAAGTCACACACAACAAGTGTTACTAGGACAGCAACAAACAGCTACCCAAAACAATATAGAACAATCAAAGAGAGAGAGTGTGAGTGAGTGCCCGAGTGAGTGATTGAACGAGCGAACGAACGAGCGAACGAGCGATCGAGCGAGCGATCGAGAGAGTGTGTATGTGTGTGTGATACTTCTTCTTCTTGCGTATGTCATCAGATCCTCAGCTCCGTTGCAGCAAGCCAATCCAGCGTTTCGTCATCCAGGTTCATACGGCCTTGGTCGCCATGTGGCGGGCGGTGTTTCGGGCAGCTGGTCATGATGTGTTCCACAGTCTGTAGGGGGTCTCCACATTCACAGTGGGCACTGTCCGAGAGGCCCCACCGTCGCATTGCTTCACCGAAGCGTCCCCACGCCTGTCATCAGGCGGTTGAGGGTTGTCCACTGCTTACGGGGCAGGTGCTGGCCAGGGACATCTGTGGGATCCTCTATGTAGTTGTGTGATACTTCACCAGGAACTACTCTGCAGCGGTCTGCAGGTAGCGTAGTCCACAGGGGTTGAAGCTAGCAAGGGGTAAAAGGATATATACATTTATATACACAAAAGCAAACATGAAAGTACTGGGTTAAATATTGATTAAGTTTGATTCCTTTTTCAATGAATCAAATAATCGAAAAGTGTTTTTAATACATCAGCAATATCAATACTTTACTAATGGAACCAAATGTACCCCTAACAGGTCTGTAACTCTGAATGAGAGGGTAACAAACAAACCAACCAACACTTGTACGTATATCAGTGGTTCTCTAAACATGTCAAGATCCCCCTAATTACAAATGTACAATGTAGGCATTAGCCCTTTATCCAGAGTGACTTACAGCAAACGAGGTCAAAACATTCATAGAATGCAGAGAGACAGTGTAGTGTCTCAGTAAACTATAGGATCAAGTAAACTAATATGATAACAGAGTCTCGTCACAAAGCAGTGACTCCTTACCTCGGCAATCAGCGGTACTTGCAACTCACGAGTTACAACCACTGGTGTAGAGACACTCCTAACAGGTGCTGGAGTGGCTGCTACAGACTTGCGGGGTGGTGTCCTAGGACTGACCTGTGCATAAAAACAGAGAGCACCGTTTGCAGGCCGGAAAATGGGAACCCTGTCATCTTAGCTTTTAATCATTTTCATTTAAGATGCTCGGACGAACCTGTGCTCTTGCCTGCTGCAGTTGCTCATGAACAGCAAACGACAACTGCTGTATCCATCCACGATGGATCGGAGATGTGAATCACCGACAAGAAGGGCAAACTGTTTCAACAAAAGAAAAACAAAATCAATGTTTATTGTGTAAACACTGGCATTTACTCCTCAAAATTAATAAATGAGCAAAGACAGACACCTTCTTGTTTGACAACTCAGCTGGAATCAAAGACCTCTGCGTTAGTCTAGTCCAGGCTGACCTCTTCCAACGGTTCGCTGATCTGCAGGCAGCCTGGTCCATCACTGGTTTGCCACGCTTGGACTGGCGAGGCATCTCTGTAACCTGCTTGGACTTCAGCCACCTGTTTCCGTTGAGTTGGGAAAGAAAAAAGTCACACACAACAAGTGTTACTAGGACAGCAACAAACAGCTACCCAAAACAATATAGAACAATCAAAGAGAGAGAGTGTGAGTGAGTGCCCGAGTGAGTGATTGAACGAGCGAACGAACGAGCGAACGAGCGATCGAGCGAGCGATCGAGAGAGTGTGTATGTGTGTGTGATACTTCTTCTTCTTGCGTATGTCATCAGATCCTCAGCTCCGTTGCAGCAAGCCAATCCAGCGTTTCGTCATCCAGGTTCATACGGCCTTGGTCGCCATGTGGCGGGCGGTGTTTCGGGCAGCTGGTCATGATGTGTTCCACAGTCTGTAGGGGGTCTCCACATTCACAGTGGGCACTGTCCGAGAGGCCCCACCGTCGCATTGCTTCACCGAAGCGTCCCCACGCCTGTCATCAGGCGGTTGAGGGTTGTCCACTGCTTACGGGGCAGGTGCTGGCCAGGGACATCTGTGGGATCCTCTATGTAGTTGTGTGATACTTCACCAGGAACTACTCTGCAGCGGTCTGCAGGTAGCGTAGTCCACAGGGGTTGAAGCTAGCAAGGGGTAAAAGGATATATACATTTATATACACAAAAGCAAACATGAAAGTACTGGGTTAAATATTGATTAAGTTTGATTCCTTTTTCAATGAATCAAATAATCGAAAAGTGTTTTTAATACATCAGCAATATCAATACTTTACTAATGGAACCAAATGTACCCCTAACAGGTCTGTAACTCTGAATGAGAGGGTAACAAACAAACCAACCAACACTTGTACGTATATCAGTGGTTCTCTAAACATGTCAAGATCCCCCTAATTACAAATGTACAATGTAGGCATTAGCCCTTTATCCAGAGTGACTTACAGCAAACGAGGTCAAAACATTCATAGAATGCAGAGAGACAGTGTAGTGTCTCAGTAAACTATAGGATCAAGTAAACTAATATGATAACAGAGTCTCGTCACAAAGCAGTGACTCCTTACCTCGGCAATCAGCGGTACTTGCAACTCACGAGTTACAACCACTGGTGTAGAGACACTCCCAACAGGTGCTGGAGTGGCTGCTACAGACTTGCGGGGTGGTGTCCTAGGACTGACCTGTGCATAAAAACAGAGAGCACCGTTTGCAGGCCGGAAAATGGGAACCCTGTCATCTTAGCTTTTAATCATTTTCATTTAAGATGCTCGGACGAACCTGTGCTCTTGCCTGCTGCAGTTGCTCATGAACAGCAAACGACAACTGCTGTATCCATCCACGATGGATCGGAGATGTGAATCACCGACAAGAAGGGCAAACTGTTTCAACAAAAGAAAAACAAAATCAATGTTTATTGTGTAAACACTGGCATTTACTCCTCAAAATTAATAAATGAGCAAAGACAGACACCTTCTTGTTTGACAACTCAGCTGGAATCAAAGACCTCTGCGTTAGTCTAGTCCAGGCTGACCTCTTCCACCGGTTCGCTGATCTGCAGGCAGCCTGGTCCATCACTGGTTTGCCACGCTTGGACTGGCGAGGCATCTCTGTAACCTGCTTGGACTTCAGCCACCTGTTTCCGTTGAGTTGGGAAAGAAAAAAGTCACACACAACAAGTGTTACTAGGACAGCAACAAACAGCTACCCAAAACAATATAGAACAATCAAAGAGAGAGAGTGTGAGTGAGTGCCCGAGTGAGTGATTGAACGAGCGAACGAACGAGCGAACGAACGAGCGATCGAGCGAGCGAGCGAGCGAGCGAGCGAGCGATCGAGTGAGTGTGTATGTGTGTGTGATACTTCTTCTTCTTGCGTATGTCATCAGATCCTCAGCTCCGTTGCAGCAAGCCAATCCAGCGTTTCGTCATCCAGGTTCATACGGCCTTGGTCGCCATGTGGCGGGCGGTGTTTCGGGCAGCTGGTCATGATGTGTTCCACAGTCTGTAGGGGGTCTCCACATTCACAGTGGGCACTGTCCGAGAGGCCCCACCGTCGCATTGCTTCACCGAAGCGTCCCCACGCCTGTCATCAGGCGGTTGAGGGTTGTCCACTGCTTACGGGGCAGGTGCTGGCCAGGGACATCTGTGGGATCCTCTATGTAGTTGTGTGATACTTCACCAGGAACTACTCTGCAGCGGTCTGCAGGTAGCGTAGTCCACAGGGGTTGAAGCTAGCAAGGGGTAAAAGGATATATACATTTATATACACAAAAGCAAACATGAAAGTACTGGGTTAAATATTGATTAAGTTTGATTCCTTTTTCAATGAATCAAATAATCGAAAAGTGTTTTTAATACATCAGCAATATCAATACTTTACTAATGGAACCAAATGTACCCCTAACAGGTCTGTAACTCTGAATGAGAGGGTAACAAACAAACCAACCAACACTTGTACGTATATCAGTGGTTCTCTAAACATGTCAAGATCCCCCTAATTACAAATGTACAATGTAGGCATTAGCCCTTTATCCAGAGTGACTTACAGCAAACGAGGTCAAAACATTCATAGAATGCAGAGAGACAGTGTAGTGTCTCAGTAAACTATAGGATCAAGTAAACTAATATGATAACAGAGTCTCGTCACAAAGCAGTGACTCCTTACCTCGGCAATCAGCGGTACTTGCAACTCACGAGTTACAACCACTGGTGTAGAGACACTCCTAACAGGTGCTGGAGTGGCTGCTACAGACTTGCGGGGTGGTGTCCTAGGACTGACCTGTGCATAAAAACAGAGAGCACCGTTTGCAGGCCGGAAAATGGGAACCCTGTCATCTTAGCTTTTAATCATTTTCATTTAAGATGCTCGGACGAACCTGTGCTCTTGCCTGCTGCAGTTGCTCATGAACAGCAAACGACAACTGCTGTATCCATCCACGATGGATCGGAGATGTGAATCACCGACAAGAAGGGCAAACTGTTTCAACAAAAGAAAAACAAAATCAATGTTTATTGTGTAAACACTGGCATTTACTCCTCAAAATTAATAAATGAGCAAAGACAGACACCTTCTTGTTTGACAACTCAGCTGGAATCAAAGACCTCTGCGTTAGTCTAGTCCAGGCTGACCTCTTCCACCGGTTCGCTGATCTGCAGGCAGCCTGGTCCATCACTGGTTTGCCACGCTTGGACTGGCGAGGCATCTCTGTAACCTGCTTGGACTTCAGCCACCTGTTTCCGTTGAGTTGGGAAAGAAAAAAGTCACACACAACAAGTGTTACTAGGGCAGCAACAAACAGCTACCCAAAACAATATAGAACAATCAAAGAGAGAGAGTGTGAGTGAGTGCCCGAGTGAGTGATTGAACGAGCGAACGAACGAGCGAACGAGCGAACGAGCGATCGAGCGAGCGAGCGAGCGAGCGAGCGATCGAGTGAGTGTGTATGTGTGTGTGATACTTCTTCTTCTTGCGTATGTCATCAGATCCTCAGCTCCGTTGCAGCAAGCCAATCCAGCGTTTCGTCATCCAGGTTCATACGGCCTTGGTCGCCATGTGGCGGGCGGTGTTTCGGGCAGCTGGTCATGATGTGTTCCACAGTCTGTAGGGGGTCTCCACATTCACAGTGGGCACTGTCCGAGAGGCCCCACCGTCGCATTGCTTCACCGAAGCGTCCCCACGCCTGTCATCAGGCGGTTGAGGGTTGTCCACTGCTTACGGGGCAGGTGCTGGCCAGGGACATCTGTGGGATCCTCTATGTAGTTGTGTGATACTTCACCAGGAACTACTCTGCAGCGGTCTGCAGGTAGCGTAGTCCACAGGGGTTGAAGCTAGCAAGGGGTAAAAGGATATATACATTTATATACACAAAAGCAAACATGAAAGTACTGGGTTAAATATTGATTAAGTTTGATTCCTTTTTCAATGAATCAAATAATCGAAAAGTGTTTTTAATACATCAGCAATATCAATACTTTACTAATGGAACCAAATGTACCCCTAACAGGTCTGTAACTCTGAATGAGAGGGTAACAAACAAACCAACCAACACTTGTACGTATATCAGTGGTTCTCTAAACATGTCAAGATCCCCCTAATTACAAATGTACAATGTAGGCATTAGCCCTTTATCCAGAGTGACTTACAGCAAACGAGGTCAAAACATTCATAGAATGCAGAGAGACAGTGTAGTGTCTCAGTAAACTATAGGATCAAGTAAACTAATATGATAACAGAGTCTCGTCACAAAGCAGTGACTCCTTACCTCGGCAATCAGCGGTACTTGCAACTCACGAGTTACAACCACTGGTGTAGAGACACTCCTAACAGGTGCTGGAGTGGCTGCTACAGACTTGCGGGGTGGTGTCCTAGGACTGACCTGTGCATAAAAACAGAGAGCACCGTTTGCAGGCCGGAAAATGGGAACCCTGTCATCTTAGCTTTTAATCATTTTCATTTAAGATGCTCGGACGAACCTGTGCTCTTGCCTGCTGCAGTTGCTCATGAACAGCAAACGACAACTGCTGTATCCATCCACGATGGATCGGAGATGTGAATCACCGACAAGAAGGGCAAACTGTTTCAACAAAAGAAAAACAAAATCAATGTTTATTGTGTAAACACTGGCATTTACTCCTCAAAATTAATAAATGAGCAAAGACAGACACCTTCTTGTTTGACAACTCAGCTGGAATCAAAGACCTCTGCGTTAGTCTAGTCCAGGCTGACCTCTTCCAACGGTTCGCTGATCTGCAGGCAGCCTGGTCCATCACTGGTTTGCCACGCTTGGACTGGCGAGGCATCTCTGTAACCTGCTTGGACTTCAGCCACCTGTTTCCGTTGAGTTGGGAAAGAAAAAAGTCACACACAACAAGTGTTACTAGGACAGCAACAAACAGCTACCCAAAACAATATAGAACAATCAAAGAGAGAGAGTGTGAGTGAGTGCCCGAGTGAGTGATTGAACGAGCGAACGAACGAACGAGCGATCGAGCGAGCGAGCGAGCGAGCGATCGAGTGAGTGTGTATGTGTGTGTGATACTTCTTCTTCTTGCGTATGTCATCAGATCCTCAGCTCCGTTGCAGCAAGCCAATCCAGCGTTTCGTCATCCAGGTTCATACGGCCTTGGTCGCCATGTGGCGGGCGGTGTTTCGGGCAGCTGGTCATGATGTGTTCCACAGTCTGTAGGGGGTCTCCACATTCACAGTGGGCACTGTCCGAGAGGCCCCACCGTCGCATTGCTTCACCGAAGCGTCCCCACGCCTGTCATCAGGCGGTTGAGGGTTGTCCACTGCTTACGGGGCAGGTGCTGGCCAGGGACATCTGTGGGATCCTCTATGTAGTTGTGTGATACTTCACCAGGAACTACTCTGCAGCGGTCTGCAGGTAGCGTAGTCCACAGGGGTTGAAGCTAGCAAGGGGTAAAAGGATATATACATTTATATACACAAAAGCAAACATGAAAGTACTGGGTTAAATATTGATTAAGTTTGATTCCTTTTTCAATGAATCAAATAATCGAAAAGTGTTTTTAATACATCAGCAATATCAATACTTTACTAATGGAACCAAATGTACCCCTAACAGGTCTGTAACTCTGAATGAGAGGGTAACAAACAAACCAACCAACACTTGTACGTATATCAGTGGTTCTCTAAACATGTCAAGATCCCCCTAATTACAAATGTACAATGTAGGCATTAGCCCTTTATCCAGAGTGACTTACAGCAAACGAGGTCAAAACATTCATAGAATGCAGAGAGACAGTGTAGTGTCTCAGTAAACTATAGGATCAAGTAAACTAATATGATAACAGAGTCTCGTCACAAAGCAGTGACTCCTTACCTCGGCAATCAGCGGTACTTGCAACTCACGAGTTACAACCACTGGTGTAGAGACACTCCTAACAGGTGCTGGAGTGGCTGCTACAGACTTGCGGGGTGGTGTCCTAGGACTGACCTGTGCATAAAAACAGAGAGCACCGTTTGCAGGCCGGAAAATGGGAACCCTGTCATCTTAGCTTTTAATCATTTTCATTTAAGATGCTCGGACGAACCTGTGCTCTTGCCTGCTGCAGTTGCTCATGAACAGCAAACGACAACTGCTGTATCCATCCACGATGGATCGGAGATGTGAATCACCGACAAGAAGGGCAAACTGTTTCAACAAAAGAAAAACAAAATCAATGTTTATTGTGTAAACACTGGCATTTACTCCTCAAAATTAATAAATGAGCAAAGACAGACACCTTCTTGTTTGACAACTCAGCTGGAATCAAAGACCTCTGCGTTAGTCTAGTCCAGGCTGACCTCTTCCACCGGTTCGCTGATCTGCAGGCAGCCTGGTCCATCACTGGTTTGCCACGCTTGGACTGGCGAGGCATCTCTGTAACCTGCTTGGACTTCAGCCACCTGTTTCCGTTGAGTTGGGAAAGAAAAAAGTCACACACAACAAGTGTTACTAGGACAGCAACAAACAGCTACCCAAAACAATATAGAACAATCAAAGAGAGAGAGTGTGAGTGAGTGCCCGAGTGAGTGATTGAACGAGCGAACGAACGAGCGAACGAACGAGCGATCGAGCGAGCGAGCGAGCGATCGATCGAGTGAGTGTGTATGTGTGTGTGATACTTCTTCTTCTTGCGTATGTCATCAGATCCTCAGCTCCGTTGCAGCAAGCCAATCCAGCGTTTCGTCATCCAGGTTCATACGGCCTTGGTCGCCATGTGGCGGGCGGTGTTTCGGGCAGCTGGTCATGATGTGTTCCACAGTCTGTAGGGGGTCTCCACATTCACAGTGGGCACTGTCCGAGAGGCCCCACCGTCGCATTGCTTCACCGAAGCGTCCCCACGCCTGTCATCAGGCGGTTGAGGGTTGTCCACTGCTTACGGGGCAGGTGCTGGCCAGGGACATCTGTGGGATCCTCTATGTAGTTGTGTGATACTTCACCAGGAACTACTCTGCAGCGGTCTGCAGGTAGCGTAGTCCACAGGGGTTGAAGCTAGCAAGGGGTAAAAGGATATATACATTTATATACACAAAAGCAAACATGAAAGTACTGGGTTAAATATTGATTAAGTTTGATTCCTTTTTCAATGAATCAAATAATCGAAAAGTGTTTTTAATACATCAGCAATATCAATACTTTACTAATGGAACCAAATGTACCCCTAACAGGTCTGTAACTCTGAATGAGAGGGTAACAAACAAACCAACCAACACTTGTACGTATATCAGTGGTTCTCTAAACATGTCAAGATCCCCCTAATTACAAATGTACAATGTAGGCATTAGCCCTTTATCCAGAGTGACTTACAGCAAACGAGGTCAAAACATTCATAGAATGCAGAGAGACAGTGTAGTGTCTCAGTAAACTATAGGATCAAGTAAACTAATATGATAACAGAGTCTCGTCACAAAGCAGTGACTCCTTACCTCGGCAATCAGCGGTACTTGCAACTCACGAGTTACAACCACTGGTGTAGAGACACTCCTAACAGGTGCTGGAGTGGCTGCTACAGACTTGCGGGGTGGTGTCCTAGGACTGACCTGTGCATAAAAACAGAGAGCACCGTTTGCAGGCCGGAAAATGGGAACCCTGTCATCTTAGCTTTTAATCATTTTCATTTAAGATGCTCGGACGAACCTGTGCTCTTGCCTGCTGCAGTTGCTCATGAACAGCAAACGACAACTGCTGTATCCATCCACGATGGATCGGAGATGTGAATCACCGACAAGAAGGGCAAACTGTTTCAACAAAAGAAAAACAAAATCAATGTTTATTGTGTAAACACTGGCATTTACTCCTCAAAATTAATAAATGAGCAAAGACAGACACCTTCTTGTTTGACAACTCAGCTGGAATCAAAGACCTCTGCGTTAGTCTAGTCCAGGCTGACCTCTTCCACCGGTTCGCTGATCTGCAGGCAGCCTGGTCCATCACTGGTTTGCCACGCTTGGACTGGCGAGGCATCTCTGTAACCTGCTTGGACTTCAGCCACCTGTTTCCGTTGAGTTGGGAAAGAAAAAAGTCACACACAACAAGTGTTACTAGGACAGCAACAAACAGCTACCCAAAACAATATAGAACAATCAAAGAGAGAGAGTGTGAGTGAGTGCCCGAGTGAGTGATTGAACGAGCGAACGAACGAGCGAACGAACGAGCGATCGAGCGAGCGAGCGAGCGAGCGAGCGAGCGATCGAGTGAGTGTGTATGTGTGTGTGATACTTCTTCTTCTTGCGTATGTCATCAGATCCTCAGCTCCGTTGCAGCAAGCCAATCCAGCGTTTCGTCATCCAGGTTCATACGGCCTTGGTCGCCATGTGGCGGGCGGTGTTTCGGGCAGCTGGTCATGATGTGTTCCACAGTCTGTAGGGGGTCTCCACATTCACAGTGGGCACTGTCCGAGAGGCCCCACCGTCGCATTGCTTCACCGAAGCGTCCCCACGCCTGTCATCAGGCGGTTGAGGGTTGTCCACTGCTTACGGGGCAGGTGCTGGCCAGGGACATCTGTGGGATCCTCTATGTAGTTGTGTGATACTTCACCAGGAACTACTCTGCAGCGGTCTGCAGGTAGCGTAGTCCACAGGGGTTGAAGCTAGCAAGGGGTAAAAGGATATATACATTTATATACACAAAAGCAAACATGAAAGTACTGGGTTAAATATTGATTAAGTTTGATTCCTTTTTCAATGAATCAAATAATCGAAAAGTGTTTTTAATACATCAGCAATATCAATACTTTACTAATGGAACCAAACGTACCCCTAACAGGTCTGTAACTCTGAATGAGAGGGTAACAAACAAACCAACCAACACTTGTACGTATATCAGTGGTTCTCTAAACATGTCAAGATCCCCCTAATTACAAATGTACAATGTAGGCATTAGCCCTTTATCCAGAGTGACTTACAGCAAACGAGGTCAAAACATTCATAGAATGCAGAGAGACAGTGTAGTGTCTCAGTAAACTATAGGATCAAGTAAACTAATATGATAACAGAGTCTCGTCACAAAGCAGTGACTCCTTACCTCGGCAATCAGCGGTACTTGCAACTCACGAGTTACAACCACTGGTGTAGAGACACTCCTAACAGGTGCTGGAGTGGCTGCTACAGACTTGCGGGGTGGTGTCCTAGGACTGACCTGTGCATAAAAACAGAGAGCACCGTTTGCAGGCCGGAAAATGGGAACCCTGTCATCTTAGCTTTTAATCATTTTCATTTAAGATGCTCGGACGAACCTGTGCTCTTGCCTGCTGCAGTTGCTCATGAACAGCAAACGACAACTGCTGTATCCATCCACGATGGATCGGAGATGTGAATCACCGACAAGAAGGGCAAACTGTTTCAACAAAAGAAAAACAAAATCAATGTTTATTGTGTAAACACTGGCATTTACTCCTCAAAATTAATAAATGAGCAAAGACAGACACCTTCTTGTTTGACAACTCAGCTGGAATCAAAGACCTCTGCGTTAGTCTAGTCCAGGCTGACCTCTTCCACCGGTTCGCTGATCTGCAGGCAGCCTGGTCCATCACTGGTTTGCCACGCTTGGACTGGCGAGGCATCTCTGTAACCTGCTTGGACTTCAGCCACCTGTTTCCGTTGAGTTGGGAAAGAAAAAAGTCACACACAACAAGTGTTACTAGGACAGCAACAAACAGCTACCCAAAACAATATAGAACAATCAAAGAGAGAGAGTGTGAGTGAGTGCCCGAGTGAGTGATTGAACGAGCGAACGAACGAGCGAACGAACGAGCGATCGAGCGAGCGAGCGAGCGAGCGAGCGAGCGATCGAGTGAGTGTGTATGTGTGTGTGATACTTCTTCTTCTTGCGTATGTCATCAGATCCTCAGCTCCGTTGCAGCAAGCCAATCCAGCGTTTCGTCATCCAGGTTCATACGGCCTTGGTCGCCATGTGGCGGGCGGTGTTTCGGGCAGCTGGTCATGATGTGTTCCACAGTCTGTAGGGGGTCTCCACATTCACAGTGGGCACTGTCCGAGAGGCCCCACCGTCGCATTGCTTCACCGAAGCGTCCCCACGCCTGTCATCAGGCGGTTGAGGGTTGTCCACTGCTTACGGGGCAGGTGCTGGCCAGGGACATCTGTGGGATCCTCTATGTAGTTGTGTGATACTTCACCAGGAACTACTCTGCAGCGGTCTGCAGGTAGCGTAGTCCACAGGGGTTGAAGCTAGCAAGGGGTAAAAGGATATATACATTTATATACACAAAAGCAAACATGAAAGTACTGGGTTAAATATTGATTAAGTTTGATTCCTTTTTCAATGAATCAAATAATCGAAAAGTGTTTTTAATACATCAGCAATATCAATACTTTACTAATGGAACCAAATGTACCCCTAACAGGTCTGTAACTCTGAATGAGAGGGTAACAAACAAACCAACCAACACTTGTACGTATATCAGTGGTTCTCTAAACATGTCAAGATCCCCCTAATTACAAATGTACAATGTAGGCATTAGCCCTTTATCCAGAGTGACTTACAGCAAACGAGGTCAAAACATTCATAGAATGCAGAGAGACAGTGTAGTGTCTCAGTAAACTATAGGATCAAGTAAACTAATATGATAACAGAGTCTCGTCACAAAGCAGTGACTCCTTACCTCGGCAATCAGCGGTACTTGCAACTCACGAGTTACAACCACTGGTGTAGAGACACTCCTAACAGGTGCTGGAGTGGCTGCTACAGACTTGCGGGGTGGTGTCCTAGGACTGACCTGTGCATAAAAACAGAGAGCACCGTTTGCAGGCCGGAAAATGGGAACCCTGTCATCTTAGCTTTTAATCATTTTCATTTAAGATGCTCGGACGAACCTGTGCTCTTGCCTGCTGCAGTTGCTCATGAACAGCAAACGACAACTGCTGTATCCATCCACGATGGATCGGAGATGTGAATCACCGACAAGAAGGGCAAACTGTTTCAACAAAAGAAAAACAAAATCAATGTTTATTGTGTAAACACTGGCATTTACTCCTCAAAATTAATAAATGAGCAAAGACAGACACCTTCTTGTTTGACAACTCAGCTGGAATCAAAGACCTCTGCGTTAGTCTAGTCCAGGCTGACCTCTTCCAACGGTTCGCTGATCTGCAGGCAGCCTGGTCCATCACTGGTTTGCCACGCTTGGACTGGCGAGGCATCTCTGTAACCTGCTTGGACTTCAGCCACCTGTTTCCGTTGAGTTGGGAAAGAAAAAAGTCACACACAACAAGTGTTACTAGGACAGCAACAAACAGCTACCCAAAACAATATAGAACAATCAAAGAGAGAGAGTGTGAGTGAGTGCCCGAGTGAGTGATTGAACGAGCGAACGAACGAGCGAACGAACGAGCGATCGAGCGAGCGAGCGAGCGAGCGAGCGATCGAGTGAGTGTGTATGTGTGTGTGATACTTCTTCTTCTTGCGTATGTCATCAGATCCTCAGCTCCGTTGCAGCAAGCCAATCCAGCGTTTCGTCATCCAGGTTCATACGGCCTTGGTCGCCATGTGGCGGGCGGTGTTTCGGGCAGCTGGTCATGATGTGTTCCACAGTCTGTAGGGGGTCTCCACATTCACAGTGGGCACTGTCCGAGAGGCCCCACCGTCGCATTGCTTCACCGAAGCGTCCCCACGCCTGTCATCAGGCGGTTGAGGGTTGTCCACTGCTTACGGGGCAGGTGCTGGCCAGGGACATCTGTGGGATCCTCTATGTAGTTGTGTGATACTTCACCAGGAACTACTCTGCAGCGGTCTGCAGGTAGCGTAGTCCACAGGGGTTGAAGCTAGCAAGGGGTAAAAGGATATATACATTTATATACACAAAAGCAAACATGAAAGTACTGGGTTAAATATTGATTAAGTTTGATTCCTTTTTCAATGAATCAAATAATCGAAAAGTGTTTTTAATACATCAGCAATATCAATACTTTACTAATGGAACCAAATGTACCCCTAACAGGTCTGTAACTCTGAATGAGAGGGTAACAAACAAACCAACCAACACTTGTACGTATATCAGTGGTTCTCTAAACATGTCAAGATCCCCCTAATTACAAATGTACAATGTAGGCATTAGCCCTTTATCCAGAGTGACTTACAGCAAACGAGGTCAAAACATTCATAGAATGCAGAGAGACAGTGTAGTGTCTCAGTAAACTGTAGGATCAAGTAAACTAATATGATAACAGAGTCTCGTCACAAAGCAGTGACTCCTTACCTCGGCAATCAGCGGTACTTGCAACTCACGAGTTACAACCACTGGTGTAGAGACACTCCTAAAAGGTGCTGGAGTGGCTGCTACAGACTTGCGGGGTGGTGTCCTAGGACTGACCTGTGCATAAAAACAGAGAGCACCGTTTGCAGGCCGGAAAATGGGAACCCTGTCATCTTAGCTTTTAATCATTTTCATTTAAGATGCTCGGACGAACCTGTGCTCTTGCCTGCTGCAGTTGCTCATGAACAGCAAACGACAACTGCTGTATCCATCCACGATGGATCGGAGATGTGAATCACCGACAAGAAGGGCAAACTGTTTCAACAAAAGAAAAACAAAATCAATGTTTATTGTGTAAACACTGGCATTTACTCCTCAAAATTAATAAATGAGCAAAGACAGACACCTTCTTGTTTGACAACTCAGCTGGAATCAAAGACCTCTGCGTTAGTCTAGTCCAGGCTGACCTCTTCCACCGGTTCGCTGATCTGCAGGCAGCCTGGTCCATCACTGGTTTGCCACGCTTGGACTGGCGAGGCATCTCTGTAACCTGCTTGGACTTCAGCCACCTGTTTCCGTTGAGTTGGGAAAGAAAAAAGTCACACACAACAAGTGTTACTAGGACAGCAACAAACAGCTACCCAAAACAATATAGAACAATCAAAGAGAGAGAGTGTGAGTGAGTGCCCGAGTGAGTGATTGAACGAGCGAACGAACGAGCGAACGAACGAGCGATCGAGCGAGCGAGCGAGCGAGCGAGCGATCGAGTGAGTGTGTATGTGTGTGTGATACTTCTTCTTCTTGCATATGTCATCAGATCCTCAGCTCCGTTGCAGCAAGCCAATCCAGCGTTTCGTCATCCAGGTTCATACGGCCTTGGTCGCCATGTGGCGGGCGGTGTTTCGGGCAGCTGGTCATGATGTGTTCCACAGTCTGTAGGGGGTCTCCACATTCACAGTGGGCACTGTCCGAGAGGCCCCACCGTCGCATTGCTTCACCGAAGCGTCCCCACGCCTGTCATCAGGCGGTTGAGGGTTGTCCACTGCTTACGGGGCAGGTGCTGGCCAGGGACATCTGTGGGATCCTCTATGTAGTTGTGTGATACTTCACCAGGAACTACTCTGCAGCGGTCTGCAGGTAGCGTAGTCCACAGGGGTTGAAGCTAGCAAGGGGTAAAAGGATATATACATTTATATACACAAAAGCAAACATGAAAGTACTGGGTTAAATATTGATTAAGTTTGATTCCTTTTTCAATGAATCAAATAATCGAAAAGTGTTTTTAATACATCAGCAATATCAATACTTTACTAATGGAACCAAATGTACCCCTAACAGGTCTGTAACTCTGAATGAGAGGGTAACAAACAAACCAACCAACACTTGTACGTATATCAGTGGTTCTCTAAACATGTCAAGATCCCCCTAATTACAAATGTACAATGTAGGCATTAGCCCTTTATCCAGAGTGACTTACAGCAAACGAGGTCAAAACATTCATAGAATGCAGAGAGACAGTGTAGTGTCTCAGTAAACTGTAGGATCAAGTAAACTAATATGATAACAGAGTCTCGTCACAAAGCAGTGACTCCTTACCTCGGCAATCAGCGGTACTTGCAACTCACGAGTTACAACCACTGGTGTAGAGACACTCCTAAAAGGTGCTGGAGTGGCTGCTACAGACTTGCGGGGTGGTGTCCTAGGACTGACCTGTGCATAAAAACAGAGAGCACCGTTTGCAGGCCGGAAAATGGGAACCCTGTCATCTTAGCTTTTAATCATTTTCATTTAAGATGCTCGGACGAACCTGTGCTCTTGCCTGCTGCAGTTGCTCATGAACAGCAAACGACAACTGCTGTATCCATCCACGATGGATCGGAGATGTGAATCACCGACAAGAAGGGCAAACTGTTTCAACAAAAGAAAAACAAAATCAATGTTTATTGTGTAAACACTGGCATTTACTCCTCAAAATTAATAAATGAGCAAAGACAGACACCTTCTTGTTTGACAACTCAGCTGGAATCAAAGACCTCTGCGTTAGTCTAGTCCAGGCTGACCTCTTCCACCGGTTCGCTGATCTGCAGGCAGCCTGGTCCATCACTGGTTTGCCACGCTTGGACTGGCGAGGCATCTCTGTAACCTGCTTGGACTTCAGCCACCTGTTTCCGTTGAGTTGGGAAAGAAAAAAGTCACACACAACAAGTGTTACTAGGACAGCAACAAACAGCTACCCAAAACAATATAGAACAATCAAAGAGAGAGAGTGTGAGTGAGTGCCCGAGTGAGTGATTGAACGAGCGAACGAACGAGCGAACGAACGAGCGATCGAGCGAGCGAGCGAGCGAGCGAGCGATCGAGTGAGTGTGTATGTGTGTGTGATACTTCTTCTTCTTGCGTATGTCATCAGATCCTCAGCTCCGTTGCAGCAAGCCAATCCAGCGTTTCGTCATCCAGGTTCATACGGCCTTGGTCGCCATGTGGCGGGCGGTGTTTCGGGCAGCTGGTCATGATGTGTTCCACAGTCTGTAGGGGGTCTCCACATTCACAGTGGGCACTGTCCGAGAGGCCCCACCGTCGCATTGCTTCACCGAAGCGTCCCCACGCCTGTCATCAGGCGGTTGAGGGTTGTCCACTGCTTACGGGGCAGGTGCTGGCCAGGGACATCTGTGGGATCCTCTATGTAGTTGTGTGATACTTCACCAGGAACTACTCTGCAGCGGTCTGCAGGTAGCGTAGTCCACAGGGGTTGAAGCTAGCAAGGGGTAAAAGGATATATACATTTATATACACAAAAGCAAACATGAAAGTACTGGGTTAAATATTGATTAAGTTTGATTCCTTTTTCAATGAATCAAATAATCGAAAAGTGTTTTTAATACATCAGCAATATCAATACTTTACTAATGGAACCAAATGTACCCCTAACAGGTCTGTAACTCTGAATGAGAGGGTAACAAACAAACCAACCAACACTTGTACGTATATCAGTGGTTCTCTAAACATGTCAAGATCCCCCTAATTACAAATGTACAATGTAGGCATTAGCCCTTTATCCAGAGTGACTTACAGCAAACGAGGTCAAAACATTCATAGAATGCAGAGAGACAGTGTAGTGTCTCAGTAAACTGTAGGATCAAGTAAACTAATATGATAACAGAGTCTCGTCACAAAGCAGTGACTCCTTACCTCGGCAATCAGCGGTACTTGCAACTCACGAGTTACAACCACTGGTGTAGAGACACTCCTAAAAGGTGCTGGAGTGGCTGCTACAGACTTGCGGGGTGGTGTCCTAGGACTGACCTGTGCATAAAAACAGAGAGCACCGTTTGCAGGCCGGAAAATGGGAACCCTGTCATCTTAGCTTTTAATCATTTTCATTTAAGATGCTCGGACGAACCTGTGCTCTTGCCTGCTGCAGTTGCTCATGAACAGCAAACGACAACTGCTGTATCCATCCACGATGGATCGGAGATGTGAATCACCGACAAGAAGGGCAAACTGTTTCAACAAAAGAAAAACAAAATCAATGTTTATTGTGTAAACACTGGCATTTACTCCTCAAAATTAATAAATGAGCAAAGACAGACACCTTCTTGTTTGACAACTCAGCTGAAATCAAAGACCTCTGCGTTAGTCTAGTCCAGGCTGACCTCTTCCACCGGTTCGCTGATCTGCAGGCAGCCTGGTCCATCACTGGTTTGCCACGCTTGGACTGGCGAGGCATCTCTGTAACCTGCTTGGACTTCAGCCACCTGTTTCCGTTGAGTTGGGAAAGAAAAAAGTCACACACAACAAGTGTTACTAGGACAGCAACAAACAGCTACCCAAAACAATATAGAACAATCAAAGAGAGAGAGTGTGAGTGAGTGCCCGAGTGAGTGATTGAACGAGCGAACGAACGAGCGAACGAACGAGCGATCGAGCGAGCGAGCGAGCGAGCGAGCGATCGAGTGAGTGTGTATGTGTGTGTGATACTTCTTCTTCTTGCGTATGTCATCAGATCCTCAGCTCCGTTGCAGCAAGCCAATCCAGCGTTTCGTCATCCAGGTTCATACGGCCTTGGTCGCCATGTGGCGGGCGGTGTTTCGGGCAGCTGGTCATGATGTGTTCCACAGTCTGTAAGGGGTCTCCACATTCACAGTGGGCACTGTCCGAGAGGCCCCACCGTCGCATTGCTTCACCGAAGCGTCCCCACGCCTGTCATCAGGCGGTTGAGGGTTGTCCACTGCTTACGGGGCAGGTGCTGGCCAGGGACATCTGTGGGATCCTCTATGTAGTTGTGTGATACTTCACCAGGAACTACTCTGCAGCGGTCTGCAGGTAGCGTAGTCCACAGGGGTTGAAGCTAGCAAGGGGTAAAAGGATATATACATTTATATACACAAAAGCAAACATGAAAGTACTGGGTTAAATATTGATTAAGTTTGATTCCTTTTTCAATGAATCAAATAATCGAAAAGTGTTTTTAATACATCAGCAATATCAATACTTTACTAATGGAACCAAATGTACCCCTAACAGGTCTGTAACTCTGAATGAGAGGGTAACAAACAAACCAACCAACACTTGTACGTATATCAGTGGTTCTCTAAACATGTCAAGATCCCCCTAATTACAAATGTACAATGTAGGCATTAGCCCTTTATCCAGAGTGACTTACAGCAAACGAGGTCAAAACATTCATAGAATGCAGAGAGACAGTGTAGTGTCTCAGTAAACTGTAGGATCAAGTAAACTAATATGATAACAGAGTCTCGTCACAAAGCAGTGACTCCTTACCTCGGCAATCAGCGGTACTTGCAACTCACGAGTTACAACCACTGGTGTAGAGACACTCCTAAAAGGTGCTGGAGTGGCTGCTACAGACTTGCGGGGTGGTGTCCTAGGACTGACCTGTGCATAAAAACAGAGAGCACCGTTTGCAGGCCGGAAAATGGGAACCCTGTCATCTTAACTTTTAATCATTTTCATTTAAGATGCTCGGACGAACCTGTGCTCTTGCCTGCTGCAGTTGCTCATGAACAGCAAACGACAACTGCTGTATCCATCCACGATGGATCGGAGATGTGAATCACCGACAAGAAGGGCAAACTGTTTCAACAAAAGAAAAACAAAATCAATGTTTATTGTGTAAACACTGGCATTTACTCCTCAAAATTAATAAATGAGCAAAGACAGACACCTTCTTGTTTGACAACTCAGCTGGAATCAAAGACCTCTGCGTTAGTCTAGTCCAGGCTGACCTCTTCCACCGGTTCGCTGATCTGCAGGCAGCCTGGTCCATCACTGGTTTGCCACGCTTGGACTGGCGAGGCATCTCTGTAACCTGCTTGGACTTCAGCCACCTGTTTCCGTTGAGTTGGGAAAGAAAAAAGTCACACACAACAAGTGTTACTAGGACAGCAACAAACAGCTACCCAAAACAATATAGAACAATCAAAGAGAGAGAGTGTGAGTGAGTGCCCGAGTGAGTGATTGAACGAGCGAACGAACGAGCGAACGAACGAGCGATCGAGCGAGCGAGCTTGCGAGCGATCGAGTGAGTGTGTATGTGTGTGTGATACTTCTTCTTCTTGCGTATGTCATCAGATCCTCAGCTCCGTTGCAGCAAGCCAATCCAGCGTTTCGTCATCCAGGTTCATACGGCCTTGGTCGCCATGTGGCGGGCGGTGTTTCGGGCAGCTGGTCATGATGTGTTCCACAGTCTGTAGGGGGTCTCCACATTCACAGTGGGCACTGTCCGAGAGGCCCCACCGTCGCATTGCTTCACCGAAGCGTCCCCACGCCTGTCATCAGGCGGTTGAGGGTTGTCCACTGCTTACGGGGCAGGTGCTGGCCAGGGACATCTGTGGGATCCTCTATGTAGTTGTGTGATACTTCACCAGGAACTACTCTGCAGCGGTCTGCAGGTAGCGTAGTCCACAGGGGTTGAAGCTAGCAAGGGGTAAAAGGATATATACATTTATATACACAAAAGCAAACATGAAAGTACTGGGTTAAATATTGATTAAGTTTGATTCCTTTTTCAATTAATCAAATAATCGAAAAGTGTTTTTAATACATCAGCAATATCAATACTTTACTAATGGAACCAAATGTACCCCTAACAGGTCTGTAACTCTGAATGAGAGGGTAACAAACAAACCAACCAACACTTGTACGTATATCAGTGGTTCTCTAAACATGTCAAGATCCCCCTAATTACAAATGTACAATGTAGGCATTAGCCCTTTATCCAGAGTGACTTACAGCAAACGAGGTCAAAACATTCATAGAATGCAGAGAGACAGTGTAGTGTCTCAGTAAACTATAGGATCAAGTAAACTAATATGATAACAGAGTCTCGTCACAAAGCAGTGACTCCTTACCTCGGCAATCAGCGGTACTTGCAACTCACGAGTTACAACCACTGGTGTAGAGACACTCCTAACAGGTGCTGGAGTGGCTGCTACAGACTTGCGGGGTGGTGTCCTAGGACTGACCTGTGCATAAAAACAGAGAGCACCGTTTGCAGGCCGGAAAATGGGAACCCTGTCATCTTAGCTTTTAATCATTTTCATTTAAGATGCTCGGACGAACCTGTGCTCTTGCCTGCTGCAGTTGCTCATGAACAGCAAACGACAACTGCTGTATCCATCCACGATGGATCGGAGATGTGAATCACCGACAAGAAGGGCAAACTGTTTCAACAAAAGAAAAACAAAATCAATGTTTATTGTGTAAACACTGGCATTTACTCCTCAGAATTAATAAATGAGCAAAGACAGACACCTTCTTGTTTGACAACTCAGCTGGAATCAAAGACCTCTGCGTTAGTCTAGTCCAGGCTGACCTCTTCCAACGGTTCGCTGATCTGCAGGCAGCCTGGTCCATCACTGGTTTGCCACGCTTGGACTGGCGAGGCATCTCTGTAACCTGCTTGGACTTCAGCCACCTGTTTCCGTTGAGTTGGGAAAGAAAAAAGTCACACACAACAAGTGTTACTAGGACAGCAACAAACAGCTACCCAAAACAATATAGAACAATCAAAGAGAGAGAGTGTGAGTGAGTGCCCGAGTGAGTGATTGAACGAGCGAACGAACGAGCGAACGAACGAGCGATCGAGCGATCGAGCGAGCGAGCGATCGAGTGAGTGTGTATGTGTGTGTGATACTTCTTCTTCTTGCGTATGTCATCAGATCCTCAGCTCCGTTGCAGCAAGCCAATCCAGCGTTTCGTCATCCAGGTTCATACGGCCTTGGTCGCCATGTGGCGGGCGGTGTTTCGGGCAGCTGGTCATGATGTGTTCCACAGTCTGTAGGGGGTCTCCACATTCACAGTGGGCACTGTCCGAGAGGCCCCACCGTCGCATTGCTTCACCGAAGCGTCCCCACGCCTGTCATCAGGCGGTTGAGGGTTGTCCACTGCTTACGGGGCAGGTGCTGGCCAGGGACATCTGTGGGATCCTCTATGTAGTTGTGTGATACTTCACCAGGAACTACTCTGCAGCGGTCTGCAGGTAGCGTAGTCCACAGGGGTTGAAGCTAGCAAGGGGTAAAAGGATATATACATTTATATACACAAAAGCAAACATGAAAGTACTGGGTTAAATATTGATTAAGTTTGATTCCTTTTTCAATGAATCAAATAATCGAAAAGTGTTTTTAATACATCAGCAATATCAATACTTTACTAATGGAACCAAATGTACCCCTAACAGGTCTGTAACTCTGAATGAGAGGGTAACAAACAAACCAACCAACACTTGTACGTATATCAGTGGTTCTCTAAACATGTCAAGATCCCCCTAATTACAAATGTACAATGTAGGCATTAGCCCTTTATCCAGAGTGACTTACAGCAAACGAGGTCAAAACATTCATAGAATGCAGAGAGACAGTGTAGTGTCTCAGTAAACTATAGGATCAAGTAAACTAATATGATAACAGAGTCTCGTCACAAAGCAGTGACTCCTTACCTCGGCAATCAGCGGTACTTGCAACTCACGAGTTACAACCACTGGTGTAGAGACACTCCTAACAGGTGCTGGAGTGGCTGCTACAGACTTGCGGGGTGGTGTCCTAGGACTGACCTGTGCATAAAAACAGAGAGCACCGTTTGCAGGCCGGAAAATGGGAACCCTGTCATCTTAGCTTTTAATCATTTTCATTTAAGATGCTCGGACGAACCTGTGCTCTTGCCTGCTGCAGTTGCTCATGAACAGCAAACGACAACTGCTGTATCCATCCACGATGGATCGGAGATGTGAATCACCGACAAGAAGGGCAAACTGTTTCAACAAAAGAAAAACAAAATCAATGTTTATTGTGTAAACACTGGCATTTACTCCTCAAAATTAATAAATGAGCAAAGACAGACACCTTCTTGTTTGACAACTCAGCTGGAATCAAAGACCTCTGCGTTAGTCTAGTCCAGGCTGACCTCTTCCAACGGTTCGCTGATCTGCAGGCAGCCTGGTCCATCACTGGTTTGCCACGCTTGGACTGGCGAGGCATCTCTGTAACCTGCTTGGACTTCAGCCACCTGTTTCCGTTGAGTTGGGAAAGAAAAAAGTCACACACAACAAGTGTTACTAGGACAGCAACAAACAGCTACCCAAAACAATATAGAACAATCAAAGAGAGAGAGTGTGAGTGAGTGCCCGAGTGAGTGATTGAACGAGCGAACGAACGAGCGAACGAACGAGCGATCGAGCGATCGAGCGAGCGAGCGATCGAGTGAGTGTGTATGTGTGTGTGATACTTCTTCTTCTTGCGTATGTCATCAGATCCTCAGCTCCGTTGCAGCAAGCCAATCCAGCGTTTCGTCATCCAGGTTCATACGGCCTTGGTCGCCATGTGGCGGGCGGTGTTTCGGGCAGCTGGTCATGATGTGTTCCACAGTCTGTAGGGGGTCTCCACATTCACAGTGGGCACTGTCCGAGAGGCCCCACCGTCGCATTGCTTCACCGAAGCGTCCCCACGCCTGTCATCAGGCGGTTGAGGGTTGTCCACTGCTTACGGGGCAGGTGCTGGCCAGGGACATCTGTGGGATCCTCTATGTAGTTGTGTGATACTTCACCAGGAACTACTCTGCAGCGGTCTGCAGGTAGCGTAGTCCACAGGGGTTGAAGCTAGCAAGGGGTAAAAGGATATATACATTTATATACACAAAAGCAAACATGAAAGTACTGGGTTAAATATTGATTAACTTTGATTCCTTTTTCAATGAATCAAATAATCGAAAAGTGTTTTTAATACATCAGCAATATCAATACTTTACTAATGGAACCAAATGTACCCCTAACAGGTCTGTAACTCTGAATGAGAGGGTAACAAACAAACCAACCAACACTTGTACGTATATCAGTGGTTCTCTAAACATGTCAAGATCCCCCTAATTACAAATGTACAATGTAGGCATTAGCCCTTTATCCAGAGTGACTTACAGCAAACGAGGTCAAAACATTCATAGAATGCAGAGAGACAGTGTAGTGTCTCAGTAAACTATAGGATCAAGTAAACTAATATGATAACAGAGTCTCGTCACAAAGCAGTGACTCCTTACCTCGGCAATCAGCGGTACTTGCAACTCACAAGTTACAACCACTGGTGTAGAGACACTCCTAACAGGTGCTGGAGTGGCTGCTACAGACTTGCGGGGTGGTGTCCTAGGACTGACCTGTGCATAAAATCAGAGAGCACCGTTTGCAGGCCGGAAAATGGGAACCCTGTCATCTTAGCTTTTAATCATTTTCATTTAAGATGCTCGGACGAACCTGTGCTCTTGCCTGCTGCAGTTGCTCATGAACAGCAAACGACAACTGCTGTATCCATCCACGATGGATCGGAGATGTGAATCACCGACAAGAAGGGCAAACTGTTTCAACAAAAGAAAAACAAAATCAATCTTTATTGTGTAAACACTGGCATTTACTCCTCAAAATTAATAAATGAGCAAAGACAGACACCTTCTTGTTTGACAACTCAGCTGGAATCAAAGACCTCTGCGTTAGTCTAGTCCAGGCTGACCTCTTCCAACGGTTCGCTGATCTGCAGGCAGCCTGGTCCATCACTGGTTTGCCACGCTTGGACTGGCGAGGCATCTCTGTAACCTGCTTGGACTTCAGCCACCTGTTTCCGTTGAGTTGGGAAAGAAAAAAGTCACACACAACAAGTGTTACTAGGACAGCAACAAACAGCTACCCAAAACAATATAGAACAATCAAAGAGAGAGAGTGTGAGTGAGTGCCCGAGTGAGTGATTGAACGAGCGAACGAACGAGCGAACGAACGAGCGATCGAGCGAGCGAGCGATCGAGTGAGTGTGTATGTGTGTGTGATACTTCTTCTTCTTGCGTATGTCATCAGATCCTCAGCTCCGTTGCAGCAAGCCAATCCAGCGTTTCGTCATCCAGGTTCATACGGCCTTGGTCGCCATGTGGCGGGCGGTGTTTCGGGCAGCTGGTCATGATGTGTTCCACAGTCTGTAGGGGGTCTCCACATTCACAGTGGGCACTGTCCGAGAGGCCCCACCGTCGCATTGCTTCACCGAAGCGTCCCCACGCCTGTCATCAGGCGGTTGAGGGTTGTCCACTGCTTACGGGGCAGGTGCTGGCCAGGGACATCTGTGGGATCCTCTATGTAGTTGTGTGATACTTCACCAGGAACTACTCTGCAGCGGTCTGCAGGTAGCGTAGTCCACAGGGGTTGAAGCTAGCAAGGGGTAAAAGGATATATACATTTATATACACAAAAGCAAACATGAAAGTACTGGGTTAAATATTGATTAAGTTTGATTCCTTTTTCAATGAATCAAATAATCGAAAAGTGTTTTTAATACATCAGCAATATCAATACTTTACTAATGGAACCAAATGTACCCCTAACAGGTCTGTAACTCTGAATGAGAGGGTAACAAACAAACCAACCAACACTTGTACGTATATCAGTGGTTCTCTAAACATGTCAAGATCCCCCTAATTACAAATGTACAATGTAGGCATTAGCCCTTTATCCAGAGTGACTTACAGCAAACGAGGTCAAAACATTCATAGAATGCAGAGAGACAGTGTAGTGTCTCAGTAAACTATAGGATCAAGTAAACTAATATGATAACAGAGTCTCGTCACAAAGCAGTGACTCCTTACCTCGGCAATCAGCGGTACTTGCAACTCACGAGTTACAACCACTGGTGTAGAGACACTCCTAACAGGTGCTGGAGTGGCTGCTACAGACTTGCGGGGTGGTGTCCTAGGACTGACCTGTGCATAAAAACAGAGAGCACCGTTTGCAGGCCGGAAAATGGGAACCCTGTCATCTTAGCTTTTAATCATTTTCATTTAAGATGCTCGGACGAACCTGTGCTCTTGCCTGCTGCAGTTGCTCATGAACAGCAAACGACAACTGCTGTATCCATCCACGATGGATCGGAGATGTGAATCACCGACAAGAAGGGCAAACTGTTTCAACAAAAGAAAAACAAAATCAATGTTTATTGTGTAAACACTGGCATTTACTCCTCAAAATTAATAAATGAGCAAAGACAGACACCTTCTTGTTTGACAACTCAGCTGGAATCAAAGACCTCTGCGTTAGTCTAGTCCAGGCTGACCTCTTCCAACGGTTCGCTGATCTGCAGGCAGCCTGGTCCATCACTGGTTTGCCACGCTTGGACTGGCGAGGCATCTCTGTAACCTGCTTGGACTTCAGCCACCTGTTTCCGTTGAGTTGGGAAAGAAAAAAGTCACACACAACAAGTGTTACTAGGACAGCAACAAACAGCTACCCAAAACAATATAGAACAATCAAAGAGAGAGAGTGTGAGTGAGTGCCCGAGTGAGTGATTGAACGAGCGAACGAACGAGCGAACGAACGAGCGATCGAGCGATCGAGCGAGCGAGCGATCGAGTGAGTGTGTATGTGTGTGTGATACTTCTTCTTCTTGCGTATGTCATCAGATCCTCAGCTCCGTTGCAGCAAGCCAATCCAGCGTTTCGTCATCCAGGTTCATACGGCCTTGGTCGCCATGTGGCGGGCGGTGTTTCGGGCAGCTGGTCATGATGTGTTCCACAGTCTGTAGGGGGTCTCCACATTCACAGTGGGCACTGTCCGAGAGGCCCCACCGTCGCATTGCTTCACCGAAGCGTCCCCACGCCTGTCATCAGGCGGTTGAGGGTTGTCCACTGCTTACGGGGCAGGTGCTGGCCAGGGACATCTGTGGGATCCTCTATGTAGTTGTGTGATACTTCACCAGGAACTACTCTGCAGCGGTCTGCAGGTAGCGTAGTCCACAGGGGTTGAAGCTAGCAAGGGGTAAAAGGATATATACATTTATATACACAAAAGCAAACATGAAAGTACTGGGTTAAATATTGATTAACTTTGATTCCTTTTTCAATGAATCAAATAATCGAAAAGTGTTTTTAATACATCAGCAATATCAATACTTTACTAATGGAACCAAATGTACCCCTAACAGGTCTGTAACTCTGAATGAGAGGGTAACAAACAAACCAACCAACACTTGTACGTATATCAGTGGTTCTCTAAACATGTCAAGATCCCCCTAATTACAAATGTACAATGTAGGCATTAGCCCTTTATCCAGAGTGACTTACAGCAAACGAGGTCAAAACATTCATAGAATGCAGAGAGACAGTGTAGTGTCTCAGTAAACTATAGGATCAAGTAAACTAATATGATAACAGAGTCTCGTCACAAAGCAGTGACTCCTTACCTCGGCAATCAGCGGTACTTGCAACTCACAAGTTACAACCACTGGTGTAGAGACACTCCTAACAGGTGCTGGAGTGGCTGCTACAGACTTGCGGGGTGGTGTCCTAGGACTGACCTGTGCATAAAATCAGAGAGCACCGTTTGCAGGCCGGAAAATGGGAACCCTGTCATCTTAGCTTTTAATCATTTTCATTTAAGATGCTCGGACGAACCTGTGCTCTTGCCTGCTGCAGTTGCTCATGAACAGCAAACGACAACTGCTGTATCCATCCACGATGGATCGGAGATGTGAATCACCGACAAGAAGGGCAAACTGTTTCAACAAAAGAAAAACAAAATCAATCTTTATTGTGTAAACACTGGCATTTACTCCTCAAAATTAATAAATGAGCAAAGACAGACACCTTCTTGTTTGACAACTCAGCTGGAATCAAAGACCTCTGCGTTAGTCTAGTCCAGGCTGACCTCTTCCAACGGTTCGCTGATCTGCAGGCAGCCTGGTCCATCACTGGTTTGCCACGCTTGGACTGGCGAGGCATCTCTGTAACCTGCTTGGACTTCAGCCACCTGTTTCCGTTGAGTTGGGAAAGAAAAAAGTCACACACAACAAGTGTTACTAGGACAGCAACAAACAGCTACCCAAAACAATATAGAACAATCAAAGAGAGAGAGTGTGAGTGAGTGCCCGAGTGAGTGATTGAACGAGCGAACGAACGAGCGAACGAACGAGCGATCGAGCGAGCGAGCGATCGAGTGAGTGTGTATGTGTGTGTGATACTTCTTCTTCTTGCGTATGTCATCAGATCCTCAGCTCCGTTGCAGCAAGCCAATCCAGCGTTTCGTCATCCAGGTTCATACGGCCTTGGTCGCCATGTGGCGGGCGGTGTTTCGGGCAGCTGGTCATGATGTGTTCCACAGTCTGTAGGGGGTCTCCACATTCACAGTGGGCACTGTCCGAGAGGCCCCACCGTCGCATTGCTTCACCGAAGCGTCCCCACGCCTGTCATCAGGCGGTTGAGGGTTGTCCACTGCTTACGGGGCAGGTGCTGGCCAGGGACATCTGTGGGATCCTCTATGTAGTTGTGTGATACTTCACCAGGAACTACTCTGCAGCGGTCTGCAGGTAACGTAGTCCACAGGGGTTGAAGCTAGCAAGGGGTAAAAGGATATATACATTTATATACACAAAAGCAAACATGAAAGTACTGGGTTAAATATTGATTAAGTTTGATTCCTTTTTCAATGAATCAAATAATCGAAAAGTGTTTTTAATACATCAGCAATATCAATACTTTACTAATGGAACCAAATGTACCCCTAACAGGTCTGTAACTCTGAATGAGAGGGTAACAAACAAACCAACCAACACTTGTACGTATATCAGTGGTTCTCTAAACATGTCAAGATCCCCCTAATTACAAATGTACAATGTAGGCATTAGCCCTTTATCCAGAGTGACTTACAGCAAACGAGGTCAAAACATTCATAGAATGCAGAGACACAGTGTAGTGTCTCAGTAAACTATAGGATCAAGTAAACTAATATGATAACAGAGTCTCGTCACAAAGCAGTGACTCCTTACCTCGGCAATCAGCGGTACTTGCAACTCACGAGTTACAACCACTGGTGTAGAGACACTCCTAACAGGTGCTGGAGTGGCTGCTACAGACTTGCGGGGTGGTGTCCTAGGACTGACCTGTGCATAAAAACAGAGAGCACCGTTTGCAGGCCGGAAAATGGGAACCCTGTCATCTTAGCTTTTAATCATTTTCATTTAAGATGCTCGGACGAACCTGTGCTCTTGCCTGCTGCAGTTGCTCATGAACAGCAAACGACAACTGCTGTATCCATCCACGATGGATCGGAGATGTGAATCACCGACAAGAAGGGCAAACTGTTTCAACAAAAGAAAAACAAAATCAATGTTTATTGTGTAAACACTGGCATTTACTCCTCAAAATTAATAAATGAGCAAAGACAGACACCTTCTTGTTTGACAACTCAGCTGGAATCAAAGACCTCTGCGTTAGTCTAGTCCAGGCTGACCTCTTCCAACGGTTCGCTGATCTGCAGGCAGCCTGGTCCATCACTGGTTTGCCACGCTTGGACTGGCGAGGCATCTCTGTAACCTGCTTGGACTTCAGCCACCTGTTTCCGTTGAGTTGGGAAAGAAAAAAGTCACACACAACAAGTGTTACTAGGACAGCAACAAACAGCTACCCAAAACAATATAGAACAATCAAAGAGAGAGAGTGTGAGTGAGTGCCCGAGTGAGTGATTGAACGAGCGAACGAACGAGCGAACGAACGAGCGATCGAGCGAGCGAGCGAGCGATCGAGTGAGTGTGTATGTGTGTGTGATACTTCTTCTTCTTGCGTATGTCATCAGATCCTCAGCTCCGTTGCAGCAAGCCAATCCAGCGTTTCGTCATCCAGGTTCATACGGCCTTGGTCGCCATGTGGCGGGCGGTGTTTCGGGCAGCTGGTCATGATGTGTTCCACAGTCTGTAGGGGGTCTCCACATTCACAGTGGGCACTGTCCGAGAGGCCCCACCGTCGCATTGCTTCACCGAAGCGTCCCCACGCCTGTCATCAGGTGGTTGAGGGTTGTCCACTGCTTACGGGGCAGGTGCTGGCCAGGGACATCTGTGGGATCCTCTATGTAGTTGTGTGATACTTCACCAGGAACTACTCTGCAGCGGTCTGCAGGTAGCGTAGTCCACAGGGGTTGAAGCTAGCAAGGGGTAAAAGGATATATACATTTATATACACAAAAGCAAACATGAAAGTACTGGGTTAAATATTGATTAAGTTTGATTCCTTTTTCAATGAATCAAATAATCGAAAAGTGTTTTTAATACATCAGCAATATCAATACTTTACTAATGGAACCAAATGTACCCCTAACAGGTCTGTAACTCTGAATGAGAGGGTAACAAACAAACCAACCAACACTTGTACGTATATCAGTGGTTCTCTAAACATGTCAAGATCCCCCTAATTACAAATGTACAATGTAGGCATTAGCCCTTTATCCAGAGTGACTTACAGCAAACGAGGTCAAAACATTCATAGAATGCAGAGAGACAGTCTAGTGTCTCAGTAAACTATAGGATCAAGTAAACTAATATGATAACAGAGTCTCGTCACAAAGCAGTGACTCCTTACCTCGGCAATCAGCGGTACTTGCAACTCACGAGTTACAACCACTGGTGTAGAGACACTCCTAACAGGTGCTGGAGTGGCTGCTACAGACTTGCGGGGTGGTGTCCTAGGACTGACCTGTGCATAAAAACAGAGAGCACCGTTTGCAGGCCGGAAAATGGGAACCCTGTCATCTTAGCTTTTAATCATTTTCATGTAAGATGCTCGGACGAACCTGTGCTCTTGCCTGCTGCAGTTGCTCATGAACAGCAAACGACAACTGCTGTATCCATCCACGATGGATCGGAGATGTGAATCACCGACAAGAAGGGCAAACTGTTTCAACAAAAGAAAAACAAAATCAATGTTTATTGTGTAAACACTGGCATTTACTCCTCAAAATTAATAAATGAGCAAAGACAGACACCTTCTTGTTTGACAACTCAGCTGGAATCAAAGACCTCTGCGTTAGTCTAGTCCAGGCTGACCTCTTCCAACGGTTCGCTGATCTGCAGGCAGCCTGGTCCATCACTGGTTTGCCACGCTTGGACTGGCGAGGCATCTCTGTAACCTGCTTGGACTTCAGCCACCTGTTTCCGTTGAGTTGGGAAAGAAAAAAGTCACACACAACAAGTGTTACTAGGACAGCAACAAACAGCTACCCAAAACAATATAGAACAATCAAAGAGAGAGAGTGTGAGTGAGTGCCCGAGTGAGTGATTGAACGAGCGAACGAACGAGCGAACGAACGAGCGATCGAGCGAGCGAGCGAGCGAGCGAGCGATCGAGTGAGTGTGTATGTGTGTGTGATACTTCTTCTTCTTGCGTATGTCATCAGATCCTCAGCTCCGTTGCAGCAAGCCAATCCAGCGTTTCGTCATCCAGGTTCATACGGCCTTGGTCGCCATGTGGCGGGCGGTGTTTCGGGCAGCTGGTCATGATGTGTTCCACAGTCTGTAGGGGGTCTCCACATTCACAGTGGGCACTGTCCGAGAGGCCCCACCGTCGCATTGCTTCACCGAAGCGTCCCCACGCCTGTCATCAGGCGGTTGAGGGTTGTCCACTGCTTACGGGGCAGGTACTGGCCAGGGACATCTGTGGGATCCTCTATGTAGTTGTGTGATACTTCACCAGGAACTACTCTGCAGCGGTCTGCAGGTAGCGTAGTCCACAGGGGTTGAAGCTAGCAAGGGGTAAAAGGATATATACATTTATATACACAAAAGCAAACATGAAAGTACTGGGTTAAATATTGATTAAGTTTGATTCCTTTTTCAATGAATCAAATAATCGAAAAGTGTTTTTAATACATCAGCAATATCAATACTTTACTAATGGAACCAAATGTACCCCTAACAGGTCTGTAACTCTGAATGAGAGGGTAACAAACAAACCAACCAACACTTGTACGTATATCAGTGGTTCTCTAAACATGTCAAGATCCCCCTAATTACAAATGTACAATGTAGGCATTAGCCCTTTATCCAGAGTGACTTACAGCAAACGAGGTCAAAACATTCATAGAATGCAGAGAGACAGTCTAGTGTCTCAGTAAACTATAGGATCAAGTAAACTAATATGATAACAGAGTCTCGTCACAAAGCAGTGACTCCTTACCTCGGCAATCAGCGGTACTTGCAACTCACGAGTTACAACCACTGGTGTAGAGACACTCCTAACAGGTGCTGGAGTGGCTGCTACAGACTTGCGGGGTGGTGTCCTAGGACTGACCTGTGCATAAAAACAGAGAGCACCGTTTGCAGGCCGGAAAATGGGAACCCTGTCATCTTAGCTTTTAATCATTTTCATTTAAGATGCTCGGACGAACCTGTGCTCTTGCCTGCTGCAGTTGCTCATGAACAGCAAACGACAACTGCTGTATCCATCCACGATGGATCGGAGATGTGAATCACCGACAAGAAGGGCAAACTGTTTCAACAAAAGAAAAACAAAATCAATGTTTATTGTGTAAACACTGGCATTTACTCCTCAAAATTAATAAATGAGCAAAGACAGACACCTTCTTGTTTGACAACTCAGCTGGAATCAAAGACCTCTGCGTTAGTCTAGTCCAGGCTGACCTCTTCCAACGGTTCGCTGATCTGCAGGCAGCCTGGTCCATCACTGGTTTGCCACGCTTGGACTGGCGAGGCATCTCTGTAACCTGCTTGGACTTCAGCCACCTGTTTCCGTTGAGTTGGGAAAGAAAAAAGTCACACACAACAAGTGTTACTAGGACAGCAACAAACAGCTACCCAAAACAATATAGAACAATCAAAGAGAGAGAGTGTGAGTGAGTGCCCGAGTGAGTGATTGAACGAGCGAACGAACGAGCGAACGAACGAGCGAGCGAGCGAGCGAGCGAGCGAGCGAGCGAGCGATCGAGTGAGTGTGTATGTGTGTGTGATACTTCTTCTTCTTGCGTATGTCATCAGATCCTCAGCTCCGTTGCAGCAAGCCAATCCAGCGTTTCGTCATCCAGGTTCATACGGCCTTGGTCGCCATGTGGCGGGCGGTGTTTCGGGCAGCTGGTCATGATGTGTTCCACAGTCTGTAGGGGGTCTCCACATTCACAGTGGGCACTGTCCGAGAGGCCCCACCGTCGCATTGCTTCACCGAAGCGTCCCCACGCCTGTCATCAGGCGGTTGAGGGTTGTCCACTGCTTACGGGGCAGGTGCTGGCCAGGGACATCTGTGGGATCCTCTATGTAGTTGTGTGATACTTCACCAGGAACTACTCTGCAGCGGTCTGCAGGTAGCGTAGTCCACAGGGGTTGAAGCTAGCAAGGGGTAAAAGGATATATACATTTATATACACAAAAGCAAACATGAAAGTACTGGGTTAAATATTGATTAAGTTTGATTCCTTTTTCAATGAATCAAATAATCGAAAAATGTTTTTAATACATCAGCAATATCAATACTTTACTAATGGAACCAAATGTACCCCTAACAGGTCTGTAACTCTGAATGAGAGGGTAACAAACAAACCAACCAACACTTGTACGTATATCAGTGGTTCTCTAAACATGTCAAGATCCCCCTAATTACAAATGTACAATGTAGGCATTAGCCCTTTATCCAGAGTGACTTACAGCAAACGAGGTCAAAACATTCATAGAATGCAGAGAGACAGTGTAGTGTCTCAGTAAACTATAGGATCAAGTAAACTAATATGATAACAGAGTCTCGTCACAAAGCAGTGACTCCTTACCTCGGCAATCAGCGGTACTTGCAACTCACGAGTTACAACCACTGGTGTAGAGACACTCCTAACAGGTGCTGGAGTGGCTGCTACAGACTTGCGGGGTGGTGTCCTAGGACTGACCTGTGCATAAAAACAGAGAGCACCGTTTGCAGGCCGGAAAATGGGAACCCTGTCATCTTAGCTTTTAATCATTTTCATTTAAGATGCTCGGACGAACCTGTGCTCTTGCCTGCTGCAGTTGCTCATGAACAGCAAACGACAACTGCTGTATCCATCCACGATGGATCGGAGATGTGAATCACCGACAAGAAGGGCAAACTGTTTCAACAAAAGAAAAACAAAATCAATGTTTATTGTGTAAACACTGGCATTTACTCCTCAGAATTAATAAATGAGCAAAGACAGACACCTTCTTGTTTGACAACTCAGCTGGAATCAAAGACCTCTGCGTTAGTCTAGTCCAGGCTGACCTCTTCCAACGGTTCGCTGATCTGCAGGCAGCCTGGTCCATCACTGGTTTGCCACGCTTGGACTGGCGAGGCATCTCTGTAACCTGCTTGGACTTCAGCCACCTGTTTCCGTTGAGTTGGGAAAGAAAAAAGTCACACACAACAAGTGTTACTAGGACAGCAACAAACAGCTACCCAAAACAATATAGAACAATCAAAGAGAGAGAGTGTGAGTGAGTGCCCGAGTGAGTGATTGAACGAGCGAACGAACGAGCGAACGAACGAGCGATCGAGCGAGCGAGCGAGCGAGCGAGCGAGCGATCGAGTGAGTGTGTATGTGTGTGTGATACTTCTTCTTCTTGCGTATGTCATCAGATCCTCAGCTCCGTTGCAGCAAGCCAATCCAGCGTTTCGTCATCCAGGTTCATACGGCCTTGGTCGCCATGTGGCGGGCGGTGTTTCGGGCAGCTGGTCATGATGTGTTCCACAGTCTGTAGGGGGTCTCCACATTCACAGTGGGCACTGTCCGAGAGGCCCCACCGTCGCATTGCTTCACCGAAGCGTCCCCACGCCTGTCATCAGGCGGTTGAGGGTTGTCCACTGCTTACGGGGCAGGTGCTGGCCAGGGACATCTGTGGGATCCTCTATGTAGTTGTGTGATACTTCACCAGGAACTACTCTGCAGCGGTCTGCAGGTAGCGTAGTCCACAGGGGTTGAAGCTAGCAAGGGGTAAAAGGATATATACATTTATATACACAAAAGCAAACATGAAAGTACTGGGTTAAATATTGATTAAGTTTGATTCCTTTTTCAATGAATCAAATAATCGAAAAGTGTTTTTAATACATCAGCAATATCAATACTTTACTAATGGAACCAAATGTACCCCTAACAGGTCTCTAACTCTGAATGAGAGGGTAACAAACAAACCAACCAACACTTGTACGAATATCAGTGGTTCTCTAAACATGTCAAGATCCCCCTAATTACAAATGTACAATGTAGGCATTAGCCCTTTATCCAGAGTGACTTACAGCAAACGAGGTCAAAACATTCATAGAATGCAGAGAGACAGTGTAGTGTCTCAGTAAACTATAGGATCAAGTAAACTAATATGATAACAGAGTCTCGTCACAAAGCAGTGACTCCTTACCTCGGCAATCAGCGGTACTTGCAACTCACGAGTTACAACCACTGGTGTAGAGACACTCCTAACAGGTGCTGGAGTGGCTGCTACAGACTTGCGGGGTGGTGTCCTAGGACTGACCTGTGCATAAAAACAGAGAGCACCGTTTGCAGGCCGGAAAATGGGAACCCTGTCATCTTAGCTTTTAATCATTTTCATTTAAGATGCTCGGACGAACCTGTGCTCTTGCCTGCTGCAGTTGCTCATGAACAGCAAACGACAACTGCTGTATCCATCCACGATGGATCGGAGATGTGAATCACCGACAAGAAGGGCAAACTGTTTCAACAAAAGAAAAACAAAATCAATGTTTATTGTGTAAACACTGGCATTTACTCCTCAAAATTAATAAATGAGCAAAGACAGACACCTTCTTGTTTGACAACTCAGCTGGAATCAAAGACCTCTGCGTTAGTCTAGTCCAGGCTGACCTCTTCCAACGGTTCGCTGATCTGCAGGCAGCCTGGTCCATCACTGGTTTGCCACGCTTGGACTGGCGAGGCATCTCTGTAACCTGCTTGGACTTCAGCCACCTGTTTCCGTTGAGTTGGGAAAGAAAAAAGTCACACACAACAAGTGTTACTAGGACAGCAACAAACAGCTACCCAAAACAATATAGAACAATCAAAGAGAGAGAGTGTGAGTGAGTGCCCGAGTGAGTGATTGAACGAGCGAACGAACGAGCGAACGAACGAGCGATCGAGCGAGCGAGCGAGCGAGCGAGCGATCGAGTGAGTGTGTATGTGTGTGTGATACTTCTTCTTCTTGCGTATGTCATCAGATCCTCAGCTCCGTTGCAGCAAGCCAATCCAGCGTTTCGTCATCCAGGTTCATACGGCCTTGGTCGCCATGTGGCGGGCGGTGTTTCGGGCAGCTGGTCATGATGTGTTCCACAGTCTGTAGGGGGTCTCCACATTCACAGTGGGCACTGTCCGAGAGGCCCCACCGTCGCATTGCTTCACCGAAGCGTCCCCACGCCTGTCATCAGGCGGTTGAGGGTTGTCCACTGCTTACGGGGCAGGTGCTGGCCAGGGACATCTGTGGGATCCTCTATGTAGTTGTGTGATACTTCACCAGGAACTACTCTGCAGCGGTCTGCAGGTAGCGTAGTCCACAGGGGTTGAAGCTAGCAAGGGGTAAAAGGATATATACATTTATATACACAAAAGCAAACATGAAAGTACTGGGTTAAATATTGATTAAGTTTGATTCCTTTTTCAATGAATCAAATAATCGAAAAGTGTTTTTAATACATCAGCAATATCAATACTTTACTAATGGAACCAAATGTACCCCTAACAGGTCTGTAACTCTGAATGAGAGGGTAACAAACAAACCAACCAACACTTGTACGTATATCAGTGGTTCTCTAAACATGTCAAGATCCCCCTAATTACAAATGTACAATGTAGGCATTAGCCCTTTATCCAGAGTGACTTAGAGCAAACGAGGTCAAAACATTCATAGAATGCAGAGAGACAGTGTAGTGTCTCAGTAAACTATAGGATCAAGTAAACTAATATGATAACAGAGTCTCGTCACAAAGCAGTGACTCCTTACCTCGGCAATCAGCGGTACTTGCAACTCACGAGTTACAACCACTGGTGTAGAGACACTCCTAACAGGTGCTGGAGTGGCTGCTACAGACTTGCGGGGTGGTGTCCTAGGACTGACCTGTGCATAAAAACAGAGAGCACCGTTTGCAGGCCGGAAAATGGGAACCCTGTCATCTTAGCTTTTAATCATTTTCATTTAAGATGCTCGGACGAACCTGTGCTCTTGCCTGCTGCAGTTGCTCATGAACAGCAAACGACAACTGCTGTATCCATCCACGATGGATCGGAGATGTGAATCACCGACAAGAAGGGCAAACTGTTTCAACAAAAGAAAAAAAAAATCAATGTTTATTGTGTAAACACTGGCATTTACTCCTCAAAATTAATAAATGAGCAAAGACAGACACCTTCTTGTTTGACAACTCAGCTGGAATCAAAGACCTCTGCGTTAGTCTAGTCCAGGCTGACCTCTTCCACCGGTTCGCTGATCTGCAGGCAGCCTGGTCCATCACTGGTTTGCCACGCTTGGACTGGCGAGGCATCTCTGTAACCTGCTTGGACTTCAGCCACCTGTTTCCGTTGAGTTGGGAAAGAAAAAAGTCACACACAACAAGTGTTACTAGGACAGCAACAAACAGCTACCCAAAACAATATAGAACAATCAAAGAGAGAGAGTGTGAGTGAGTGCCCGAGTGAGTGATTGAACGAGCGAACGAACGAGCGAACGAACGAGCGATCGAGCGAGCGAGCGAGCGAGCGAGCGATCGAGTGAGTGTGTATGTGTGTGTGATACTTCTTCTTCTTGCGTATGTCATCAGATCCTCAGCTCCGTTGCAGCAAGCCAATCCAGCGTTTCGTCATCCAGGTTCATACGGCCTTGGTCGCCATGTGGCGGGCGGTGTTTCGGGCAGCTGGTCATGATGTGTTCCACAGTCTGTAGGGGGTCTCCACATTCACAGTGGGCACTGTCCGAGAGGCCCCACCGTCGCATTGCTTCACCGAAGCGTCCCCACGCCTGTCATCAGGCGGTTGAGGGTTGTCCACTGCTTACGGGGCAGGTGCTGGCCAGGGACATCTGTGGGATCCTCTATGTAGTTGTGTGATACTTCACCAGGAACTACTCTGCAGCGGTCTGCAGGTAGCGTAGTCCACAGGGGTTGAAGCTAGCAAGGGGTAAAAGGATATATACATTTATATACACAAAAGCAAACATGAAAGTACTGGGTTAAATATTGATTAAGTTTGATTCCTTTTTCAATGAATCAAATAATCGAAAAGTGTTTTTAATACATCAGCAATATCAATAGTTTACTAATGGAACCAAATGTACCCCTAACAGGTCTGTAACTCTGAATGAGAGGGTAACAAACAAACCAACCAACACTTGTACGTATATCAGTGGTTCTCTAAACATGTCAAGATCCCCCTAATTACAAATGTACAATGTAGGCATTAGCCCTTTATCCAGAGTGACTTACAGCAAACGAGGTCAAAACATTCATAGAATGCAGAGAGACAGTGTAGTGTCTCAGTAAACTATAGGATCAAGTAAACTAATATGATAACAGAGTCTCGTCACAAAGCAGTGACTCCTTACCTCGGCAATCAGCGGTACTTGCAACTCACGAGTTACAACCACTGGTGTAGAGACACTCCTAACAGGTGCTGGAGTGGCTGCTACAGACTTGCGGGGTGGTGTCCTAGGACTGACCTGTGCATAAAAACAGAGAGCACCGTTTGCAGGCCGGAAAATGGGAACCCTGTCATCTTAGCTTTTAATCATTTTCATTTAAGATGCTCGGACGAACCTGTGCTCTTGCCTGCTGCAGTTGCTCATGAACAGCAAACGACAACTGCTGTATCCATCCACGATGGATCGGAGATGTGAATCACCGACAAGAAGGGCAAACTGTTTCAACAAAAGAAAAACAAAATCAATGTTTATTGTGTAAACACTGGCATTTACTCCTCAGAATTAATAAATGAGCAAAGACAGACACCTTCTTGTTTGACAACTCAGCTGGAATCAAAGACCTCTGCGTTAGTCTAGTCCAGGCTGACCTCTTCCAACGGTTCGCTGATCTGCAGGCAGCCTGGTCCATCACTGGTTTGCCACGCTTGGACTGGCGAGGCATCTCTGTAACCTGCTTGGACTTCAGCCACCTGTTTCCGTTGAGTTGGGAAAGAAAAAAGTCACACACAACAAGTGTTACTAGGACAGCAACAAACAGCTACCCAAAACAATATAGAACAATCAAAGAGAGAGAGTGTGAGTGAGTGCCCGAGTGAGTGATTGAACGAGCGAACGAACGAGCGAACGAACGAACGAGCGAGCGAGCGAGCGAGCGAGCGAGCGAGCGAGCGAGCGAGCGATCGAGTGAGTGTGTATGTGTGTGTGATACTTCTTCTTCTTGCGTATGTCATCAGATCCTCAGCTCCGTTGCAGCAAGCCAATCCAGCGTTTCGTCATCCAGGTTCATACGGCCTTGGTCGCCATGTGGCGGGCGGTGTTTCGGGCAGCTGGTCATGATGTGTTCCACAGTCTGTAGGGGGTCTCCACATTCACAGTGGGCACTGTCCGAGAGGCCCCACCGTCGCATTGCTTCACCGAAGCGTCCCCACGCCTGTCATCAGGCGGTTGAGGGTTGTCCACTGCTTACGGGGCAGGTGCTGGCCAGGGACATCTGTGGGATCCTCTATGTAGTTGTGTGATACTTCACCAGGAACTACTCTGCAGCGGTCTGCAGGTAGCGTAGTCCACAGGGGTTGAAGCTAGCAAGGGGTAAAAGGATATATACATTTATATACACAAAAGCAAACATGAAAGTACTGGGTTAAATATTGATTAAGTTTGATTCCTTTTTCAATGAATCAAATAATCGAAAAGTGTTTTTAATACATCAGCAATATCAATACTTTACTAATGGAACCAAATGTACCCCTAACAGGTCTGTAACTCTGAATGAGAGGGTAACAAACAAACCAACCAACACTTGTACGTATATCAGTGGTTCTCTAAACATGTCAAGATCCCCCTAATTACAAATGTACAATGTAGGCATTAGCCCTTTATCCAGAGTGACTTACAGCAAACGAGGTCAAAACATTCATAGAATGCAGAGAGACAGTGTAGTGTCTCAGTAAACTATAGGATCAAGTAAACTAATATGATAACAGAGTCTCGTCACAAAGCAGTGACTCCTTACCTCGGCAATCAGCGGTACTTGCAACTCACGAGTTACAACCACTGGTGTAGAGACACTCCTAACAGGTGCTGGAGTGGCTGCTACAGACTTGCGGGGTGGTGTCCTAGGACTGACCTGTGCATAAAAACAGAGAGCACCGTTTGCAGGCCGGAAAATGGGAACCCTGTCATCTTAGCTTTTAATCATTTTCATTTAAGATGCTCGGACGAACCTGTGCTCTTGCCTGCTGCAGTTGCTCATGAACAGCAAACGACAACTGCTGTATCCATCCACGATGGATCGGAGATGTGAATCACCGACAAGAAGGGCAAACTGTTTCAACAAAAGAAAAACAAAATCAATGTTTATTGTGTAAACACTGGCATTTACTCCTCAGAATTAATAAATGAGCAAAGACAGACACCTTCTTGTTTGACAACTCAGCTGGAATCAAAGACCTCTGCGTTAGTCTAGTCCAGGCTGACCTCTTCCAACGGTTCGCTGATCTGCAGGCAGCCTGGTCCATCACTGGTTTGCCACGCTTGGACTGGCGAGGCATCTCTGTAACCTGCTTGGACTTCAGCCACCTGTTTCCGTTGAGTTGGGAAAGAAAAAAGTCACACACAACAAGTGTTACTAGGACAGCAACAAACAGCTACCCAAAACAATATAGAACAATCAAAGAGAGAGAGTGTGAGTGAGTGCCCGAGTGAGTGATTGAACGAGCGAACGAACGAGCGAACGAACGAGCGATCGAGCGAGCGAGCGAGCGAGCGAGCGAGCGAGCGAGCGATCGAGTGAGTGTGTATGTGTGTGTGATACTTCTTCTTCTTGCGTATGTCATCAGATCCTCAGCTCCGTTGCAGCAAGCCAATCCAGCGTTTCGTCATCCAGGTTCATACGGCCTTGGTCGCCATGTGGCGGGCGGTGTTTCGGGCAGCTGGTCATGATGTGTTCCACAGTCTGTAGGGGGTCTCCACATTCACAGTGGGCACTGTCCGAGAGGCCCCACCGTCGCATTGCTTCACCGAAGCGTCCCCACGCCTGTCATCAGGCGGTTGAGGCTTGTCCACTGCTTACGGGGCAGGTGCTGGCCAGGGACATCTGTGGGATCCTCTATGTAGTTGTGTGATACTTCACCAGGAACTACTCTGCAGCGGTCTGCAGGTAGCGTAGTCCACAGGGGTTGAAGCTAGCAAGGGGTAAAAGGATATATACATTTATATACACAAAAGCAAACATGAAAGTACTGGGTTAAATATTGATTAAGTTTGATTCCTTTTTCAATGAATCAAATAATCGAAAAGTGTTTTTAATACATCAGCAATATCAATACTTTACTAATGGAACCAAATGTACCCCTAACAGGTCTGTAACTCTGAATGAGAGGGTAACAAACAAACCAACCAACACTTGTACGTATATCAGTGGTTCTCTAAACATGTCAAGATCCCCCTAATTACAAATGTACAATGTAGGCATTAGCCCTTTATCCAGAGTGACTTACAGCAAACGAGGTCAAAACATTCATAGAATGCAGAGAGACAGTGTAGTGTCTCAGTAAACTATAGGATCAAGTAAACTAATATGATAACAGAGTCTCGTCACAAAGCAGTGACTCCTTACCTCGGCAATCAGCGGTACTTGCAACTCACGAGTTACAACCACTGGTGTAGAGACACTCCTAACAGGTGCTGGAGTGGCTGCTACAGACTTGCGGGGTGGTGTCCTAGGACTGACCTGTGCATAAAAACAGAGAGCACCGTTTGCAGGCCGGAAAATGGGAACCCTGTCATCTTAGCTTTTAATCATTTTCATTTAAGATGCTCGGACGAACCTGTGCTCTTGCCTGCTGCAGTTGCTCATGAACAGCAAACGACAACTGCTGTATCCATCCACGATGGATCGGAGATGTGAATCACCGACAAGAAGGGCAAACTGTTTCAACAAAAGAAAAACAAAATCAATGTTTATTGTGTAAACACTGGCATTTACTCCTCAGAATTAATAAATGAGCAAAGACAGACACCTTCTTGTTTGACAACTCAGCTGGAATCAAAGACCTCTGCGTTAGTCTAGTCCAGGCTGACCTCTTCCAACGGTTCGCTGATCTGCAGGCAGCCTGGTCCATCACTGGTTTGCCACGCTTGGACTGGCGAGGCATCTCTGTAACCTGCTTGGACTTCAGCCACCTGTTTCCGTTGAGTTGGGAAAGAAAAAAGTCACACACAACAAGTGTTACTAGGACAGCAACAAACAGCTACCCAAAACAATATAGAACAATCAAAGAGAGAGAGTGTGAGTGAGTGCCCGAGTGAGTGATTGAACGAGCGAACGAACGAGCGAACGAACGAGCGATCGAGCGAGCGAGCGAGCGAGCGAGCGATCGAGTGAGTGTGTATGTGTGTGTGATACTTCTTCTTCTTGCGTATGTCATCAGATCCTCAGCTCCGTTGCAGCAAGCCAATCCAGCGTTTCGTCATCCAGGTTCATACGGCCTTGGTCGCCATGTGGCGGGCGGTGTTTCGGGCAGCTGGTCATGATGTGTTCCACAGTCTGTAGGGGGTCTCCACATTCACAGTGGGCACTGTCCGAGAGGCCCCACCGTCGCATTGCTTCACCGAAGCGTCCCCACGCCTGTCATCAGGCGGTTGAGGGTTGTCCACTGCTTACGGGGCAGGTGCTGGCCAGGGACATCTGTGGGATCCTCTATGTAGTTGTGTGATACTTCACCAGGAACTACTCTGCAGCGGTCTGCAGGTAGCGTAGTCCACAGGGGTTGAAGCTAGCAAGGGGTAAAAGGATATATACATTTATATACACAAAAGCAAACATGAAAGTACTGGGTTAAATATTGATTAAGTTTGATTCCTTTTTCAATGAATCAAATAATCGAAAAGTGTTTTTAATAAATCAGCAATATCAATACTTTACTAATGGAACCAAATGTACCCCTAACAGGTCTGTAAATCTGAATGAGAGGGTAACAAACAAACCAACCAACACTTGTACGTATATCAGTGGTTCTCTAAACATGTCAAGATCCCCCTAATTACAAATGTACAATGTAGGCATTAGCCCTTTATCCAGAGTGACTTACAGCAAACGAGGTCAAAACATTCATAGAATGCAGAGAGACAGTGTAGTGTCTCAGTAAACTATAGGATCAAGTAAACTAATATGATAACAGAGTCTCGTCACAAAGCAGTGACTCCTTACCTCGGCAATCAGCGGTACTTGCAACTCACGAGTTACAACCACTGGTGTAGAGACACTCCTAACAGGTGCTGGAGTGGCTGCTACAGACTTGCGGGGTGGTGTCCTAGGACTGACCTGTGCATAAAAACAGAGAGCACCGTTTGCAGGCCGGAAAATGGGAACCCTGTCATCTTAGCTTTTAATCATTTTCATTTAAGATGCTCGGACGAACCTGTGCTCTTGCCTGCTGCAGTTGCTCATGAACAGCAAACGACAACTGCTGTATCCATCCACGATGGATCGGAGATGTGAATCACCGACAAGAAGGGCAAACTGTTTCAACAAAAGAAAAACAAAATCAATGTTTATTGTGTAAACACTGGCATTTACTCCTCAGAATTAATAAATGAGCAAAGACAGACACCTTCTTGTTTGACAACTCAGCTGGAATCAAAGACCTCTGCGTTAGTCTAGTCCAGGCTGACCTCTTCCAACGGTTCACTGATCTGCAGGCAGCCTGGTCCATCACTGGTTTGCCACGCTTGGACTGGCGAGGCATCTCTGTAACCTGCTTGGACTTCAGCCACCTGTTTCCGTTGAGTTGGGAAAGAAAAAAGTCACACACAACAAGTGTTACTAGGACAGCAACAAACAGCTACCCAAAACAATATAGAACAATCAAAGAGAGAGAGTGTGAGTGAGTGCCCAAGTGAGTGATTGAACGAGCGAACGAACGAGCGAACGAACGAGCGATCGAGCGAGCGAGCGAGCGAGCGAGCGAGCGAGCGATCGAGTGAGTGTGTATGTGTGTGTGATACTTCTTCTTCTTGCGTATGTCATCAGATCCTCAGCTCCGTTGCAGCAAGCCAATCCAGCGTTTCGTCATCCAGGTTCATACGGCCTTGGTCGCCATGTGGCGGGCGGTGTTTCGGGCAGCTGGTCATGATGTGTTCCACAGTCTGTAGGGGGTCTCCACATTCACAGTGGGCACTGTCCGAGAGGCCCCACCGTCGCATTGCTTCACCGAAGCGTCCCCACGCCTGTCATCAGGCGGTTGAGGGTTGTCCACTGCTTACGGGGCAGGTGCTGGCCAGGGACATCTGTGGGATCCTCTATGTAGTTGTGTGATACTTCACCAGGAACTACTCTGCAGCGGTCTGCAGGTAGCGTAGTCCACAGGGGTTGAAGCTAGCAAGGGGTAAAAGGATATATACATTTATATACACAAAAGCAAACATGAAAGTACTGGGTTAAATATTGATTAAGTTTGATTCCTTTTTCAATGAATCAAATAATCGAAAAGTGTTTTTAATACATCAGCAATATCAATACTTTACTAATGGAACCAAATGTACCCCTAACAGGTCTGTAACTCTGAATGAGAGGGTAACAAACAAACCAACCAACACTTGTACGTATATCAGTGGTTCTCTAAACATGTCAAGATCCCCCTAATTACAAATGTACAATGTAGGCATTAGCCCTTTATCCAGAGTGACTTACAGCAAACGAGGTCAAAACATTCATAGAATGCAGAGAGACAGTGTAGTGTCTCAGTAAACTATAGGATCAAGTAAACTAATATGATAACAGAGTCTCGTCACAAAGCAGTGACTCTTTACCTCGGCAATCAGCGGTACTTGCAACTCACGAGTTACAACCACTGGTGTAGAGACACTCCTAACAGGTGCTGGAGTGGCTGCTACAGACTTGCGGGGTGGTGTCCTAGGACTGACCTGTGCATAAAAACAGAGAGCACCGTTTGCAGGCCGGAAAATGGGAACCCTGTCATCTTAGCTTTTAATCATTTTCATTTAAGATGCTCGGACGAACCTGTGCTCTTGCCTGCTGCAGTTGCTCATGAACAGCAAACGACAACTGCTGTATCCATCCACGATGGATCGGAGATGTGAATCACCGACAAGAAGGGCAAACTGTTTCAACAAAAGAAAAACAAAATCAATGTTTATTGTGTAAACACTGGCATTTACTCCTCAGAATTAATAAATGAGCAAAGACAGACACCTTCTTGTTTGACAACTCAGCTGGAATCAAAGACCTCTGCGTTAGTCTAGTCCAGGCTGACCTCTTCCAACGGTTCACTGATCTGCAGGCAGCCTGGTCCATCACTGGTTTGCCACGCTTGGACTGGCGAGGCATCTCTGTAACCTGCTTGGACTTCAGCCACCTGTTTCCGTTGAGTTGGGAAAGAAAAAAGTCACACACAACAAGTGTTACTAGGACAGCAACAAACAGCTACCCAAAACAATATAGAACAATCAAAGAGAGAGAGTGTGAGTGAGTGCCCAAGTGAGTGATTGAACGAGCGAACGAACGAGCGAACGAACGAGCGATCGAGCGAGCGAGCGATCGAGTGAGTGTGTATGTGTGTGTGATACTTCTTCTTCTTGCGTATGTCATCAGATCCTCAGCTCCGTTGCAGCAAGCCAATCCAGCGTTTCGTCATCCAGGTTCATACGGCCTTGGTCGCCATGTGGCGGGCGGTGTTTCGGGCAGCTGGTCATGATGTGTTCCACAGTCTGTAGGGGGTCTCCACATTCACAGTGGGCACTGTCCGAGAGGCCCCACCGTCGCATTGCTTCACCGAAGCGTCCCCACGCCTGTCATCAGGCGGTTGAGGGTTGTCCACTGCTTACGGGGCAGGTGCTGGCCAGGGACATCTGTGGGATCCTCTATGTAGTTGTGTGATACTTCACCAGGAACTACTCTGCAGCGGTCTGCAGGTAGCGTAGTCCACAGGGGTTGAAGCTAGCAAGGGGTAAAAGGATATATACATTTATATACACAAAAGCAAACATGAAAGTACTGGGTTAAATATTGATTAAGTTTGATTCCTTTTTCAATGAATCAAATAATCGAAAAGTGTTTTTAATACATCAGCAATATCAATACTTTACTAATGGAACCAAATGTACCCCTAACAGGTCTGTAACTCTGAATGAGAGGGTAACAAACAAACCAACCAACACTTGTACGTATATCAGTGGTTCTCTAAACATGTCAAGATCCCCCTAATTACAAATGTACAATGTAGGCATTAGCCCTTTATCCAGAGTGACTTACAGCAAACGAGGTCAAAACATTCATAGAATGCAGAGAGACAGTGTAGTGTCTCAGTAAACTATAGGATCAAGTAAACTAATATGATAACAGAGTCTCGTCACAAAGCAGTGACTCCTTACCTCGGCAATCAGCGGTACTTGCAACTCACGAGTTACAACCACTGGTGTAGAGACACTCCTAACAGGTGCTGGAGTGGCTGCTACAGACTTGCGGGGTGGTGTCCTAGGACTGACCTGTGCATAAAAACAGAGAGCACCGTTTGCAGGCCGGAAAATGGGAACCCTGTCATCTTAGCTTTTAATCATTTTCATTTAAGATGCTCGGACGAACCTGTGCTCTTGCCTGCTGCAGTTGCTCATGAACAGCAAACGACAACTGCTGTATCCATCCACGATGGATCGGAGATGTGAATCACCGACAAGAAGGGCAAACTGTTTCAACAAAAGAAAAACAAAATCAATGTTTATTGTGTAAACACTGGCATTTACTCCTCAGAATTAATAAATGAGCAAAGACAGACACCTTCTTGTTTGACAACTCAGCTGGAATCAAAGACCTCTGCGTTAGTCTAGTCCAGGCTGACCTCTTCCAACGGTTCGCTGATCTGCAGGCAGCCTGGTCCATCACTGGTTTGCCACGCTTGGACTGGCGAGGCATCTCTGTAACCTGCTTGGACTTCAGCCACCTGTTTCCGTTGAGTTGGGAAAGAAAAAAGTCACACACAACAAGTGTTACTAGGACAGCAACAAACAGCTACCCAAAACAATATAGAACAATCAAAGAGAGAGAGTGTGAGTGAGTGCCCAAGTGAGTGATTGAACGAGCGAACGAACGAGCGAACGAACGAGCGATCGAGCGAGCGAGCGAGCGAGCGAGCGAGCGAGCGAGCGATCGAGTGAGTGTGTATGTGTGTGTGATACTTCTTCTTCTTGCGTATGTCATCAGATCCTCAGCTCCGTTGCAGCAAGCCAATCCAGCGTTTCGTCATCCAGGTTCATACGGCCTTGGTCGCCATGTGGCGGGCGGTGTTTCGGGCAGCTGGTCATGATGTGTTCCACAGTCTGTAGGGGGTCTCCACATTCACAGTGGGCACTGTCCGAGAGGCCCCACCGTCGCATTGCTTCACCGAAGCGTCCCCACGCCTGTCATCAGGCGGTTGAGGGTTGTCCACTGCTTACGGGGCAGGTGCTGGCCAGGGACATCTGTGGGATCCTCTATGTAGTTGTGTGATACTTCACCAGGAACTACTCTGCAGCGGTCTGCAGGTAGCGTAGTCCACAGGGGTTGAAGCTAGCAAGGGGTAAAAGGATATATACATTTATATACACAAAAGCAAACATGAAAGTACTGGGTTAAATATTGATTAAGTTTGATTCCTTTTTCAATGAATCAAATAATCGAAAAGTGTTTTTAATACATCAGCAATATCAATACTTTACTAATGGAACCAAATGTACCCCTAACAGGTCTGTAACTCTGAATGAGAGGGTAACAAACAAACCAACCAACACTTGTACGTATATCAGTGGTTCTCTAAACATGTCAAGATCCCCCTAATTACAAATGTACAATGTAGGCATTAGCCCTTTATCCAGAGTGACTTACAGCAAACGAGGTCAAAACATTCATAGAATGCAGAGAGACAGTGTAGTGTCTCAGTAAACTATAGGATCAAGTAAACTAATATGATAACAGAGTCTCGTCACAAAGCAGTGACTCCTTACCTCGGCAATCAGCGGTACTTGCAACTCACGAGTTACAACCACTGGTGTAGAGACACTCCTAACAGGTGCTGGAGTGGCTGCTACAGACTTGCGGGGTGGTGTCCTAGGACTGACCTGTGCATAAAAACAGAGAGCACCGTTTGCAGGCCGGAAAATGGGAACCCTGTCATCTTAGCTTTTAATCATTTTCATTTAAGATGCTCGGACGAACCTGTGCTCTTGCCTGCTGCAGTTGCTCATGAACAGCAAACGACAACTGCTGTATCCATCCACGATGGATCGGAGATGTGAATCACCGACAAGAAGGGCAAACTGTTTCAACAAAAGAAAAACAAAATCAATGTTTATTGTGTAAACACTGGCATTTACTCCTCAGAATTAATAAATGAGCAAAGACAGACACCTTCTTGATTGACAACTCAGCTGGAATCAAAGACCTCTGCGTTAGTCTAGTCCAGGCTGACCTCTTCCAACGGTTCGCTGATCTGCAGGCAGCCTGGTCCATCACTGGTTTGCCACGCTTGGACTGGCGAGGCATCTCTGTAACCTGCTTGGACTTCAGCCACCTGTTTCCGTTGAGTTGGGAAAGAAAAAAGTCACACACAACAAGTGTTACTAGGACAGCAACAAACAGCTACCCAAAACAATATAGAACAATCAAAGAGAGAGAGTGTGAGTGAGTGCCCGAGTGAGTGATTGAACGAGCGAACGAACGAGCGAACGAACGAGCGATCGAGCGAGCGAGCGAGCGAGCGATCGAGTGAGTGTGTATGTGTGTGTGATACTTCTTCTTCTTGCGTATGTCATCAGATCCTCAGCTCCGTTGCAGCAAGCCAATCCAGCGTTTCGTCATCCAGGTTCATACGGCCTTGGTCGCCATGTGGCGGGCGGTGTTTCGGGCAGCTGGTCATGATGTGTTCCACAGTCTGTAGGGGGTCTCCACATTCACAGTGGGCACTGTCCGAGAGGCCCCACCGTCGCATTGCTTCACCGAAGCGTCCCCACGCCTGTCATCAGGCGGTTGAGGGTTGTCCACTGCTTACGGGGCAGGTGCTGGCCAGGGACATCTGTGGGATCCTCTATGTAGTTGTGTGATACTTCACCAGGAACTACTCTGCAGCGGTCTGCAGGTAGCGTAGTCCACAGGGGTTGAAGCTAGCAAGGGGTAAAAGGATATATACATTTATATACACAAAAGCAAACATGAAAGTACTGGGTTAAATATTGATTAAGTTTGATTCCTTTTTCAATGAATCAAATAATCGAAAAGTGTTTTTAATACATCAGCAATATCAATACTTTACTAATGGAACCAAATGTACCCCTAACAGGTCTGTAACTCTGAATGAGAGGGTAACAAACAAACCAACCAACACTTGTACGTATATCAGTGGTTCTCTAAACATGTCAAGATCCCCCTAATTACAAATGTACAATGTAGGCATTAGCCCTTTATCCAGAGTGACTTACAGCAAACGAGGTCAAAACATTCATAGAATGCAGAGAGACAGTGTAGTGTCTCAGTAAACTATAGGATCAAGTAAACTAATATGATAACAGAGTCTCGTCACAAAGCAGTGACTCCTTACCTCGGCAATCAGCGGTACTTGCAACTCACGAGTTACAACCACTGGTGTAGAGACACTCCTAACAGGTGCTGGAGTGGCTGCTACAGACTTGCGGGGTGGTGTCCTAGGGCTGACCTGTGCATAAAAACAGAGAGCACCGTTTGCAGGCCGGAAAATGGGAACCCTGTCATCTTAGCTTTTAATCATTTTCATTTAAGATGCTCGGACGAACCTGTGCTCTTGCCTGCTGCAGTTGCTCATGAACAGCAAACGACAACTGCTGTATCCATCCACGATGGATCGGAGATGTGAATCACCGACAAGAAGGGCAAACTGTTTCAACAAAAGAAAAACAAAATCAATGTTTATTGTGTAAACACTGGCATTTACTCCTCAAAATTAATAAATGAGCAAAGACAGACACCTTCTTGTTTGACAACTCAGCTGGAATCAAAGACCTCTGCGTTAGTCTAGTCCAGGCTGACCTCTTCCAACGGTTCGCTGATCTGCAGGCAGCCTGGTCCATCACTGGTTTGCCACGCTTGGACTGGCGAGGCATCTCTGTAACCTGCTTGGACTTCAGCCACCTGTTTCCGTTGAGTTGGGAAAGAAAAAAGTCACACACAACAAGTGTTACTAGGACAGCAACAAACAGCTACCCAAAACAATATAGAACAATCAAAGAGAGAGAGTGTGAGTGAGTGCCCGAGTGAGTGATTGAACGAGCGAACGAACGAGCGATCGAGCGAGCGAGCGATCGAGTGAGTGTGTATGTGTGTGTGATACTTCTTCTTCTTGCGTATGTCATCAGATCCTCAGCTCCGTTGCAGCAAGCCAATCCAGCGTTTCGTCATCCAGGTTCATACGGCCTTGGTCGCCATGTGGCGGGCGGTGTTTCGGGCAGCTGGTCATGATGTGTTCCACAGTCTGTAGGGGGTCTCCACATTCACAGTGGGCACTGTCCGAGAGGCCCCACCGTCGCATTGCTTCACCGAAGCGTCCCCACGCCTGTCATCAGGCGGTTGAGGGTTGTCCACTGCTTACGGGGCAGGTGCTGGCCAGGGACATCTGTGGGATCCTCTATGTAGTTGTGTGATACTTCACCAGGAACTACTCTGCAGCGGTCTGCAGGTAGCGTAGTCCACAGGGGTTGAAGCTAGCAAGGGGTAAAAGGATATATACATTTATATACACAAAAGCAAACATGAAAGTACTGGGTTAAATATTGATTAAGTTTGATTCCTTTTTCAATGAATCAAATAATCGAAAAGTGTTTTTAATACATCAGCAATATCAATACTTTACTAATGGAACCAAATGTACCCCTAACAGGTCTGTAACTCTGAATGAGAGGGTAACAAACAAACCAACCAACACTTGTACGTATATCAGTGGTTCTCTAAACATGTCAAGATCCCCCTAATTACAAATGTACAATGTAGGCATTAGCCCTTTATCCAGAGTGACTTACAGCAAACGAGGTCAAAACATTCATAGAATGCAGAGAGACAGTGTAGTGTCTCAGTAAACTATAGGATCAAGTAAACTAATATGATAACAGAGTCTCGTCACAAAGCAGTGACTCCTTACCTCGGCAATCAGCGGTACTTGCAACTCACGAGTTACAACCACTGGTGTAGAGACACTCCTAACAGGTGCTGGAGTGGCTGCTACAGACTTGCGGGGTGGTGTCCTAGGACTGACCTGTGCATAAAAACAGAGAGCACCGTTTGCAGGCCGGAAAATGGGAACCCTGTCATCTTAGCTTTTAATCATTTTCATTTAAGATGCTCGGACGAACCTGTGCTCTTGCCTGCTGCAGTTGCTCATGAACAGCAAACGACAACTGCTGTATCCATCCACGATGGATCGGAGATGTGAATCACCGACAAGAAGGGCAAACTGTTTCAACAAAAGAAAAACAAAATCAATGTTTATTGTGTAAACACTGGCATTTACTCCTCAAAATTAATAAATGAGCAAAGACAGACACCTTCTTGTTTGACAACTCAGCTGGAATCAAAGACCTCTGCGTTAGTCTAGTCCAGGCTGACCTCTTCCAACGGTTCGCTGATCTGCAGGCAGCCTGGTCCATCACTGGTTTGCCACGCTTGGACTGGCGAGGCATCTCTGTAACCTGCTTGGACTTCAGCCACCTGTTTCCGTTGAGTTGGGAAAGAAAAAAGTCACACACAACAAGTGTTACTAGGACAGCAACAAACAGCTACCCAAAACAATATAGAACAATCAAAGAGAGAGAGTGTGAGTGAGTGCCCGAGTGAGTGATTGAACGAGCGAACGAACGAGCGAACGAACGAGCGATCGAGCGAGCGAGCGAGCGAGCGATCGAGTGAGTGTGTATGTGTGTGTGATACTTCTTCTTCTTGCGTATGTCATCAGATCCTCAGCTCCGTTGCAGCAAGCCAATCCAGCGTTTCGTCATCCAGGTTCATACGGCCTTGGTCGCCATGTGGCGGGCGGTGTTTCGGGCAGCTGGTCATGATGTGTTCCACAGTCTGTAGGGGGTCTCCACATTCACAGTGGGCACTGTCCGAGAGGCCCCACCGTCGCATTGCTTCACCGAAGCGTCCCCACGCCTGTCATCAGGCGGTTGAGGGTTGTCCACTGCTTACGGGGCAGGTGCTAGCCAGGGACATCTGTGGGATCCTCTATGTAGTTGTGTGATACTTCACCAGGAACTACTCTGCAGCGGTCTGCAGGTAGCGTAGTCCACAGGGGTTGAAGCTAGCAAGGGGTAAAAGGATATATACATTTATATACACAAAAGCAAACATGAAAGTACTGGGTTAAATATTGATTAAGTTTGATTCCTTTTTCAATGAATCAAATAATCGAAAAGTGTTTTTAATACATCAGCAATATCAATACTTTACTAATGGAACCAAATGTACCCCTAACAGGTCTGTAACTCTGAATGAGAGGGTAACAAACAAACCAACCAACACTTGTACGTATATCAGTGGTTCTCTAAACATGTCAAGATCCCCCTAATTACAAATGTACAATGTAGGCATTAGCCCTTTATCCAGAGTGACTTACAGCAAACGAGGTCAAAACATTCATAGAATGCAGAGAGACAGTGTAGTGTCTCAGTAAACTATAGGATCAAGTAAACTAATATGATAACAGAGTCTCGTCACAAAGCAGTGACTCCTTACCTCGGCAATCAGCGGTACTTGCAACTCACGAGTTACAACCACTGGTGTAGAGACACTCCTAACAGGTGCTGGAGTGGCTGCTACAGACTTGCGGGGTGGTGTCCTAGGACTGACCTGTGCATAAAAACAGAGAGCACCGTTTGCAGGCCGGAAAATGGGAACCCTGTCATCTTAGCTTTTAATCATTTTCATTTAAGATGCTCGGACGAACCTGTGCTCTTGCCTGCTGCAGTTGCTCATGAACAGCAAACGACAACTGCTGTATCCATCCACGATGGATCGGAGATGTGAATCACCGACAAGAAGGGCAAACTGTTTCAACAAAAGAAAAACAAAATCAATGTTTATTGTGTAAACACTGGCATTTACTCCTCAAAATTAATAAATGAGCAAAGACAGACACCTTCTTGTTTGACAACTCAGCTGGAATCAAAGACCTCTGCGTTAGTCTAGTCCAGGCTGACCTCTTCCAACGGTTCGCTGATCTGCAGGCAGCCTGGTCCATCACTGGTTTGCCACGCTTGGACTGGCGAGGCATCTCTGTAACCTGCTTGGACTTCAGCCACCTGTTTCCGTTGAGTTGGGAAAGAAAAAAGTCACACACAACAAGTGTTACTAGGACAGCAACAAACAGCTACCCAAAACAATATAGAACAATCAAAGAGAGAGAGTGTGAGTGAGTGCCCGAGTGAGTGATTGAACGAGCGAACGAACGAGCGAACGAACGAGCGATCGAGCGAGCGAGCGAGCGAGCGAGCGATCGAGTGAGTGTGTATGTGTGTGTGATACTTCTTCTTCTTGCGTATGTCATCAGATCCTCAGCTCCGTTGCAGCAAGCCAATCCAGCGTTTCGTCATCCAGGTTCATACGGCCTTGGTCGCCATGTGGCGGGCGGTGTTTTGGGCAGCTGGTCATGATGTGTTCCACAGTCTGTAGGGGGTCTCCACATTCACAGTGGGCACTGTCCGAGAGGCCCCACCGTCGCATTGCTTCACCGAAGCGTCCCCATCGCCTGTCATCAGGCGGTTGAGGGTTGTCCACTGCTTACGGGGCAGGTGCTGGCCAGGGACATCTGTGGGATCCTCTATGTAGTTGTGTGATACTTCACCAGGAACTACTCTGCAGCGGTCTGCAGGTAGCGTAGTCCACAGGGGTTGAAGCTAGCAAGGGGTAAAAGGATATATACATTTATATACACAAAAGCAAACATGAAAGTACTGGGTTAAATATTGATTAAGTTTGATTCCTTTTTCAATGAATCAAATAATCGAAAAGTGTTTTTAATACATCAGCAATATCAATACTTTACTAATGGAACCAAATGTACCCCTAACAGGTCTGTAACTCTGAATGAGAGGGTAACAAACAAACCAACCAACACTTGTACGTATATCAGTGGTTCTCTAAACATGTCAAGATCCCCCTAATTACAAATGTACAATGTAGGCATTAGCCCTTTATCCAGAGTGACTTACAGCAAACGAGGTCAAAACATTCATAGAATGCAGAGAGACAGTGTAGTGTCTCAGTAAACTATAGGATCAAGTAAACTAATATGATAACAGAGTCTCGTCACAAAGCAGTGACTCCTTACCTCGGCAATCAGCGGTACTTGCAACTCACGAGTTACAACCACTGGTGTAGAGACACTCCTAACAGGTGCTGGAGTGGCTGCTACAGACTTGCGGGGTGGTGTCCTAGGACTGACCTGTGCATAAAAACAGAGAGCACCGTTTGCAGGCCGGAAAATGGGAACCCTGTCATCTTAGCTTTTAATCATTTTCATTTAAGATGCTCGGACGAACCTGTGCTCTTGCCTGCTGCAGTTGCTCATGAACAGCAAACGACAACTGCTGTATCCATCCACGATGGATCGGAGATGTGAATCACCGACAAGAAAGGCAAACTGTTTCAACAAAAGAAAAACAAAATCAATGTTTATTGTGTAAACACTGGCATTTACTCCTCAAAATTAATAAATGAGCAAAGACAGACACCTTCTTGTTTGACAACTCAGCTGGAATCAAAGACCTCTGCGTTAGTCTAGTCCAGGCTGACCTCTTCCAACGGTTCGCTGATCTGCAGGCAGCCTGGTCCATCACTGGTTTGCCACGCTTGGACTGGCGAGGCATCTCTGTAACCTGCTTGGACTTCAGCCACCTGTTTCCGTTGAGTTGGGAAAGAAAAAAGTCACACACAACAAGTGTTACTAGGACAGCAACAAACAGCTACCCAAAACAATATAGAACAATCAAAGAGAGAGAGTGTGAGTGAGTGCCCGAGTGAGTGATTGAACGAGCGAACGAACGAGCGAACGAACGAGCGATCGAGCGAGCGAGCGAGCGAGCGAGCGAGCGAGTGAGTGTGTATGTGTGTGTGATACTTCTTCTTCTTGCGTATGTCATCAGATCCTCAGCTCCGTTGCAGCAAGCCAATCCAGCGTTTCGTCATCCAGGTTCATACGGCCTTGGTCGCCATGTGGCGGGCGGTGTTTCGGGCAGCTGGTCATGATGTGTTCCACAGTCTGTAGGGGGTCTCCACATTCACAGTGGGCACTGTCCGAGAGGCCCCACCGTCGCATTGCTTCACCGAAGCGTCCCCATCGCCTGTCATCAGGCGGTTGAGGGTTGTCCACTGCTTACGGGGCAGGTGCTGGCCAGGGACATCTGTGGGATCCTCTATGTAGTTGTGTGATACTTCACCAGGAACTACTCTGCAGCGGTCTGCAGGTAGCGTAGTCCACAGGGGTTGAAGCTAGCAAGGGGTAAAAGGATATATACATTTATATACACAAAAGCAAACATGAAAGTACTGGGTTAAATATTGATTAAGTTTGATTCCTTTTTCAATGAATCAAATAATCGAAAAGTGTTTTTAATACATCAGCAATATCAATACTTTACTAATGGAACCAAATGTACCCCTAACAGGTCTGTAACTCTGAATGAGAGGGTAACAAACAAACCAACCAACACTTGTACGTATATCAGTGGTTCTCTAAACATGTCAAGATCCCCCTAATTACAAATGTACAATGTAGGCATTAGCCCTTTATCCAGAGTGACTTACAGCAAACGAGGTCAAAACATTCATAGAATGCAGAGAGACAGTGTAGTGTCTCAGTAAACTATAGGATCAAGTAAACTAATATGATAACAGAGTCTCGTCACAAAGCAGTGACTCCTTACCTCGGCAATCAGCGGTACTTGCAACTCACGAGTTACAACCACTGGTGTAGAGACACTCCTAACAGGTGCTGGAGTGGCTGCTACAGACTTGCGGGGTGGTGTCCTAGGACTGACCTGTGCATAAAAACAGAGAGCACCGTTTGCAGGCCGGAAAATGGGAACCCTGTCATCTTAGCTTTTAATCATTTTCATTTAAGATGCTCGGACGAACCTGTGCTCTTGCCTGCTGCAGTTGCTCATGAACAGCAAACGACAACTGCTGTATCCATCCACGATGGATCGGAGATGTGAATCACCGACAAGAAGGGCAAACTGTTTCAACAAAAGAAAAACAAAATCAATGTTTATTGTGTAAACACTGGCATTTACTCCTCAAAATTAATAAATGAGCAAAGACAGACACCTTCTTGTTTGACAACTCAGCTGGAATCAAAGACCTCTGCGTTAGTCTAGTCCAGGCTGACCTCTTCCAACGGTTCGCTGATCTGCAGGCAGCCTGGTCCATCACTGGTTTGCCACGCTTGGACTGGCGAGGCATCTCTGTAACCTGCTTGGACTTCAGCCACCTGTTTCCGTTGAGTTGGGAAAGAAAAAAGTCACACACAACAAGTGTTACTAGGACAGCAACAAACAGCTACCCAAAACAATATAGAACAATCAAAGAGAGAGAGTGTGAGTGAGTGCCCGAGTGAGTGATTGAACGAGCGAACGAACGAGCGAACGAACGAGCGATCGAGCGAGCGAGCGAGCGAGCGAGCGATCGAGTGAGTGTGTATGTGTGTGTGATACTTCTTCTTCTTGCGTATGTCATCAGATCCTCAGCTCCGTTGCAGCAAGCCAATCCAGCGTTTCGTCATCCAGGTTCATACGGCCTTGGTCGCCATGTGGCGGGCGGTGTTTTGGGCAGCTGGTCATGATGTGTTCCACAGTCTGTAGGGGGTCTCCACATTCACAGTGGGCACTGTCCGAGAGGCCCCACCGTCGCATTGCTTCACCGAAGCGTCCCCATCGCCTGTCATCAGGCGGTTGAGGGTTGTCCACTGCTTACGGGGCAGGTGCTGGCCAGGGACATCTGTGGGATCCTCTATGTAGTTGTGTGATACTTCACCAGGAACTACTCTGCAGCGGTCTGCAGGTAGCGTAGTCCACAGGGGTTGAAGCTAGCAAGGGGTAAAAGGATATATACATTTATATACACAAAAGCAAACATGAAAGTACTGGGTTAAATATTGATTAAGTTTGATTCCTTTTTCAATGAATCAAATAATCGAAAAGTGTTTTTAATACATCAGCAATATCAATACTTTACTAATGGAACCAAATGTACCCCTAACAGGTCTGTAACTCTGAATGAGAGGGTAACAAACAAACCAACCAACACTTGTACGTATATCAGTGGTTCTCTAAACATGTCAAGATCCCCCTAATTACAAATGTACAATGTAGGCATTAGCCCTTTATCCAGAGTGACTTACAGCAAACGAGGTCAAAACATTCATAGAATGCAGAGAGACAGTGTAGTGTCTCAGTAAACTATAGGATCAAGTAAACTAATATGATAACAGAGTCTCGTCACAAAGCAGTGACTCCTTACCTCGGCAATCAGCGGTACTTGCAACTCACGAGTTACAACCACTGGTGTAGAGACACTCCTAACAGGTGCTGGAGTGGCTGCTACAGACTTGCGGGGTGGTGTCCTAGGACTGACCTGTGCATAAAAACAGAGAGCACCGTTTGCAGGCCGGAAAATGGGAACCCTGTCATCTTAGCTTTTAATCATTTTCATTTAAGATGCTCGGACGAACCTGTGCTCTTGCCTGCTGCAGTTGCTCATGAACAGCAAACGACAACTGCTGTATCCATCCACGATGGATCGGAGATGTGAATCACCGACAAGAAGGGCAAACTGTTTCAACAAAAGAAAAACAAAATCAATGTTTATTGTGTAAACACTGGCATTTACTCCTCAAAATTAATAAATGAGCAAAGACAGACACCTTCTTGTTTGACAACTCAGCTGGAATCAAAGACCTCTGCGTTAGTCTAGTCCAGGCTGACCTCTTCCAACGGTTCGCTGATCTGCAGGCAGCCTGGTCCATCACTGGTTTGCCACGCTTGGACTGGCGAGGCATCTCTGTAACCTGCTTGGACTTCAGCCACCTGTTTCCGTTGAGTTGGGAAAGAAAAAAGTCACACACAACAAGTGTTACTAGGACAGCAACAAACAGCTACCCAAAACAATATAGAACAATCAAAGAGAGAGAGTGTGAGTGAGTGCCCGAGTGAGTGATTGAACGAGCGAACGAACGAGCGAACGAACGAGCGATCGAGCGAGCGAGCGAGCGAGCGAGCGATCGAGTGAGTGTGTATGTGTGTGTGGTACTTCTTCTTCTTGCGTATGTCATCAGATCCTCAGCTCCGTTGCAGCAAGCCAATCCAGCATTTCGCCATCCAGGTTCATACGGCCTTGGTCGCCATGTGGCGGGCGGTGTTTCGGGCAGCTGGTCATGATGTGTTCCACAGTCTGTAGGGGGTCTCCACATTCACAGTGGGCACTGTCCGAGAGGCCCCACCGTCGCATTGCTTCACCGAAGCGTCCCCACGCCTGTCATCAGGCGGTTGAGGGTTGTCCACTGCTTACGGGGCAGGTGCTGGCCAGGGACATCTGTGGGATCCTCTATGTAGTTGTGTGATACTTCACCAGGAACTACTCTGCAGCGGTCTGCAGGTAGCGTAGTCCACAGGGGTTGAAGCTAGCAAGGGGTAAAAGGATATATACATTTATATACACAAAAGCAAACATGAAAGTACTGGGTTAAATATTGATTAAGTTTGATTCCTTTTTCAATGAATCAAATAATCGAAAAGTGTTTTTAATACATCAGCAATATCAATACTTTACTAATGGAACCAAATGTACCCCTAACAGGTCTGTAACTCTGAATGAGAGGGTAACAAACAAACCAACCAACACTTGTACGTATATCAGTGGTTCTCTAAACATGTCAAGATCCCCCTAATTACAAATGTACAATGTAGGCATTAGCCCTTTATCCAGAGTGACTTACAGCAAACGAGGTCAAAACATTCATAGAATGCAGAGAGACAGTGTAGTGTCTCAGTAAACTATAGGATCAAGTAAACTAATATGATAACAGAGTCTCGTCACAAAGCAGTGACTCCTTACCTCGGCAATCAGCGGTACTTGCAACTCACGAGTTACAACCACTGGTGTAGAGACACTCCTAACAGGTGCTGGAGTGGCTGCTACAGACTTGCGGGGTGGTGTCCTAGGACTGACCTGTGCATAAAAACAGAGAGCACCGTTTGCAGGCCGGAAAATGGGAACCCTGTCATCTTAGCTTTTAATCATTTTCATTTAAGATGCTCGGACGAACCTGTGCTCTTGCCTGCTGCAGTTGCTCATGAACAGCAAACGACAACTGCTGTATCCATCCACGATGGATCGGAGATGTGAATCACCGACAAGAAGGGCAAACTGTTTCAACAAAAGAAAAACAAAATCAATGTTTATTGTGTAAACACTGGCATTTACTCCTCAAAATTAATAAATGAGCAAAGACAGACACCTTCTTGTTTGACAACTCAGCTGGAATCAAAGACCTCTGCGTTAGTCTAGTCCAGGCTGACCTCTTCCAACGGTTCGCTGATCTGCAGGCAGCCTGGTCCATCACTGGTTTGCCACGCTTGGACTGGCGAGGCATCTCTGTAACCTGCTTGGACTTCAGCCACCTGTTTCCGTTGAGTTGGGAAAGAAAAAAGTCACACACAACAAGTGTTACTAGGACAGCAACAAACAGCTACCCAAAACAATATAGAACAATCAAAGAGAGAGAGTGTGAGTGAGTGCCCGAGTGAGTGATTGAACGAGCGAACGAACGAGCGAACGAACGAGCGATCGAGCGAGCGAGCGAGCGAGCGAGCGATCGAGTGAGTGTGTATGTGTGTGTGGTACTTCTTCTTCTTGCGTATGTCATCAGATCCTCAGCTCCGTTGCAGCAAGCCAATCCAGCATTTCGCCATCCAGGTTCATACGGCCTTGGTCGCCATGTGGCGGGCGGTGTTTCGGGCAGCTGGTCATGATGTGTTCCACAGTCTGTAGGGGGTCTCCACATTCACAGTGGGCACTGTCCGAGAGGCCCCACCGTCGCATTGCTTCACCGAAGCGTCCCCACGCCTGTCATCAGGCGGTTGAGGGTTGTCCACTGCTTACGGGGCAGGTGCTGGCCAGGGACATCTGTGGGATCCTCTATGTAGTTGTGTGATACTTCACCAGGAACTACTCTGCAGCGGTCTGCAGGTAGCGTAGTCCACAGGGGTTGAAGCTAGCAAGGGGTAAAAGGATATATACATTTATATACACAAAAGCAAACATGAAAGTACTGGGTTAAATATTGATTAAGTTTGATTCCTTTTTCAATGAATCAAATAATCGAAAAGTGTTTTTAATACATCAGCAATATCAATACTTTACTAATGGAACCAAATGTACCCCTAACAGGTCTGTAACTCTGAATGAGAGGGTAACAAACAAACCAACCAACACTTGTACGTATATCAGTGGTTCTCTAAACATGTCAAGATCCCCCTAATTACAAATGTACAATGTAGGCATTAGCCCTTTATCCAGAGTGACTTACAGCAAACGAGGTCAAAACATTCATAGAATGCAGAGAGACAGTGTAGTGTCTCAGTAAACTATAGGATCAAGTAAACTAATATGATAACAGAGTCTCGTCACAAAGCAGTGACTCCTTACCTCGGCAATCAGCGGTACTTGCAACTCACGAGTTACAACCACTGGTGTAGAGACACTCCTAACAGGTGCTGGAGTGGCTGCTACAGACTTGCGGGGTGGTGTCCTAGGACTGACCTGTGCATAAAAACAGAGAGCACCGTTTGCAGGCCGGAAAATGGGAACCCTGTCATCTTAGCTTTTAATCATTTTCATTTAAGATGCTCGGACGAACCTGTGCTCTTGCCTGCTGCAGTTGCTCATGAACAGCAAACGACAACTGCTGTATCCATCCACGATGGATCGGAGATGTGAATCACCGACAAGAAGGGCAAACTGTTTCAACAAAAGAAAAACAAAATCAATGTTTATTGTGTAAACACTGGCATTTACTCCTCAAAATTAATAAATGAGCAAAGACAGACACCTTCTTGTTTGACAACTCAGCTGGAATCAAAGACCTCTGCGTTAGTCTAGTCCAGGCTGACCTCTTCCAACGGTTCGCTGATCTGCAGGCAGCCTGGTCCATCACTGGTTTGCCACGCTTGGACTGGCGAGGCATCTCTGTAACCTGCTTGGACTTCAGCCACCTGTTTCCGTTGAGTTGGGAAAGAAAAAAGTCACACACAACAAGTGTTACTAGGACAGCAACAAACAGCTACCCAAAACAATATAGAACAATCAAAGAGAGAGAGTGTGAGTGAGTGCCCGAGTGAGTGATTGAACGAGCGAACGAACGAGCGAACGAACGAGCGAGCGAGCGAGCGAGCGAGCGATCGAGTGAGTGTGTATGTGTGTGTGATACTTCTTCTTCTTGCGTATGTCATCAGATCCTCAGCTCCGTTGCAGCAAGCCAATCCAGCGTTTCGTCATCCAGGTTCATACGGCCTTGGTCGCCATGTGGCGGGCGGTGTTTCGGGCAGCTGGTCATGATGTGTTCCACAGTCTGTAGGGGGTCTCCACATTCACAGTGGGCACTGTCCGAGAGGCCCCACCGTCGCATTGCTTCACCGAAGCGTCCCCATCGCCTGTCATCAGGCGGTTGAGGGTTGTCCACTGCTTACGGGGCAGGTGCTGGCCAGGGACATCTGTGGGATCCTCTATGTAGTTGTGTGATACTTCACCAGGAACTACTCTGCAGCGGTCTGCAGGTAGCGTAGTCCACAGGGGTTGAAGCTAGCAAGGGGTAAAAGGATATATACATTTATATACACAAAAGCAAACATGAAAGTACTGGGTTAAATATTGATTAAGTTTGATTCCTTTTTCAATGAATCAAATAATCGAAAAGTGTTTTTAATACATCAGCAATATCAATACTTTACTAATGGAACCAAATGTACCCCTAACAGGTCTGTAACTCTGAATGAGAGGGTAACAAACAAACCAACCAACACTTGTACGTATATCAGTGGTTCTCTAAACATGTCAAGATCCCCCTAATTACAAATGTACAATGTAGGCATTAGCCCTTTATCCAGAGTGACTTACAGCAAACGAGGTCAAAACATTCATAGAATGCAGAGAGACAGTGTAGTGTCTCAGTAAACTATAGGATCAAGTAAACTAATATGATAACAGAGTCTCGTCACAAAGCAGTGACTCCTTACCTCGGCAATCAGCGGTACTTGCAACTCACGAGTTACAACCACTGGTGTAGAGACACTCCTAACAGGTGCTGGAGTGGCTGCTACAGACTTGCGGGGTGGTGTCCTAGGACTGACCTGTGCATAAAAACAGAGAGCACCGTTTGCAGGCCGGAAAATGGGAACCCTGTCATCTTAGCTTTTAATCATTTTCATTTAAGATGCTCGGACGAACCTGTGCTCTTGCCTGCTGCAGTTGCTCATGAACAGCAAACGACAACTGCTGTATCCATCCACGATGGATCGGAGATGTGAATCACCGACAAGAAGGGCAAACTGTTTCAACAAAAGAAAAACAAAATCAATGTTTATTGTGTAAACACTGGCATTTACTCCTCAAAATTAATAAATGAGCAAAGACAGACACCTTCTTGTTTGACAACTCAGCTGGAATCAAAGACCTCTGCGTTAGTCTAGTCCAGGCTGACCTCTTCCAACGGTTCGCTGATCTGCAGGCAGCCTGGTCCATCACTGGTTTGCCACGCTTGGACTGGCGAGGCATCTCTGTAACCTGCTTGGACTTCAGCCACCTGTTTCCGTTGAGTTGGGAAAGAAAAAAGTCACACACAACAAGTGTTACTAGGACAGCAACAAACAGCTACCCAAAACAATATAGAACAATCAAAGAGAGAGAGTGTGAGTGAGTGCCCGAGTGAGTGATTGAACGAGCGAACGAACGAGCGAACGAACGAGCGATCGAGTGAGTGTGTATGTGTGTGTGATACTTCTTCTTCTTGCGTATGTCATCAGATCCTCAGCTCCGTTGCAGCAAGCCAATCCAGCGTTTCGTCATCCAGGTTCATACGGCCTTGGTCGCCATGTGGCGGGCGTTGTTTTGGGCAGCTGGTCATGATGTGTTCCACAGTCTGTAGGGGGTCTCCACATTCACAGTGGGCACTGTCCGAGAGGCCCCACCGTCGCATTGCTTCACCGAAGCGTCCCCACGCCTGTCATCAGGCGGTTGAGGGTTGTCCACTGCTTACGGGGCAGGTGCTGGCCAGGGACATCTGTGGGATCCTCTATGTAGTTGTGTGATACTTCACCAGGAACTACTCTGCAGCGGTCTGCAGGTAGCGTAGTCCACAGGGGTTGAAGCTAGCAAGGGGTAAAAGGATATATACATTTATATACACAAAAGCAAACATGAAAGTACTGGGTTAAATATTGATTAAGTTTGATTCCTTTTTCAATGAATCAAATAATCGAAAAGTGTTTTTAATACATCAGCAATATCAATACTTTACTAATGGAACCAAATGTACCCCTAACAGGTCTGTAACTCTGAATGAGAGGGTAACAAACAAACCAACCAACACTTGTACGTATATCAGTGGTTCTCTAAACATGTCAAGATCCCCCTAATTACAAATGTACAATGTAGGCATTAGCCCTTTATCCAGAGTGACTTACAGCAAACGAGGTCAAAACATTCATAGAATGCAGAGAGACAGTGTAGTGTCTCAGTAAACTATAGGATCAAGTAAACTAATATGATAACAGAGTCTCGTCACAAAGCAGTGACTCCTTACCTCGGCAATCAGCGGTACTTGCAACTCACGAGTTACAACCACTGGTGTAGAGACACTCCTAACAGGTGCTGGAGTGGCTGCTACAGACTTGCGGGGTGGTGTCCTAGGACTGACCTGTGCATAAAAACAGAGAGCACCGTTTGCAGGCCGGAAAATGGGAACCCTGTCATCTTAGCTTTTAATCATTTTCATTTAAGATGCTCGGACGAACCTGTGCTCTTGCCTGCTGCAGTTGCTCATGAACAGCAAACGACAACTGCTGTATCCATCCACGATGGATCGGAGATGTGAATCACCGACAAGAAGGGCAAACTGTTTCAACAAAAGAAAAACAAAATCAATGTTTATTGTGTAAACACTGGCATTTACTCCTCAAAATTAATAAATGAGCAAAGACAGACACCTTCTTGTTTGACAACTCAGCTGGAATCAAAGACCTCTGCGTTAGTCTAGTCCAGGCTGACCTCTTCCAACGGTTCGCTGATCTGCAGGCAGCCTGGTCCATCACTGGTTTGCCACGCTTGGACTGGCGAGGCATCTCTGTAACCTGCTTGGACTTCAGCCACCTGTTTCCGTTGAGTTGGGAAAGAAAAAAGTCACACACAACAAGTGTTACTAGGACAGCAACAAACAGCTACCCAAAACAATATAGAACAATCAAAGAGAGAGAGTGTGAGTGAGTGCCCGAGTGAGTGATTGAACGAGCGAACGAACGAGCGAACGAACGAGCGATCGAGTGAGTGTGTATGTGTGTGTGATACTTCTTCTTCTTGCGTATGTCATCAGATCCTCAGCTCCGTTGCAGCAAGCCAATCCAGCGTTTCGTCATCCAGGTTCATACGGCCTTGGTCGCCATGTGGCGGGCGGTGTTTCGGGCAGCTGGTCATGATGTGTTCCACAGTCTGTAGGGGGTCTCCACATTCACAGTGGGCACTGTCCGAGAGGCCCCACCGTCGCATTGCTTCACCGAAGCGTCCCCACGCCTGTCATCAGGCGGTTGAGGGTTGTCCACTGCTTACGGGGCAGGTGCTGGCCAGGGACATCTGTGGGATCCTCTATGTAGTTGTGTGATACTTCACCAGGAACTACTCTTCAGCGGTCTGCAGGTAGCGTAGTCCACAGGGGTTGAAGCTAGCAAGGGGTAAAAGGATATATACATTTATATACACAAAAGCAAACATGAAAGTACTGGGTTAAATATTGATTAAGTTTGATTCCTTTTTCAATTAATCAAATAATCGAAAAGTGTTTTTAATACATCAGCAATATCAATACTTTACTAATGGAACCAAATGTACCCCTAACAGGTCTGTAACTCTGAATGAGAGGGTAACAAACAAACCAACCAACACTTGTACGTATATCAGTGGTTCTCTAAACATGTCAAGATCCCCCTAATTACAAATGTACAATGTAGGCATTAGCCCTTTATCCAGAGTGACTTACAGCAAACGAGGTCAAAACATTCATAGAATGCAGAGAGACAGTGTAGTGTCTCAGTAAACTATAGGATCAAGTAAACTAATATGATAACAGAGTCTCGTCACAAAGCAGTGACTCCTTACCTCGGCAATCAGCGGTACTTGCAACTCACGAGTTACAACCACTGGTGTAGAGACACTCCTAACAGGTGCTGGAGTGGCTGCTACAGACTTGCGGGGTGGTGTCCTAGGACTGACCTGTGCATAAAAACAGAGAGCACCGTTTGCAGGCCGGAAAATGGGAACCCTGTCATCTTAGCTTTTAATCATTTTCATTTAAGATGCTCGGACGAACCTGTGCTCTTGCCTGCTGCAGTTGCTCATGAACAGCAAACGACAACTGCTGTATCCATCCACGATGGATCGGAGATGTGAATCACCGACAAGAAGGGCAAACTGTTTCAACAAAAGAAAAACAAAATCAATGCTTATTGTGTAAACACTGGCATTTACTCCTCAAAATTAATAAATGAGCAAAGACAGACACCTTCTTGTTTGACAACTCAGCTGGAATCAAAGACCTCTGCGTTAGTCTAGTCCAGGCTGACCTCTTCCAACGGTTCGCTGATCTGCAGGCAGCCTGGTCCATCACTGGTTTGCCACGCTTGGACTGGCGAGGCATCTCTGTAACCTGCTTGGACTTCAGCCACCTGTTTCCGTTGAGTTGGGAAAGAAAAAAGTCACACACAACAAGTGTTACTAGGACAGCAACAAACAGCTACCCAAAACAATATAGAACAATCAAAGAGAGAGAGTGTGAGTGAGTGCCCGAGTGAGTGATTGAACGAGCGAACGAACGAGCGAACGAACGAGCGATCGAGCGAGCGAGCGAGCGAGCGAGCGATCGAGTGAGTGTGTATGTGTGTGTGATACTTCTTCTTCTTGCGTATGTCATCAGATCCTCAGCTCCGTTGCAGCAAGCCAATCCAGCGTTTCGTCATCCAGGTTCATACGGCCTTGGTCGCCATGTGGCGGGCGGTGTTTTGGGCAGCTGGTCATGATGTGTTCCACAGTCTGTAGGGGGTCTCCACATTCACAGTGGGCACTGTCCGAGAGGCCCCACCGTCGCATTGCTTCACCGAAGCGTCCCCATCGCCTGTCATCAGGCGGTTGAGGGTTGTCCACTGCTTACGGGGCAGGTGCTGGCCAGGGACATCTGTGGGATCCTCTATGTAGTTGTGTGATACTTCACCAGGAACTACTCTGCAGCGGTCTGCAGGTAGCGTAGTCCACAGGGGTTGAAGCTAGCAAGGGGTAAAAGGATATATACATTTATATACACAAAAGCAAACATGAAAGTACTGGGTTAAATATTGATTAAGTTTGATTCCTTTTTCAATGAATCAAATAATCGAAAAGTGTTTTTAATACATCAGCAATATCAATACTTTACTAATGGAACCAAATGTACCCCTAACAGGTCTGTAACTCTGAATGAGAGGGTAACAAACAAACCAACCAACACTTGTACGTATATCAGTGGTTCTCTAAACATGTCAAGATCCCCCTAATTACAAATGTACAATGTAGGCATTAGCCCTTTATCCAGAGTGACTTACAGCAAACGAGGTCAAAATATTCATAGAATGCAGAGAGACAGTGTAGTGTCTCAGTAAACTATAGGATCAAGTAAACTAATATGATAACAGAGTCTCGTCACAAAGCAGTGACTCCTTACCTCGGCAATCAGCGGTACTTGCAACTCACGAGTTACAACCACTGGTGTAGAGACACTCCTAACAGGTGCTGGAGTGGCTGCTACAGACTTGCGGTGTGGTGTCCTAGGACTGACCTGTGCATAAAAACAGAGAGCACCGTTTGCAGGCCGGAAAATGGGAACCCTGTCATCTTAGCTTTTAATCATTTTCATTTAAGATGCTCGGACGAACCTGTGCTCTTGCCTGCTGCAGTTGCTCATGAACAGCAAACGACAACTGCTGTATCCATCCACGATGGATCGGAGATGTGAATCACCGACAAGAAGGGCAAACTGTTTCAACAAAAGAAAAACAAAATCAATGTTTATTGTGTAAACACTGGCATATACTCCTCAAAATTAATAAATGAGCAAAGACAGACACCTTCTTGTTTGACAACTCAGCTGGAATCAAAGACCTCTGCGTTAGTCTAGTCCAGGCTGACCTCTTCCAACGGTTCGCTGATCTGCAGGCAGCCTGGTCCATCACTGGTTTGCCACGCTTGGACTGGCGAGGCATCTCTGTAACCTGCTTGGACTTCAGCCACCTGTTTCCGTTGAGTTGGGAAAGAAAAAAGTCACACACAACAAGTGTTACTAGGACAGCAACAAACAGCTACCCAAAACAATATAGAACAATCAAAGAGAGAGAGTGTGAGTGAGTGCCCGAGTGAGTGATTGAACGAGCGAACGAACGAGCGAACGAACGAGCGATCGAGCGAGCGAGCGAGCGAGCGAGCGATCGAGTGAGTGTGTATGTGTGTGTGATACTTCTTCTTCTTGCGTATGTCATCAGATCCTCAGCTCCGTTGCAGCAAGCCAATCCAGCGTTTCGTCATCCAGGTTCATACGGCCTTGGTCGCCATGTGGCGGGCGGTGTTTCGGGCAGCTGGTCATGATGTGTTCCACAGTCTGTAGGGGGTCTCCACATTCACAGTGGGCACTGTCCGAGAGGCCCCACCGTCGCATTGCTTCACCGAAGCGTCCCCACGCCTGTCATCAGGCGGTTGAGGGTTGTCCACTGCTTACGGGGCAGGTGCTGGCCAGGGACATCTGTGGGATCCTCTATGTAGTTGTGTGATACTTCACCAGGAACTACTCTGCAGCGGTCTGCAGGTAGCGTAGTCCACAGGGGTTGAAGCTAGCAAGGGGTAAAAGGATATATACATTTATATACACAAAAGCAAACATGAAAGTACTGGGTTAAATATTGATTAAGTTTGATTCCTTTTTCAATGAATCAAATAATCGAAAAGTGTTTTTAATACATCAGCAATATCAATACTTTACTAATGGAACCAAATGTACCCCTAACAGGTCTGTAACTCTGAATGAGAGGGTAACAAACAAACCAACCAACACTTGTACGTATATCAGTGGTTCTCTAAACATGTCAAGATCCCCCTAATTACAAATGTACAATGTAGGCATTAGCCCTTTATCCAGAGTGACTTACAGCAAACGAGGTCAAAACATTCATAGAATGCAGAGAGACAGTGTAGTGTCTCAGTAAACTATAGGATCAAGTAAACTAATATGATAACAGAGTCTCGTCACAAAGCAGTGACTCCTTACCTCGGCAATCAGCGGTACTTGCAACTCACGAGTTACAACCACTGGTGTAGAGACACTCCTAACAGGTGCTGGAGTGGCTGCTACAGACTTGCGGGGTGGTGTCCTAGGACTGACCTGTGCATAAAAACAGAGAGCACCGTTTGCAGGCCGGAAAATGGGAACCCTGTCATCTTAGCTTTTAATCATTTTCATTTAAGATGCTCGGACGAACCTGTGCTCTTGCCTGCTGCAGTTGCTCATGAACAGCAAACGACAACTGCTGTATCCATCCACGATGGATCGGAGATGTGAATCACCGACAAGAAGGGCAAACTGTTTCAACAAAAGAAAAACAAAATCAATGTTTATTGTGTAAACACTGGCATTTACTCCTCAAAATTAATAAATGAGCAAAGACAGACACCTTCTTGTTTGACAACTCAGCTGGAATCAAAGACCTCTGCGTTAGTCTAGTCCAGGCTGACCTCTTCCAACGGTTCGCTGATCTGCAAGCAGCCTGGTCCATCACTGGTTTGCCACGCTTGGACTGGCGAGGCATCTCTGTAACCTGCTTGGACTTCAGCCACCTGTTTCCGTTGAGTTGGGAAAGAAAAAAGTCACACACAACAAGTGTTACTAGGACAGCAACAAACAGCTACCCAAAACAATATAGAACAATCAAAGAGAGAGAGTGTGAGTGAGTGCCCGAGTGAGTGATTGAACGAGCGAACGAACGAGCGAACGAACGAGCGATCGAGCGAGCGAGCGAGCGAGCGAGCGATCGAGTGAGTGTGTATGTGTGTGTGATACTTCTTCTTCTTGCGTATGTCATCAGATCCTCAGCTCCGTTGCAGCAAGCCAATCCAGCGTTTCGTCATCCAGGTTCATACGGCCTTGGTCGCCATGTGGCGGGCGGTGTTTTGGGCAGCTGGTCATGATGTGTTCCACAGTCTGTAGGGGGTCTCCACATTCACAGTGGGCACTGTCCGAGAGGCCCCACCGTCGCATTGCTTCACCGAAGCGTCCCCATCGCCTGTCATCAGGCGGTTGAGGGTTGTCCACTGCTTACGGGGCAGGTGCTGGCCAGGGACATCTGTGGGATCCTCTATGTAGTTGTGTGATACTTCACCAGGAACTACTCTGCAGCGGTCTGCAGGTAGCGTAGTCCACAGGGGTTGAAGCTAGCAAGGGGTAAAAGGATATATACATTTATATACACAAAAGCAAACATGAAAGTACTGGGTTAAATATTGATTAAGTTTGATTCCTTTTTCAATGAATCAAATAATCGAAAAGTGTTTTTAATACATCAGCAATATCAATACTTTACTAATGGAACCAAATGTACCCCTAACAGGTCTGTAACTCTGAATGAGAGGGTAACAAACAAACCAACCAACACTTGTACGTATATCAGTGGTTCTCTAAACATGTCAAGATCCCCCTAATTACAAATGTACAATGTAGGCATTAGCCCTTTATCCAGAGTGACTTACAGCAAACGAGGTCAAAACATTCATAGAATGCAGAGAGACAGTGTAGTGTCTCAGTAAACTATAGGATCAAGTAAACTAATATGATAACAGAGTCTCGTCACAAAGCAGTGACTCCTTACCTCGGCAATCAGCGGTACTTGCAACTCACGAGTTACAACCACTGGTGTAGAGACACTCCTAACAGGTGCTGGAGTGGCTGCTACAGACTTGCGGGGTGGTGTCCTAGGACTGACCTGTGCATAAAAACAGAGAGCACCGTTTGCAGGCCGGAAAATGGGAACCCTGTCATCTTAGCTTTTAATCATTTTCATTTAAGATGCTCGGACGAACCTGTGCTCTTGCCTGCTGCAGTTGCTCATGAACAGCAAACGACAACTGCTGTATCCATCCACGATGGATCGGAGATGTGAATCACCGACAAGAAGGGCAAACTGTTTCAACAAAAGAAAAACAAAATCAATGTTTATTGTGTAAACACTGGCATTTACTCCTCAAAATTAATAAATGAGCAAAGACAGACACCTTCTTGTTTGACAACTCAGCTGGAATCAAAGACCTCTGCGTTAGTCTAGTCCAGGCTGACCTCTTCCAACGGTTCGCTGATCTGCAGGCAGCCTGGTCCATCACTGGTTTGCCACGCTTGGACTGGCGAGGCATCTCTGTAACCTGCTTGGACTTCAGCCACCTGTTTCCGTTGAGTTGGGAAAGAAAAAAGTCACACACAACAAGTGTTACTAGGACAGCAACAAACAGCTACCCAAAACAATATAGAACAATCAAAGAGAGAGAGTGTGAGTGAGTGCCCGAGTGAGTGATTGAACGAGCGAACGAACGAGCGAACGAACGAGCGATCGAGCGAGCGAGCGAGCGAGCGATCGATCGAGTGAGTGTGTATGTGTGTGTGATACTTCTTCTTCTTGCGTATGTCATCAGATCCTCAGCTCCGTTGCAGCAAGCCAATCCAGCGTTTCGTCATCCAGGTTCATACGGCCTTGGTCGCCATGTGGCGGGCGGTGTTTTGGGCAGCTGGTCATGATGTGTTCCACAGTCTGTAGGGGGTCTCCACATTCACAGTGGGCACTGTCCGAGAGGCCCCACCGTCGCATTGCTTCACCGAAGCGTCCCCACGCCTGTCATCAGGCGGTTGAGGGTTGTCCACTGCTTACGGGGCAGGTGCTGGCCAGGGACATCTGTGGGATCCTCTATGTAGTTGTGTGATACTTCACCAGGAACTACTCTGCAGCGGTCTGCAGGTAGCGTAGTCCACAGGGGTTGAAGCTAGCAAGGGGTAAAAGGATATATACATTTATATACACAAAAGCAAACATGAAAGTACTGGGTTAAATATTGATTAAGTTTGATTCCTTTTTCAATGAATCAAATAATCGAAAAGTGTTTTTAATACATCAGCAATATCAATACTTTACTAATGGAACCAAATGTACCCCTAACAGGTCTGTAACTCTGAATGAGAGGGTAACAAACAAACCAACCAACACTTGTACGTATATCAGTGGTTCTCTAAACATGTCAAGATCCCCCTAATTACAAATGTACAATGTAGGCATAAGCCCTTTATCCAGAGTGACTTACAGCAAACGAGGTCAAAACATTCATAGAATGCAGAGAGACAGTGTAGTGTCTCAGTAAACTATAGGATCAAGTAAACTAATATGATAACAGAGTCTCGTCACAAAGCAGTGACTCCTTACCTCGGCAATCAGCGGTACTTGCAACTCACGAGTTACAACCACTGGTGTAGAGACACTCCTAACAGGTGCTGGAGTGGCTGCTACAGACTTGCGGGGTGGTGTCCTAGGACTGACCTGTGCATAAAAACAGAGAGCACCGTTTGCAGGCCGGAAAATGGGAACCCTGTCATCTTAGCTTTTAATCATTTTCATTTAAGATGCTCGGACGAACCTGTGCTCTTGCCTGCTGCAGTTGCTCATGAACAGCAAACGACAACTGCTGTATCCATCCACGATGGATCGGAGATGTGAATCACCGACAAGAAGGGCAAACTGTTTCAACAAAAGAAAAACAAAATCAATGTTTATTGTGTAAACACTGGCATTTACTCCTCAAAATTAATAAATGAGCAAAGACAGACACCTTCTTGTTTGACAACTCAGCTGGAATCAAAGACCTCTGCGTTAGTCTAGTCCAGGCTGACCTCTTCCAACGGTTCGCTGATCTGCAGGCAGCCTGGTCCATCACTGGTTTGCCACGCTTGGACTGGCGAGGCATCTCTGTAACCTGCTTGGACTTCAGCCACCTGTTTCCGTTGAGTTGGGAAAGAAAAAAGTCACACACAACAAGTGTTACTAGGACAGCAACAAACAGCTACCCAAAACAATATAGAACAATCAAAGAGAGAGAGTGTGAGTGAGTGCCCGAGTGAGTGATTGAACGAGCGAACGAACGAGCGAACGAACGAGCGATCGAGTGAGTGTGTATTTGTGTGTGATACTTCTTCTTCTTGCGTATGTCATCAGATCCTCAGCTCCGTTGCAGCAAGCCAATCCAGCGTTTCGTCATCCAGGTTCATACGGCCTTGGTCGCCATGTGGCGGGCGGTGTTTCGGGCAGCTGGTCATGATGTGTTCCACAGTCTGTAGGGGGTCTCCACATTCACAGTGGGCACTGTCCGAGAGGCCCCACCGTCGCATTGCTTCACCGAAGCGTCCCCACGCCTGTCATCAGGCGGTTGAGGGTTGTCCACTGCTTACGGGGCAGGTGCTGGCCAGGGACATCTGTGGGATCCTCTATGTAGTTGTGTGATACTTCACCAGGAACTACTCTTCAGCGGTCTGCAGGTAGCGTAGTCCACAGGGGTTGAAGCTAGCAAGGGGTAAAAGGATATATACATTTATATACACAAAAGCAAACATGAAAGTACTGGGTTAAATATTGATTAAGTTTGATTCCTTTTTCAATGAATCAAATAATCGAAAAGTGTTTTTAATACATCAGCAATATCAATACTTTACTAATGGAACCAAATGTACCCCTAACAGGTCTGTAACTCTGAATGAGAGGGTAACAAACAAACCAACCAACACTTGTACGTATATCAGTGGTTCTCTAAACATGTCAAGATCCCCCTAATTACAAATGTACAATGTAGGCATTAGCCCTTTATCCAGAGTGACTTACAGCAAACGAGGTCAAAACATTCATAGAATGCAGAGAGACAGTGTAGTGTCTCAGTAAACTATAGGATCAAGTAAACTAATATGATAACAGAGTCTCGTCACAAAGCAGTGACTCCTTACCTCGGCAATCAGCGGTACTTGCAACTCATGAGTTACAACCACTGGTGTAGAGACACTCCTAACAGGTGCTGGAGTGGCTGCTACAGACTTGCGGGGTGGTGTCCTAGGACTGACCTGTGCATAAAAACAGAGAGCACCGTTTGCAGGCCGGAAAATGGGAACCCTGTCATCTTAGCTTTTAATCATTTTCATTTAAGATGCTCGGACGAACCTGTGCTCTTGCCTGCTGCAGTTGCTCATGAACAGCAAACGACAACTGCTGTATCCATCCACGATGGATCGGAGATGTGAATCACCGACAAGAAGGGCAAACTGTTTCAACAAAAGAAAAACAAAATCAATGTTTATTGTGTAAACACTGGCATTTACTCCTCAAAATTAATAAATGAGCAAAGACAGACACCTTCTTGTTTGACAACTCAGCTGGAATCAAAGACCTCTGCGTTAGTCTAGTCCAGGCTGACCTCTTCCAACGGTTCGCTGATCTGCAGGCAGCCTGGTCCATCACTGGTTTGCCACGCTTGGACTGGCAGGGCATCTCTGTAACCTGCTTGGACTTCAGCCACCTGTTTCCGTTGAGTTGGGAAAGAAAAAAGTCACACACAACAAGTGTTACTAGGACAGCAACAAACAGCTACCCAAAACAATATAGAACAATCAAAGAGAGAGAGTGTGAGTGAGTGCCCGAGTGAGTGATTGAACGAGCGAACGAACGAGCGAACGAACGAGCGATCGAGCGAGCGAGCGAGCGATCGAGTGAGTGTGTATGTGTGTGTGATACTTCTTCTTCTTGCGTATGTCATCAGATCCTCAGCTCCGTTGCAGCAAGCCAATCCAGCGTTTCGTCATCCAGGTTCATACGGCCTTGGTCGCCATGTGGCGGGCGGTGTTTCGGGCAGCTGGTCATGATGTGTTCCACAGTCTGTAGGGGGTCTCCACATTCACAGTGGGCACTGTCCGAGAGGCCCCACCGTCGCATTGCTTCACCGAAGCGTCCCCACGCCTGTCATCAGGCGGTTGAGGGTTGTCCACTGCTTACGGGGCAGGTGCTGGCCAGGGACATCTGTGGGATCCTCTATGTAGTTGTGTGATACTTCACCAGGAACTACTCTGCAGCGGTCTGCAGGTAGCGTAGTCCACAGGGGTTGAAGCTAGCAAGGGGTAAAAGGATATATACATTTATATACACAAAAGCAAACATGAAAGTACTGGGTTAAATATTGATTAAGTTTGATTCCTTTTTCAATGAATCAAATAATCGAAAAGTGTTTTTAATACATCAGCAATATCAATACTTTACTAATGGAACGAAATGTACCCCTAACAGGTCTGTAACTCTGAATGAGAGGGTAACAAACAAACCAACCAACACTTGTACGTATATCAGTGGTTCTCTAAACATGTCAAGATCCCCCTAATTACAAATGTAAAATGTAGGCATTAGCCCTTTATCCAGAGTGACTTACAGCAAACGAGGTCAAAACATTCATAGAATGCAGAGAGACAGTGTAGTGTCTCAGTAAACTATAGGATCAAGTAAACTAATATGATAACAGAGTCTCGTCACAAAGCAGTGACTCCTTACCTCGGCAATCAGCGGTACTTGCAACTCACGAGTTACAACCACTGGTGTAGAGACACTCCTAACAGGTGCTGGAGTGGCTGCTACAGACTTGCGGGGTGGTGTCCTAGGACTGACCTGTGCATAAAAACAGAGAGCACCGTTTGCAGGCCGGAAAATGGGAACCCTGTCATCTTAGCTTTTAACTCATTGGCTGCCAGCTTTTTGAACTTTTACCTTCAGCTGGCTGCCAGACTTTTTCAATGAGAAAAAAAAAGCACTTAGGAGCCGAGATACATCATTTTTAAGTTTTCAGTTATAAGGAAGTGTCTGGGAGCAAAACTCTTCGGAAAATCATATCTCCTTGGTCTTTGGGTTTTTTTGAAAAATTAAAAAAAAAAAAAAAAAAAAAAAAAAAAACTTTTATTTTGAAAAAATTTTTTTTTTGAAAGAACGCAGATCTGCGTCAATGGCAGCCAACGGGCTTTTGCGCAAATGAACGCAGATCTGCGTCAATGGCAGCCAATGTGTTAATCATTTTCATTTAAGATGCTCGGACGAACCTGTGCTCTTGCCTGCTGCAGTTGCTCATGAACAGCAAACGACAACTGCTGTATCCATCCACGATGGATCGGAGATGTGAATCACCGACAAGAAGGGCAAACTGTTTCAACAAAAGAAAAACAAAATCAATGTTTATTGTGTAAACACTGGCATTTACTCCTCAAAATTAATAAATGAGCAAAGACAGACACCTTCTTGTTTGACAACTCAGCTGGAATCAAAGACCTCTGCGTTAGTCTAGTCCAGGCTGACCTCTTCCAACGGTTCGCTGATCTGCAGGCAGCCTGGTCCATCACTGGTTTGCCACGCTTGGACTGGCGAGGCATCTCTGTAACCTGCTTGGACTTCAGCCACCTGTTTCCGTTGAGTTGGGAAAGAAAAAAGTCACACACAACAAGTGTTACTAGGACAGCAACAAACAGCTACCCAAAACAATATAGAACAATCAAAGAGAGAGAGTGTGAGTGAGTGCCCGAGTGAGTGATTGAACGAGCGAACGAACGAGCGAACGAACGAGCGATCGAGCGAGCGAGCGAGCGAGCGAGCGATCGAGTGAGTGTGTATGTGTGTGTGATACTTCTTCTTCTTGCGTATGTCATCAGATCCTCAGCTCCGTTGCAGCAAGCCAATCCAGCGTTTCGTCATCCAGGTTCATACGGCCTTGGTCGCCATGTGGCGGGCGGTGTTTCGGGCAGCTGGTCATGATGTGTTCCACAGTCTGTAGGGGGTCTCCACATTCACAGTGGGCACTGTCCGAGAGGCCCCACCGTCGCATTGCTTCACCGAAGCGTCCCCACGCCTGTCATCAGGCGGTTGAGGGTTGTCCACTGCTTACGGGGCAGGTGCTGGCCAGGGACATCTGTGGGATCCTCTATGTAGTTGTGTGATACTTCACCAGGAACTACTCTGCAGCGGTCTGCAGGTAGCGTAGTCCACAGGGGTTGAAGCTAGCAAGGGGTAAAAGGATATATACATTTATATACACAAAAGCAAACATGAAAGTACTGGGTTAAATATTGATTAAGTTTGATTCCTTTTTCAATGAATCAAATAATCGAAAAGTGTTTTTAATACATCAGCAATATCAATACTTTACTAATGGAACGAAATGTACCCCTAACAGGTCTGTAACTCTGAATGAGAGGGTAACAAACAAACCAACCAACACTTGTACGTATATCAGTGGTTCTCTAAACATGTCAAGATCCCCCTAATTACAAATGTAAAATGTAGGCATTAGCCCTTTATCCAGAGTGACTTACAGCAAACGAGGTCAAAACATTCATAGAATGCAGAGAGACAGTGTAGTGTCTCAGTAAACTATAGGATCAAGTAAACTAATATGATAACAGAGTCTCGTCACAAAGCAGTGACTCCTTACCTCGGCAATCAGCGGTACTTGCAACTCACGAGTTACAACCACTGGTGTAGAGACACTCCTAACAGGTGCTGGAGTGGCTGCTACAGACTTGCGGGGTGGTGTCCTAGGACTGACCTGTGCATAAAAACAGAGAGCACCGTTTGCAGGCCGGAAAATGGGAACCCTGTCATCTTAGCTTTTAATCATTTTCATTTAAGATGCTCGGACGAACCTGTGCTCTTGCCTGCTGCAGTTGCTCATGAACAGCAAACGACAACTGCTGTATCCATCCACGATGGATCGGAGATGTGAATCACCGACAAGAAGGGCAAACTGTTTCAACAAAAGAAAAACAAAATCAATGTTTATTGTGTAAACACTGGCATTTACTCCTCAAAATTAATAAATGAGCAAAGACAGACACCTTCTTGTTTGACAACTCAGCTGGAATCAAAGACCTCTGCGTTAGTCTAGTCCAGGCTGACCTCTTCCAACGGTTCGCTGATCTGCAGGCAGCCTGGTCCATCACTGGTTTGCCACGCTTGGACTGGCGAGGCATCTCTGTAACCTGCTTGGACTTCAGCCACCTGTTTCCGTTGAGTTGGGAAAGAAAAAAGTCACACACAACAAGTGTTACTAGGACAGCAACAAACAGCTACCCAAAACAATATAGAACAATCAAAGAGAGAGAGTGTGAGTGAGTGCCCGAGTGAGTGATTGAACGAGCGAACGAACGAGCGATCGAGCGAGCGAGCGAGCGAGCGAGCGATCGAGTGAGTGTGTATGTGTGTGTGATACTTCTTCTTCTTGCGTATGTCATCAGATCCTCAGCTCCGTTGCAGCAAGCCAATCCAGCGTTTCGTCATCCAGGTTCATACGGCCTTGGTCGCCATGTGGCGGGCGGTGTTTTGGGCAGCTGGTCATGATGTGTTCCACAGTCTGTAGGGGGTCTCCACATTCACAGTGGGCACTGTCCGAGAGGCCCCACCGTCGCATTGCTTCACCGAAGCGTCCCCACGCCTGTCATCAGGCGGTTGAGGGTTGTCCACTGCTTACGGGGCAGGTGCTGGCCAGGGACATCTGTGGGATCCTCTATGTAGTTGTGTGATACTTCACCAGGAACTACTCTGCAGCGGTCTGCAGGTAGCGTAGTCCACAGGGGTTGAAGCTAGCAAGGGGTAAAAGGATATATACATTTATATACACAAAAGCAAACATGAAAGTACTGGGTTAAATATTGATTAAGTTTGATTCCTTTTTCAATGAATCAAATAATCGAAAAGTGTTTTTAATACATCAGCAATATCAATACTTTACTAATGGAACCAAATGTACCCCTAACAGGTCTGTAACTCTGAATGAGAGGGTAACAAACAAACCAACCAACACTTGTACGTATATCAGTGGTTCTCTAAACATGTCAAGATCCCCCTAATTACAAATGTACAATCTAGGCATTAGCCCTTTATCCAGAGTGACTTACAGCAAACGAGGTCAAAACATTCATAGAATGCAGAGAGACAGTGTAGTGTCTCAGTAAACTATAGGATCAAGTAAACTAATATGATAACAGAGTCTCGTCACAAAGCAGTGACTCCTTACCTCGGCAATCAGCGGTACTTGCAACTCACGAGTTACAACCACTGGTGTAGAGACACTCCTAACAGGTGCTGGAGTGGCTGCTACAGACTTGCGGGGTGGTGTCCTAGGACTGACCTGTGCATAAAAACAGAGAGCACCGTTTGCAGGCCGGAAAATGGGAACCCTGTCATCTTAGCTTTTAATCATTTTCATTTAAGATGCTCGGACGAACCTGTGCTCTTGCCTGCTGCAGTTGCTCATGAACAGCAAACGACAACTGCTGTATCCATCCACGATGGATCGGAGATGTGAATCACCGACAAGAAGGGCAAACTGTTTCAACAAAAGAAAAACAAAATCAATGTTTATTGTGTAAACACTGGCATTTACTCCTCAAAATTAATAAATGAGCAAAGACAGACACCTTCTTGTTTGACAACTCAGCTGGAATCAAAGACCTCTGCGTTAGTCTAGTCCAGGCTGACCTCTTCCAACGGTTCGCTGATCTGCAGGCAGCCTGGTCCATCACTGGTTTGCCACGCTTGGACTGGCGAGGCATCTCTGTAACCTGCTTGGACTTCAGCCACCTGTTTCCGTTGAGTTGGGAAAGAAAAAAGTCACACACAACAAGTGTTACTAGGACAGCAACAAACAGCTACCCAAAACAATATAGAACAATCAAAGAGAGAGAGTGTGAGTGAGTGCCCGAGTGAGTGATTGAACGAGCGAACGAACGAGCGAACGAACGAGCGATCGAGTGAGTGTGTATGTGTGTGTGATACTTCTTCTTCTTGCGTATGTCATCAGATCCTCAGCTCCGTTGCAGCAAGCCAATCCAGCGTTTCGTCATCCAGGTTCATACGGCCTTGGTCGCCATGTGGCGGGCGGTGTTTCGGGCAGCTGGTCATGATGTGTTCCACAGTCTGTAGGGGGTCTCCACATTCACAGTGGGCACTGTCCGAGAGGCCCCACCGTCGCATTGCTTCACCGAAGCGTCCCCACGCCTGTCATCAGGCGGTTGAGGGTTGTCCACTGCTTACGGGGCAGGTGCTGGCCAGGGACATCTGTGGGATCCTCTATGTAGTTGTGTGATACTTCACCAGGAACTACTCTGCAGCGGTCTGCAGGTAGCGTAGTCCACAGGGGTTGAAGCTAGCAAGGGGTAAAAGGATATATACATTTATATACACAAAAGCAAACATGAAAGTACTGGGTTAAATATTGATTAAGTTTGATTCCTTTTTCAATGAATCAAATAATCGAGAAGTGTTTTTAATACATCAGCAATATCAATACTTTACTAATGGAACCAAATGTACCCCTAACAGGTCTGTAACTCTGAATGAGAGGGTAACAAACAAACCAACCAACACTTGTACGTATATCAGTGGTTCTCTAAACATGTCAAGATCCCCCTAATTACAAATGTACAATGTAGGCATTAGCCCTTTATCCAGAGTGACTTACAGCAAACGAGGTCAAAACATTCATAGAATGCAGAGAGACAGTGTAGTGTCTCAGTAAACTATAGGATCAAGTAAACTAATATGATAACAGAGTCTCGTCACAAAGCAGTGACTCCTTACCTCGGCAATCAGCGGTACTTGCAACTCACGAGTTACAACCACTGGTGTAGAGACACTCCTAACAGGTGCTGGAGTGGCTGCTACAGACTTGCGGGGTGGTGTCCTAGGACTGACCTGTGCATAAAAACAGAGAGCACCGTTTGCAGGCCGGAAAATGGGAACCCTGTCATCTTAGCTTTTAATCATTTTCATTTAAGATGCTCGGACGAACCTGTGCTCTTGCCTGCTGCAGTTGCTCATGAACAGCAAACGACAACTGCTGTATCCATCCACGATGGATCGGAGATGTGAATCACCGACAAGAAGGGCAAACTGTTTCAACAAAAGAAAAACAAAATCAATGTTTATTGTGTAAACACTGGCATTTACTCCTCAAAATTAATAAATGAGCAAAGACAGACACCTTCTTGTTTGACAACTCAGCTGGAATCAAAGACCTCTGCGTTAGTCTAGTCCAGGCTGACCTCTTCCAACGGTTCGCTGATCTGCAGGCAGCCTGGTCCATCACTGGTTTGCCACGCTTGGACTGGCGAGGCATCTCTGTAACCTGCTTGGACTTCAGCCACCTGTTTCCGTTGAGTTGGGAAAGAAAAAAGTCACACACAACAAGTGTTACTAGGACAGCAACAAACAGCTACCCAAAACAATATAGAACAATCAAAGAGAGAGAGTGTGAGTGAGTGCCCGAGTGAGTGATTGAACGAGCGAACGAACGAGCGAACGAACGAGCGATCGAGCGAGCGAGCGAGCGAGCGAGCGATCGAGTGAGTGTGTATGTGTGTGTGATACTTCTTCTTCTTGCGTATGTCATCAGATCCTCAGCTCCGTTGCAGCAAGCCAATCCAGCGTTTCGTCATCCAGGTTCATACGGCCTTGGTCGCCATGTGGCGGGCGGTGTTTTGGGCAGCTGGTCATGATGTGTTCCACAGTCTGTAGGGGGTCTCCACATTCACAGTGGGCACTGTCCGAGAGGCCCCACCGTCGCATTGCTTCACCGAAGCGTCCCCATCGCCTGTCATCAGGCGGTTGAGGGTTGTCCACTGCTTACGGGGCAGGTGCTGGCCAGGGACATCTGTGGGATCCTCTATGTAGTTGTGTGATACTTCACCAGGAACTACTCTGCAGCGGTCTGCAGGTAGCGTAGTCCACAGGGGTTGAAGCTAGCAAGGGGTAAAAGGATATATACATTTATATACACAAAAGCAAACATGAAAGTACTGGGTTAAATATTGATTAAGTTTGATTCCTTTTTCAATGAATCAAATAATCGAAAAGTGTTTTTAATACATCAGCAATATCAATACTTTACTAATGGAACCAAATGTACCCCTAACAGGTCTGTAACTCTGAATGAGAGGGTAACAAACAAACCAACCAACACTTGTACGTATATCAGTGGTTCTCTAAACATGTCAAGATCCCCCTAATTACAAATGTACAATGTAGGCATTAGCCCTTTATCCAGAGTGACTTACAGCAAACGAGGTCAAAACATTCATAGAATGCAGAGAGACAGTGTAGTGTCTCAGTAAACTATAGGATCAAGTAAACTAATATGATAACAGAGTCTCGTCACAAAGCAGTGACTCCTTACCTCGGCAATCAGCGGTACTTGCAACTCACGAGTTACAACCACTGGTGTAGAGACACTCCTAACAGGTGCTGGAGTGGCTGCTACAGACTTGCGGGGTGGTGTCCTAGGACTGACCTGTGCATAAAAACAGAGAGCACCGTTTGCAGGCCGGAAAATGGGAACCCTGTCATCTTAGCTTTTAATCATTTTCATTTAAGATGCTCGGACGAACCTGTGCTCTTGCCTGCTGCAGTTGCTCATGAACAGCAAACGATAACTGCTGTATCCATCCACGATGGATCGGAGATGTGAATCACCGACAAGAAGGGCAAACTGTTTCAACAAAAGAAAAACAAAATCAATGTTTATTGTGTAAACACTGGCATTTACTCCTCAAAATTAATAAATGAGCAAAGACAGACACCTTCTTGTTTGACAACTCAGCTGGAATCAAAGACCTCTGCGTTAGTCTAGTCCAGGCTGACCTCTTCCAACGGTTCGCTGATCTGCAGGCAGCCTGGTCCATCACTGGTTTGCCACGCTTGGACTGGCGAGGCATCTCTGTAACCTGCTTGGACTTCAGCCACCTGTTTCCGTTGAGTTGGGAAAGAAAAAAGTCACACACAACAAGTGTTACTAGGACAGCAACAAACAGCTACCCAAAACAATATAGAACAATCAAAGAGAGAGAGTGTGAGTGAGTGCCCGAGTGAGTGATTGAACGAGCGAACGAACGAGCGAACGAACGAGCGATCGAGCGAGCGAGCGAGCGAGCGAGCGATCGAGTGAGTGTGTATGTGTGTGTGATACTTCTTCTTCTTGCGTATGTCATCAGATCCTCAGCTCCGTTGCAGCAAGCCAATCCAGCGTTTCGTCATCCAGGTTCATACGGCCTTGGTCGCCATGTGGCGGGCGGTGTTTTGGGCAGCTGGTCATGATGTGTTCCACAGTCTGTAGGGGGTCTCCACATTCACAGTGGGCACTGTCCGAGAGGCCCCACCGTCGCATTGCTTCACCGAAGCGTCCCCATCGCCTGTCATCAGGCGGTTGAGGGTTGTCCACTGCTTACGGGGCAGGTGCTGGCCAGGGACATCTGTGGGATCCTCTATGTAGTTGTGTGATACTTCACCAGGAACTACTCTGCAGCGGTCTGCAGGTAGCGTAGTCCACAGGGGTTGAAGCTAGCAAGGGGTAAAAGGATATATACATTTATATACACAAAAGCAAACATGAAAGTACTGGGTTAAATATTGATTAAGTTTGATTCCTTTTTCAATGAATCAAATAATCGAAAAGTGTTTTTAATACATCAGCAATATCAATACTTTACTAATGGAACCAAATGTACCCCTAACAGGTCTGTAACTCTGAATGAGAGGGTAACAAACAAACCAACCAACACTTGTACGTATATCAGTGGTTCTCTAAACATGTCAAGATCCCCCTAATTACAAATGTACAATGTAGGCATTAGCCCTTTATCCAGAGTGACTTACAGCAAACAAGGTCAAAACATTCATAGAATGCAGAGAGACAGTGTAGTGTCTCAGTAAACTATAGGATCAAGTAAACTAATATGATAACAGAGTCTCGTCACAAAGCAGTGACTCCTTACCTCGGCAATCAGCGGTACTTGCAACTCACGAGTTACAACCACTGGTGTAGAGACACTCCTAACAGGTGCTGGAGTGGCTGCTACAGACTTGCGGGGTGGTGTCCTAGGACTGACCTGTGCATAAAAACAGAGAGCACCGTTTGCAGGCCGGAAAATGGGAACCCTGTCATCTTAGCTTTTAATCATTTTCATTTAAGATGCTCGGACGAACCTGTGCTCTTGCCTGCTGCAGTTGCTCATGAACAGCAAACGACAACTGCTGTATCCATCCACGATGGATCGGAGATGTGAATCACCGACAAGAAGGGCAAACTGTTTCAACAAAAGAAAAACAAAATCAATGTTTATTGTGTAAACACTGGCATTTACTCCTCAAAATTAATAAATGAGCAAAGACAGACACCTTCTTGTTTGACAACTCAGCTGGAATCAAAGACCTCTGCGTTAGTCTAGTCCAGGCTGACCTCTTCCAACGGTTCGCTGATCTGCAGGCAGCCTGGTCCATCACTGGTTTGCCACGCTTGGACTGGCGAGGCATCTCTGTAACCTGCTTGGACTTCAGCCACCTGTTTCCGTTGAGTTGGGAAAGAAAAAAGTCACACACAACAAGTGTTACTAGGACAGCAACAAACAGCTACCCAAAACAATATAGAACAATCAAAGAGAGAGAGTGTGAGTGAGTGCCCGAGTGAGTGATTGAACGAGCGAACGAACGAGCGAACGAACGAGCGATCGAGTGAGTGTGTATGTGTGTGTGATACTTCTTCTTCTTGCGTATGTCATCAGATCCTCAGCTCCGTTGCAGCAAGCCAATCCAGCGTTTCGTCATCCAGGTTCATACGGCCTTGGTCGCCATGTGGCGGGCGGTGTTTCGGGCAGCTGGTCATGATGTGTTCCACAGTCTGTAGGGGGTCTCCACATTCACAGTGGGCACTGTCCGAGAGGCCCCACCGTCGCATTGCTTCACCGAAGCGTCCCCACGCCTGTCATCAGGCGGTTGAGGGTTGTCCACTGCTTACGGGGCAGGTGCTGGCCAGGGACATCTGTGGGATCCTCTATGTAGTTGTGTGATACTTCACCAGGAACTACTCTGCAGCGGTCTGCAGGTAGCGTAGTCCACAGGGGTTGAAGCTAGCAAGGGGTAAAAGGATATATACATTTATATACACAAAAGCAAACATGAAAGTACTGGGTTAAATATTGATTAAGTTTGATTCCTTTTTCAATGAATCAAATAATCGAAAAGTGTTTTTAATACATCAGCAATATCAATACTTTACTAATGGAACCAAATGTACCCCTAACAGGTCTGTAACTCTGAATGAGAGGGTAACAAACAAACCAACCAACACTTGTACGTATATCAGTGGTTCTCTAAACATGTCAAGATCCCCCTAATTACAAATGTACAATGTAGGCATTAGCCCTTTATCCAGAGTGACTTACAGCAAACGAGGTCAAAACATTCATAGAATGCAGAGAGACAGTGTAGTGTCTCAGTAAACTATAGGATCAAGTAAACTAATATGATAACAGAGTCTCGTCACAAAGCAGTGACTCCTTACCTCGGCAATCAGCGGTACTTGCAACTCACGAGTTACAACCACTGGTGTAGAGACACTCCTAACAGGTGCTGGAGTGGCTGCTACAGACTTGCGGGGTGGTGTCCTAGGACTGACCTGTGCATAAAAACAGAGAGCACCGTTTGCAGGCCGGAAAATGGGAACCCTGTCATCTTAGCTTTTAATCATTTTCATTTAAGATGCTCGGACGAACCTGTGCTCTTGCCTGCTGCAGTTGCTCATGAACAGCAAACGACAACTGCTGTATCCATCCACGATGGATCGGAGATGTGAATCACCGACAAGAAGGGCAAACTGTTTCAACAAAAGAAAAACAAAATCAATGTTTATTGTGTAAACACTGGCATTTACTCCTCAAAATTAATAAATGAGCAAAGACAGACACCTTCTTGTTTGACAACTCAGCTGGAATCAAAGACCTCTGCGTTAGTCTAGTCCAGGCTGACCTCTTCCAACGGTTCGCTGATCTGCAGGCAGCCTGGTCCATCACTGGTTTGCCACGCTTGGACTGGCGAGGCATCTCTGTAACCTGCTTGGACTTCAGCCACCTGTTTCCGTTGAGTTGGGAAAGAAAAAAGTCACACACAACAAGTGTTACTAGGACAGCAACAAACAGCTACCCAAAACAATATAGAACAATCAAAGAGAGAGAGTGTGAGTGAGTGCCCGAGTGAGTGATTGAACGAGCGAACGAACGAGCGAACGAACGAGCGATCGAGCGAGCGAGCGAGCGAGCGAGCGATCGAGTGAGTGTGTATGTGTGTGTGATACTTCTTCTTCTTGCGTATGTCATCAGATCCTCAGCTCCGTTGCAGCAAGCCAATCCAGCGTTTCGTCATCCAGGTTCATACGGCCTTGGTCGCCATGTGGCGGGCGGTGTTTTGGGCAGCTGGTCATGATGTGTTCCACAGTCTGTAGGGGGTCTCCACATTCACAGTGGGCACTGTCCGAGAGGCCCCACCGTCGCATTGCTTCACCGAAGCGTCCCCATCGCCTGTCATCAGGCGGTTGAGGGTTGTCCACTGCTTACGGGGCAGGTGCTGGCCAGGGACATCTGTGGGATCCTCTATGTAGTTGTGTGATACTTCACCAGGAACTACTCTGCAGCGGTCTGCAGGTAGCGTAGTCCACAGGGGTTGAAGCCAGCAAGGGGTAAAAGGATATATACATTTATATACACAAAAGCAAACATGAAAGTACTGGGTTAAATATTGATTAAGTTTGATTCCTTTTTCAATGAATCAAATAATCGAAAAGTGTTTTTAATACATCAGCAATATCAATACTTTACTAATGGAACCAAATGTACCCCTAACAGGTCTGTAACTCTGAATGAGAGGGTAACAAACAAACCAACCAACACTTGTACGTATATCAGTGGTTCTCTAAACATGTCAAGATCCCCCTAATTACAAATGTACAATGTAGGCATTAGCCCTTTATCCAGAGTGACTTACAGCAAACGAGGTCAAAACATTCATAGAATGCAGAGAGACAGTGTAGTGTCTCAGTAAACTATAGGATCAAGTAAACTAATATGATAACAGAGTCTCGTCACAAAGCAGTGACTCCTTACCTCGGCAATCAGCGGTACTTGCAACTCACGAGTTACAACCACTGGTGTAGAGACACTCCTAACAGGTGCTGGAGTGGCTGCTACAGACTTGCGGGGTGGTGTCCTAGGACTGACCTGTGCATAAAAACAGAGAGCACCGTTTGCAGGCCGGAAAATGGGAACCCTGTCATCTTAGCTTTTAATCATTTTCATTTAAGATGCTCGGACGAACCTGTGCTCTTGCCTGCTGCAGTTGCTCATGAACAGCAAACGACAACTGCTGTATCCATCCACGATGGATCGGAGATGTGAATCACCGACAAGAAGGGCAAACTGTTTCAACAAAAGAAAAACAAAATCAATGTTTATTGTGTAAACACTGGCATTTACTCCTCAAAATTAATAAATGAGCAAAGACAGACACCTTCTTGTTTGACAACTCAGCTGGAATCAAAGACCTCTGCGTTAGTCTAGTCCAGGCTGACCTCTTCCAACGGTTCGCTGATCTGCAGGCAGCCTGGTCCATCACTGGTTTGCCACGCTTGGACTGGCGAGGCATCTCTGTAACCTGCTTGGACTTCAGCCACCTGTTTCCGTTGAGTTGGGAAAGAAAAAAGTCACACACAACAAGTGTTACTAGGACAGCAACAAACAGCTACCCAAAACAATATAGAACAATCAAAGAGAGAGAGTGTGAGTGAGTGCCCGAGTGAGTGATTGAACGAGCGAACGAACGAGCGAACGAACGAGCGATCGAGCGAGCGAGCGAGCGAGCGAGCGAGCGATCGAGTGAGTGTGTATGTGTGTGTGATACTTCTTCTTCTTGCGTATGTCATCAGATCCTCAGCTCCGTTGCAGCAAGCCAATCCAGCGTTTCGTCATCCAGGTTCATACGGCCTTGGTCGCCATGTGGCGGGCGGTGTTTCGGGCAGCTGGTCATGATGTGTTCCACAGTCTGTAGGGGGTCTCCACATTCACAGTGGGCACTGTCCGAGAGGCCCCACCGTCGCATTGCTTCACCGAAGCGTCCCCACGCCTGTCATCAGGCGGTTGAGGGTTGTCCACTGCTTACGGGGCAGGTGCTGGCCAGGGACATCTGTGGGATCCTCTATGTAGTTGTGTGATACTTCACCAGGAACTACTCTGCAGCGGTCTGCAGGTAGCGTAGTCCACAGGGGTTGAAGCTAGCAAGGGGTAAAAGGATATATACATTTATATACACAAAAGCAAACATGAAAGTACTGGGTTAAATATTGATTAAGTTTGATTCCTTTTTCAATGAATCAAATAATCGAAAAGTGTTTTTAATACATCAGCAATATCAATACTTTACTAATGGAACCAAATGTACCCCTAACAGGTCTGTAACTCTGAATGAGAGGGTAACAAACAAACCAACCAACACTTGTACGTATATCAGTGGTTCTCTAAACATGTCAAGATCCCCCTAATTACAAATGTACAATGTAGGCATTAGCCCTTTATCCAGAGTGACTTACAGCAAACGAGGTCAAAACATTCATAGAATGCAGAGAGACAGTGTAGTGTCTCAGTAAACTATAGGATCAAGTAAACTAATATGATAACAGAGTCTCGTCACAAAGCAGTGACTCCTTACCTCGGCAATCAGCGGTACTTGCAACTCACGAGTTACAACCACTGGTGTAGAGACACTCCTAACAGGTGCTGGAGTGGCTGCTACAGACTTGCGGGGTGGTGTCCTAGGACTGACCTGTGCATAAAAACAGAGAGCACCGTTTGCAGGCCGGAAAATGGGAACCCTGTCATCTTAGCTTTTAATCATTTTCATTTAAGATGCTCGGACGGACCTGTGCTCTTGCCTGCTGCAGTTGCTCATGAACAGCAAACGACAACTGCTGTATCCATCCACGATGGATCGGAGATGTGAATCACCGACAAGAAGGGCAAACTGTTTCAACAAAAGAAAAACAAAATCAATGTTTATTGTGTAAACACTGGCATTTACTCCTCAAAATTAATAAATGAGCAAAGACAGACACCTTCTTGTTTGACAACTCAGCTGGAATCAAAGACCTCTGCGTTAGTCTAGTCCAGGCTGACCTCTTCCAACGGTTCGCTGATCTGCAGGCAGCCTGGTCCATCACTGGTTTGCCACGCTTGGACTGGCGAGGCATCTCTGTAACCTGCTTGGACTTCAGCCACCTGTTTCCGTTGAGTTGGGAAAGAAAAAAGTCACACACAACAAGTGTTACTAGGACAGCAACAAACAGCTACCCAAAACAATATAGAACAATCAAAGAGAGAGAGTGTGAGTGAGTGCCCGAGTGAGTGATTGAACGAGCGAACGAACGAGCGAACGAGCGATCGAGCGAGCGAGCGAGCGAGCGAGCGAGCGATCGAGTGAGTGTGTATGTGTGTGTGATACTTCTTCTTCTTGCGTATGTCATCAGATCCTCAGCTCCGTTGCAGCAAGCCAATCCAGCGTTTCGTCATCCAGGTTCATACGGCCTTGGTCGCCATGTGGCGGGCGGTGTTTCGGGCAGCTGGTCATGATGTGTTCCACAGTCTGTAGGGGGTCTCCACATTCACAGTGGGCACTGTCCGAGAGGCCCCACCGTCGCATTGCTTCACCGAAGCGTCCCCACGCCTGTCATCAGGCGGTTGAGGGTTGTCCACTGCTTACGGGGCAGGTGCTGGCCAGGGACATCTGTGGGATCCTCTATGTAGTTGTGTGATACTTCACCAGGAACTACTCTGCAGCGGTCTGCAGGTAGCGTAGTCCACAGGGGTTGAAGCTAGCAAGGGGTAAAAGGATATATACATTTATATACACAAAAGCAAACATGAAAGTACTGGGTTAAATATTGATTAAGTTTGATTCCTTTTTCAATGAATCAAATAATCGAAAAGTGTTTTTAATACATCAGCAATATCAATACTTTACTAATGGAACCAAATGTACCCCTAACAGGTCTGTAACTCTGAATGAGAGGGTAACAAACAAACCAACCAACACTTGTACGTATATCAGTGGTTCTCTAAACATGTCAAGATCCCCCTAATTACAAATGTACAATGTAGGCATTAGCCCTTTATCCAGAGTGACTTACAGCAAACGAGGTCAAAACATTCATAGAATGCAGAGAGACAGTGTAGTGTCTCAGTAAACTATAGGATCAAGTAAACTAATATGATAACAGAGTCTCGTCACAAAGCAGTGACTCCTTACCTCGGCAATCAGCGGTACTTGCAACTCACGAGTTACAACCGCTGGTGTAGAGACACTCCTAACAGGTGCTGGAGTGGCTGCTACAGACTTGCGGGGTGGTGTCCTAGGACTGACCTGTGCATAAAAACAGAGAGCACCGTTTGCAGGCCGGAAAATGGGAACCCTGTCATCTTAGCTTTTAATCATTTTCATTTAAGATGCTCGGACGAACCTGTGCTCTTGCCTGCTGCAGTTGCTCATGAACAGCAAACGACAACTGCTGTATCCATCCACGATGGATCGGAGATGTGAATCACCGACAAGAAGGGCAAACTGTTTCAACAAAAGAAAAACAAAATCAATGTTTATTGTGTAAACACTGGCATTTACTCCTCAAAATTAATAAATGAGCAAAGACAGACACCTTCTTGTTTGACAACTCAGCTGGAATCAAAGACCTCTGCGTTAGTCTAGTCCAGGCTGACCTCTTCCACCGGTTCGCTGATCTGCAGGCAGCCTGGTCCATCACTGGTTTGCCACGCTTGGACTGGCGAGGCATCTCTGTAACCTGCTTGGACTTCAGCCACCTGTTTCCGTTGAGTTGGGAAAGAAAAAAGTCACACACAACAAGTGTTACTAGGACAGCAACAAACAGCTACCCAAAACAATATAGAACAATCAAAGAGAGAGAGTGTGAGTGAGTGCCTCAGTGAGTGATTGAACGAGCGAACGAACGAGCGAACGAACGAGCGATCGAGCGAGCGAGCGAGCGAGCGAGCGAGCGAGCGAGCGATCGAGTGAGTGTGTATGTGTGTGTGATACTTCTTCTTCTTGCGTATGTCATCAGATCCTCAGCTCCGTTGCAGCAAGCCAATCCAGCGTTTCGTCATCCAGGTTCATACGGCCTTGGTCGCCATGTGGCGGGCGGTGTTTCGGGCAGCTGGTCATGATGTGTTCCACAGTCTGTAGGGGGTCTCCACATTCACAGTGGGCACTGTCCGAGAGGCCCCACCGTCGCATTGCTTCACCGAAGCGTCCCCACGCCTGTCATCAGGCGGTTGAGGGTTGTCCACTGCTTACGGGGCAGGTGCTGGCCAGGGACATCTGTGGGATCCTCTATGTAGTTGTGTGATACTTCACCAGGAACTACTCTGCAGCGGTCTGCAGGTAGCGTAGTCCACAGGGGTTGAAGCTAGCAAGGGGTAAAAGGATATATACATTTATATACACAAAAGCAAACATGAAAGTACTGGGTTAAATATTGATTAAGTTTGATTCCTTTTTCAATGAATCAAATAATTGAAAAGTGTTTTTAATACATCAGCAATATCAATACTTTACTAATGGAACCAAATGTACCCCTAACAGGTCTGTAACTCTGAATGAGAGGGTAACAAACAAACCAACCAACACTTGTACGTATATCAGTGGTTCTCTAAACATGTCAAGATCCCCCTAATTACAAATGTACAATGTAGGCATTAGCCCTTTATCCAGAGTGACTTACAGCAAACGAGGTCAAAACATTCATAGAATGCAGAGAGACAGTGTAGTGTCTCAGTAAACTATAGGATCAAGTAAACTAATATGATAACAGAGTCTCGTCACAAAGCAGTGACTCCTTACCTCGGCAATCAGCGGTACTTGCAACTCACGAGTTACAACCACTGGTGTAGAGACACTCCTAACAGGTGCTGGAGTGGCTGCTACAGACTTGCGGGGTGGTGTCCTAGGACTGACCTGTGCATAAAAACAGAGAGCACCGTTTGCAGGCCGGAAAATGGGAACCCTGTCATCTTAGCTTTTAATCATTTTCATTTAAGATGCTCGGACGAACCTGTGCTCTTGCCTGCTGCAGTTGCTCATGAACAGCAAACGACAACTGCTGTATCCATCCACGATGGATCGGAGATGTGAATCACCGACAAGAAGGGCAAACTGTTTCAACAAAAGAAAAACAAAATCAATGTTTATTGTGTAAACACTGGCATTTACTCCTCAAAATTAATAAATGAGCAAAGACAGACACCTTCTTGTTTGACAACTCAGCTGGAATCAAAGACCTCTGCGTTAGTCTAGTCCAGGCTGACCTCTTCCAACGGTTCGCTGATCTGCAGGCAGCCTGGTCCATCACTGGTTTGCCACGCTTGGACTGGCGAGGCATCTCTGTAACCTGCTTGGACTTCAGCCACCTGTTTCCGTTGAGTTGGGAAAGAAAAAAGTCACACACAACAAGTGTTACTAGGACAGCAACAAACAGCTACCCAAAACAATATAGAACAATCAAAGAGAGAGAGTGTGAGTGAGTGCCCGAGTGAGTGATTGAACGAGCGAACGAACGAGCGAACGAGCGATCGAGCGAGCGAGCGAGCGAGCGATCGAGTGAGTGTGTATGTGTGTGTGATACTTCTTCTTCTTGCGTATGTCATCAGATCCTCAGCTCCGTTGCAGCAAGCCAATCCAGCGTTTCGTCATCCAGGTTCATACGGCCTTGGTCGCCATGTGGCGGGCGGTGTTTCGGGCAGCTGGTCTTGATGTGTTCCACAGTCTGTAGGGGGTCTCCACATTCACAGTGGGCACTGTCCGAGAGGCCCCACCGTCGCATTGCTTCACCGAAGCGTCCCCACGCCTGTCATCAGGCGGTTGAGGGTTGTCCACTGCTTACGGGGCAGGTGCTGGCCAGGGACATCTGTGGGATCCTCTATGTAGTTGTGTGATACTTCACCAGGAACTACTCTGCAGCGGTCTGCAGGTAGCGTAGTCCACAGGGGTTGAAGCTAGCAAGGGGTAAAAGGATATATACATTTATATACACAAAAGCAAACATGAAAGTACTGGGTTAAATATTGATTAAGTTTGATTCCTTTTTCAATGAATCAAATAATCGAAAAGTGTTTTTAATACATCAGCAATATCAATACTTTACTAATGGAACCAAATGTACCCCTAACAGGTCTGTAACTCTGAATGAGAGGGTAACAAACAAACCAACCAACACTTGTACGTATATCAGTGGTTCTCTAAACATGTCAAGATCCCCCTAATTACAAATGTACAATGTAGGCATTAGCCCTTTATCCAGAGTGACTTACAGCAAACGAGGTCAAAACATTCATAGAATGCAGAGAGACAGTGTAGTGTCTCAGTAAACTATAGGATCAAGTAAACTAATATGATAACAGAGTCTCGTCACAAAGCAGTGACTCCTTACCTCGGCAATCAGCGGTACTTGCAACTCACGAGTTACAACCGCTGGTGTAGAGACACTCCTAACAGGTGCTGGAGTGGCTGCTACAGACTTGCGGGGTGGTGTCCTAGGACTGACCTGTGCATAAAAACAGAGAGCACCGTTTGCAGGCCGGAAAATGGGAACCCTGTCATCTTAGCTTTTAATCATTTTCATTTAAGATGCTCGGACGAACCTGTGCTCTTGCCTGCTGCAGTTGCTCATGAACAGCAAACGACAACTGCTGTATCCATCCACGATGGATCGGAGATGTGAATCACCGACAAGAAGGGCAAACTGTTTCAACAAAAGAAAAACAAAATCAATGTTTATTGTGTAAACACTGGCATTTACTCCTCAAAATTAATAAATGAGCAAAGACAGACACCTTCTTGTTTGACAACTCAGCTGGAATCAAAGACCTCTGCGTTAGTCTAGTCCAGGCTGACCTCTTCCAACGGTTCGCTGATCTGCAGGCAGCCTGGTCCATCACTGGTTTGCCACGCTTGGACTGGCGAGGCATCTCTGTAACCTGCTTGGACTTCAGCCACCTGTTTCCGTTGAGTTGGGAAAGAAAAAAGTCACACACAACAAGTGTTACTAGGACAGCAACAAACAGCTACCCAAAACAATATAGAACAATCAAAGAGAGAGAGTGTGAGTGAGTGCCCGAGTGAGTGATTGAACGAGCGAACGAACGAGCGAACGAGCGATCGAGCGAGCGAGCGAGCGAGCGATCGAGTGAGTGTGTATGTGTGTGTGATACTTCTTCTTCTTGCGTATGTCATCAGATCCTCAGCTCCGTTGCAGCAAGCCAATCCAGCGTTTCGTCATCCAGGTTCATACGGCCTTGGTCGCCATGTGGCGGGCGGTGTTTCGGGCAGCTGGTCATGATGTGTTCCACAGTCTGTAGGGGGTCTCCACATTCACAGTGGGCACTGTCCGAGAGGCCCCACCGTCGCATTGCTTCACCGAAGCGTCCCCACGCCTGTCATCAGGCGGTTGAGGGTTGTCCACTGCTTACGGGGCAGGTGCTGGCCAGGGACATCTGTGGGATCCTCTATGTAGTTGTGTGATACTTCACCAGGAACTACTCTGCAGCGGTCTGCAGGTAGCGTAGTCCACAGGGGTTGAAGCTAGCAAGGGGTAAAAGGATATATACATTTATATACACAAAAGCAAACATGAAAGTACTGGGTTAAATATTGATTAAGTTTGATTCCTTTTTCAATGAATCAAATAATCGAAAAGTGTTTTTAATACATCAGCAATATCAATACTTTACTAATGGAACCAAATGTACCCCTAACAGGTCTGTAACTCTGAATGAGAGGGTAACAAACAAACCAACCAACACTTGTACGTATATCAGTGGTTCTCTAAACATGTCAAGATCCCCCTAATTACAAATGTACAATGTAGGCATTAGCCCTTTATCCAGAGTGACTTACAGCAAACGAGGTCAAAACATTCATAGAATGCAGAGAGACAGTGTAGTGTCTCAGTAAACTATAGGATCAAGTAAACTAATATGATAACAGAGTCTCGTCACAAAGCAGTGACTCCTTACCTCGGCAATCAGCGGTACTTGCAACTCACGAGTTACAACCACTGGTGTAGAGACACTCCTAACAGGTGCTGGAGTGGCTGCTACAGACTTGCGGGGTGGTGTCCTAGGACTGACCTGTGCATAAAAACAGAGAGCACCGTTTGCAGGCCGGAAAATGGGAACCCTGTCATCTTAGCTTTTAATCATTGTCATTTAAGATGCTCGGACGAACCTGTGCTCTTGCCTGCTGCAGTTGCTCATGAACAGCAAACGACAACTGCTGTATCCATCCACGATGGATCGGAGATGTGAATCACCGACAAGAAGGGCAAACTGTTTCAACAAAAGAAAAACAAAATCAATGTTTATTGTGTAAACACTGGCATTTACTCCTCAAAATTAATAAATGAGCAAAGACAGACACCTTCTTGTTTGATAACTCAGCTGGAATCAAAGACCTCTGCGTTAGTCTAGTCCAGGCTGACCTCTTCCACCGGTTCGCTGATCTGCAGGCAGCCTGGTCCATCACTGGTTTGCCACGCTTGGACTGGCGAGGCATCTCTGTAACCTGCTTGGACTTCAGCCACCTGTTTCCGTTGAGTTGGGAAAGAAAAAAGTCACACACAACAAGTGTTACTAGGACAGCAACAAACAGCTACCCAAAACAATATAGAACAATCAAAGAGAGAGAGTGTGAGTGAGTGCCTGAGTGAGTGATTGAACGAGCGAACGAACGAGCGAACGAACGAGCGATCGAGTGAGTGTGTATGTGTGTGTGATACTTCTTCTTCTTGCGTATGTCATCAGATCCTCAGCTCCGTTGCAGCAAGCCAATCCAGCGTTTCGTCATCCAGGTTCATACGGCCTTGGTCGCCATGTGGCGGGCGGTGTTTCGGGCAGCTGGTCATGATGTGTTCCACAGTCTGTAGGGGGTCTCCACATTCACAGTGGGCACTGTCCGAGAGGCCCCACCGTCGCATTGCTTCACCGAAGCGTCCCCACGCCTGTCATCAGGCGGTTGAGGGTTGTCCACTGCTTACGGGGCAGGTGCTGGCCAGGGACATCTGTAGGATCCTCTATGTAGTTGTGTGATACTTCACCAGGAACTACTCTGCAGCGGTCTGCAGGTAGCGTAGTCCACAGGGGTTGAAGCTAGCAAGGGGTAAAAGGATATATACATTTATATACACAAAAGCAAACATGAAAGTACTGGGTTAAATATTGATTAAGTTTGATTCCTTTTTCAATGAATCAAATAATCGAAAAGTGTTTTTAATACATCAGCAATATCAATACTTTACTAATGGAACCAAATGTACCCCTAACAGGTCTGTAACTCTGAATGAGAGGGTAACAAACAAACCAACCAACACTTGTACGTATATCAGTGGTTCTCTAAACATGTCAAGATCCCCCTAATTACAAATGTACAATGTAGGCATTAGCCCTTTATCCAGAGTGACTTACAGCAAACGAGGTCAAAACATTCATAGAATGCAGAGAGACAGTGTAGTGTCTCAGTAAACTATAGGATCAAGTAAACTAATATGATAACAGAGTCTCGTCACAAAGCAGTGACTCCTTACCTCGGCAATCAGCGGTACTTGCAACTCACGAGTTACAACCACTGGTGTAGAGACACTCCTAACAGGTGCTGGAGTGGCTGCTACAGACTTGCGGGGTGGTGTCCTAGGACTGACCTGTGCATAAAAACAGAGAGCACCGTTTGCAGGCCGGAAAATGGGAACCCTGTCATCTTAGCTTTTAATCATTTTCATTTAAGATGCTCGGACGAACCTGTGCTCTTGCCTGCTGCAGTTGCTCATGAACAGCAAACGACAACTGCTGTATCCATCCACGATGGATCGGAGATGTGAATCACCGACAAGAAGGGCAAACTGTTTCAACAAAAGAAAAACAAAATCAATGTTTATTGTGTAAACACTGGCATTTACTCCTCAAAATTAATAAATGAGCAAAGACAGACACCTTCTTGTTTGACAACTCAGCTGGAATCAAAGACCTCTGCGTTAGTCTAGTCCAGGCTGACCTCTTCCAACGGTTCGCTGATCTGCAGGCAGCCTGGTCCATCACTGGTTTGCCACGCTTGGACTGGCGAGGCATCTCTGTAACCTGCTTGGACTTCAGCCACCTGTTTCCGTTGAGTTGGGAAAGAAAAAAGTCACACACAACAAGTGTTACTAGGACAGCAACAAACAGCTACCCAAAACAATATAGAACAATCAAAGAGAGAGAGTGTGAGTGAGTGCCCGAGTGAGTGATTGAACGAGCGAACGAACGAGCGAACGAACGAGCGATCGAGCGAGCGAGCGAGCGAGCGAGCGAGCGATCGAGTGAGTGTGTATGTGTGTGTGATACTTCTTCTTCTTGCGTATGTCATCAGATCCTCAGCTCCGTTGCAGCAAGCCAATCCAGCGTTTCGTCATCCAGGTTCATACGGCCTTGGTCGCCATGTGGCGGGCGGTGTTTCGGGCAGCTGGTCATGATGTGTTCCACAGTCTGTAGGGGGTCTCCACATTCACAGTGGGCACTGTCCGAGAGGCCCCACCGTCGCATTGCTTCACCGAAGCGTCCCCACGCCTGTCATCAGGCGGTTGAGGGTTGTCCACTGCTTACGTGGCAGGTGCTGGCCAGGGACATCTGTGGGATCCTCTATGTAGTTGTGTGATACTTCACCAGGAACTACTCTGCAGCGGTCTGCAGGTAGCGTAGTCCACAGGGGTTGAAGCTAGCAAGGGGTAAAAGGATATATACATTTATATACACAAAAGCAAACATGAAAGTACTGGGTTAAATATTGATTAAGTTTGATTCCTTTTTCAATGAATCAAATAATCGAAAAGTGTTTTTAATACATCAGCAATATCAATACTTTACTAATGGAACCAAATGTACCCCTAACAGGTCTGTAACTCTGAATGAGAGGGTAACAAACAAACCAACCAACACTTGTACGTATATCAGTGGTTCTCTAAACATGTCAAGATCCCCCTAATTACAAATGTACAATGTAGGCATTAGCCCTTTATCCAGAGTGACTTACAGCAAACGAGGTCAAAACATACATAGAATGCAGAGAGACAGTGTAGTGTCTCAGTAAACTATAGGATCAAGTAAACTAATATGATAACAGAGTCTCGTCACAAAGCAGTGACTCCTTACCTCGGCAATCAGCGGTACTTGCAACTCACGAGTTACAACCACTGGTGTAGAGACACTCCTAACAGGTGCTGGAGTGGCTGCTACAGACTTGCGGGGTGGTGTCCTAGGACTGACCTGTGCATAAAAACAGAGAGCACCGTTTGCAGGCCGGAAAATGGGAACCCTGTCATCTTAGCTTTTAATCATTTTCATTTAAGATGCTCGGACGAACCTGTGCTCTTGCCTGCTGCAGTTGCTCATGAACAGCAAACGACAACTGCTGTATCCATCCACGATGGATCGGAGATGTGAATCATCGACAAGAAGGGCAAACTGTTTCAACAAAAGAAAAACAAAATCAATGTTTATTGTGTAAACACTGGCATTTACTCCTCAAAATTAATAAATGAGCAAAGACAGACACCTTCTTGTTTGACAACTCAGCTGGAATCAAAGACCTCTGCGTTAGTCTAGTCCAGGCTGACCTCTTCCACCGGTTCGCTGATCTGCAGGCAGCCTGGTCCATCACTGGTTTGCCACGCTTGGACTGGCGAGGCATCTCTGTAACCTGCTTGGACTTCAGCCACCTGTTTCCGTTGAGTTGGGAAAGAAAAAAGTCACACACAACAAGTGTTACTAGGACAGCAACAAACAGCTACCCAAAACAATATAGAACAATCAAAGAGAGAGAGTGTGAGTGAGTGCCCGAGTGAGTGATTGAACGAGCGAACGAACGAGCGAACGAACGAGCGATCGAGCGATCGAGTGAGTGTGTATGTGTGTGTGATACTTCTTCTTCTTGCGTATGTCATCAGATCCTCAGCTCCGTTGCAGCAAGCCAATCCAGCGTTTCGTCATCCAGGTTCATACGGCCTTGGTCGCCATGTGGCGGGCGGTGTTTCGGGCAGCTGGTCATGATGTGTTCCACAGTCTGTAGGGGGTCTCCACATTCACAGTGGGCACTGTCCGAGAGGCCCCACCGTCGCATTGCTTCACCGAAGCGTCCCCACGCCTGTCATCAGGCGGTTGAGGGTTGTCCACTGCTTACGGGGCAGGTGCTGGCCAGGGACATCTGTGGGATCCTCTATGTAGTTGTGTGATACTTCACCAGGAACTACTCTGCAGCGGTCTGCAGGTAGCGTAGTCCACAGGGGTTGAAGCTAGCAAGGGGTAAAAGGATATATACATTTATATACACAAAAGCAAACATGAAAGTACTGGGTTAAATATTGATTAAGTTTGATTCCTTTTTCAATGAATCAAATAATCGAAAAGTGTTTTTAATACATCAGCAATATCAATACTTTACTAATGGAACCAAATGTACCCCTAACAGGTCTGTAACTCTGAATGAGAGGGTAACAAACAAACCAACCAACACTTGTACGTATATCAGTGGTTCTCTAAACATGTCAAGATCCCCCTAATTACAAATGTACAATGTAGGCATTAGCCCTTTATCCAGAGTGACTTACAGCAAACGAGGTCAAAACATTCATAGAATGCAGAGAGACAGTGTAGTGTCTCAGTAAACTATAGGATCAAGTAAACTAATATGATAACAGAGTCTCGTCACAAAGCAGTGACTCCTTACCTCGGCAATCAGCGGTACTTGCAACTCACGAGTTACAACCACTGGTGTAGAGACACTCCTAACAGGTGCTGGAGTGGCTGCTACAGACTTGCGGGGTGGTGTCCTAGGACTGACCTGTGCATAAAAACAGAGAGCACCGTTTGCAGGCCGGAAAATGGGAACCCTGTCATCTTAGCTTTTAATCATTTTCATTTAAGATGCTCGGACGAACCTGTGCTCTTGCCTGCTGCAGTTGCTCATGAACAGCAAACGACAACTGCTGTATCCATCCACGATGGATCGGAGATGTGAATCACCGACAAGAAGGGCAAACTGTTTCAACAAAAGAAAAACAAAATCAATGTTTATTGTGTAAACACTGGCATTTACTCCTCAAAATTAATAAATGAGCAAAGACAGACACCTTCTTGTTTGACAACTCAGCTGGAATCAAAGACCTCTGCGTTAGTCTAGTCCAGGCTGACCTCTTGCACCGGTTCGCTGATCTGCAGGCAGCCTGGTCCATCACTGGTTTGCCACGCTTGGACTGGCGAGGCATCTCTGTAACCTGCTTGGACTTCAGCCACCTGTTTCCGTTGAGTTGGGAAAGAAAAAAGTCACACACAACAAGTGTTACTAGGACAGCAACAAACAGCTACCCAAAACAATATAGAACAATCAAAGAGAGAGAGTGTGAGTGAGTGCCCGAGTGAGTGATTGAACGAGCGAACGAACGAGCGAACGAACGAGCGAGCGAGCGAGCGAGCGATCGAGTGAGTGTGTATGTGTGTGTGATACTTCTTCTTCTTGCGTATGTCATCAGATCCTCAGCTCCGTTGCAGCAAGCCAATCCAGCGTTTCGTCATCCAGGTTCATACGGCCTTGGTCGCCATGTGGCGGGCGGTGTTTCGGGCAGCTGGTCATGATGTGTTCCACAGTCTGTAGGGGGTCTCCACATTCACAGTGGGCACTGTCCGAGAGGCCCCACCGTCGCATTGCTTCACCGAAGCGTCCCCACGCCTGTCATCAGGCGGTTGAGGGTTGTCCACTGCTTACGGGGCAGGTGCTGGCCAGGGACATCTGTAGGATCCTCTATGTAGTTGTGTGATACTTCACCAGGAACTACTCTGCAGCGGTCTGCAGGTAGCGTAGTCCACAGGGGTTGAAGCTAGCAAGGGGTAAAAGGATATATACATTTATATACACAAAAGCAAACATGAAAGTACTGGGTTAAATATTGATTAAGTTTGATTCCTTTTTCAATGAATCAAATAATCGAAAAGTGTTTTTAATACATCAGCAATATCAATACTTTACTAATGGAACCAAATGTACCCCTAACAGGTCTGTAACTCTGAATGAGAGGGTAACAAACAAACCAACCAACACTTGTACGTATATCAGTGGTTCTCTAAACATGTCAAGATCCCCCTAATTACAAATGTACAATGTAGGCATTAGCCCTTTATCCAGAGTGACTTACAGCAAACGAGGTCAAAACATTCATAGAATGCAGAGAGACAGTGTAGTGTCTCAGTAAACTATAGGATCAAGTAAACTAATATGATAACAGAGTCTCGTCACAAAGCAGTGACTCCTTACCTCGGCAATCAGCGGTACTTGCAACTCACGAGTTACAACCACTGGTGTAGAGACACTCCTAACAGGTGCTGGAGTGGCTGCTACAGACTTGCGGGGTGGTGTCCTAGGACTGACCTGTGCATAAAAACAGAGAGCACCGTTTGCAGGCCGGAAAATGGGAACCCTGTCATCTTAGCTTTTAATCATTTTCATTTAAGATGCTCGGACGAACCTGTGCTCTTGCCTGCTGCAGTTGCTCATGAACAGCAAACGACAACTGCTGTATCCATCCACGATGGATCGGAGATGTGAATCACCGACAAGAAGGGCAAACTGTTTCAACAAAAGAAAAACAAAATCAATGTTTATTGTGTAAACACTGGCATTTACTCCTCAAAATTAATAAATGAGCAAAGACAGACACCTTCTTGTTTGACAACTCAGCTGGAATCAAAGACCTCTGCGTTAGTCTAGTCCAGGCTGACCTCTTCCACCGGTTCGCTGATCTGCAGGCAGCCTGGTCCATCACTGGTTTGCCACGCTTGGACTGGCGAGGCATCTCTGTAACCTGCTTGGACTTCAGCCACCTGTTTCCGTTGAGTTGGGAAAGAAAAAAGTCACACACAACAAGTGTTACTAGGACAGCAACAAACAGCTACCCAAAACAATATAGAACAATCAAAGAGAGAGAGTGTGAGTGAGTGCCCGAGTGAGTGATTGAACGAGCGAACGAACGAGCGAACGAACGAGCGAGCGAGCGAGCGAGCGAGCGAGCGAGCGATCGAGTGAGTGTGTATTTGTGTGTGATACTTCTTCTTCTTGCGTATGTCATCAGATCCTCAGCTCCGTTGCAGCAAGCCAATCCAGCGTTTCTTCATCCAGGTTCATACGGCCTTGGTCGCCATGTGGCGGGCGGTGTTTCGGGCAGCTGGTCATGATGTGTTCCACAGTCTGTAGGGGGTCTCCACATTCACAGTGGGCACTGTCCGAGAGGCCCCACCGTCGCATTGCTTCACCGAAGCGTCCCCACGCCTGTCATCAGGCGGTTGAGGGTTGTCCACTGCTTACGGGGCAGGTGCTGGCCAGGGACATCTGTGGGATCCTCTATGTAGTTGTGTGATACTTCACCAGGAACTACTCTGCAGCGGTCTGCAGGTAGCGTAGTCCACAGGGGTTGAAGCTAGCAAGGGGTAAAAGGATATATACATTTATATACACAAAAGCAAACATGAAAGTACTGGGTTAAATATTGATTAAGTTTGATTCCTTTTTCAATGAATCAAATAATCGAAAAGTGTTTTTAATACATCAGCATTATCAATACTTTACTAATGGAACCAAATGTACCCCTAACAGGTCTGTAACTCTGAATGAGAGGGTAACAAACAAACCAACCAACACTTGTACGTATATCAGTGGTTCTCTAAACATGTCAAGATCCCCCTAATTACAAATGTACAATGTAGGCATTAGCCCTTTATCCAGAGTGACTTACAGCAAACGAGGTCAAAACATTCATAGAATGCAGAGAGACAGTGTAGTGTCTCAGTAAACTATAGGATCAAGTAAACTAATATGATAACAGAGTCTCGTCACAAAGCAGTGACTCCTTACCTCGGCAATCAGCGGTACTTGCAACTCACGAGTTACAACCACTGGTGTAGAGACACTCCTAACAGGTGCTGGAGTGGCTGCTACAGACTTGCGGGGTGGTGTCCTAGGACTGACCTGTGCATAAAAACAGAGAGCACCGTTTGCAGGCCGGAAAATGGGAACCCTGTCATCTTAGCTTTTAATCATTTTCATTTAAGATGCTCGGACGGACCTGTGCTCTTGCCTGCTGCAGTTGCTCATGAACAGCAAACGACAACTGCTGTATCCATCCACGATGGATCGGAGATGTGAATCACCGACAAGAAGGGCAAACTGTTTCAACAAAAGAAAAACAAAATCAATGTTTATTGTGTAAACACTGGCATTTACTCCTCAAAATTAATAAATGAGCAAAGACAGACACCTTCTTGTTTGACAACTCAGCTGGAATCAAAGACCTCTGCGTTAGTCTAGTCCAGGCTGACCTCTTCCAACGGTTCGCTGATCTGCAGGCAGCCTGGTCCATCACTGGTTTGCCACGCTTGGACTGGCGAGGCATCTCTGTAACCTGCTTGGACTTCAGCCACCTGTTTCCGTTGAGTTGGGAAAGAAAAAAGTCACACACAACAAGTGTTACTAGGACAGCAACAAACAGCTACCCAAAACAATATAGAACAATCAAAGAGAGAGAGTGTGAGTGAGTGCCCGAGTGAGTGATTGAACGAGCGAACGAACGAGCGAACGAACGAGCGAGCGATCGAGTGAGTGTGTATGTGTGTGTGATACTTCTTCTTCTTGCGTATGTCATCAGATCCTCAGCTCCGTTGCAGCAAGCCAATCCAGCGTTTCGTCATCCAGGTTCATACGGCCTTGGTCACCATGTGGCGGGCGGTGTTTCGGGCAGCTGGTCATGATGTGTTCCACAGTCTGTAGGGGGTCTCCACATTCACAGTGGGCACTGTCCGAGAGGCCCCACCGTCGCATTGCTTCACCGAAGCGTCCCCACGCCTGTCATCAGGCGGTTGAGGGTTGTCCACTGCTTACGGGGCAGGTGCTGGCCAGGGACATCTGTGGGATCCTCTATGTAGTTGTGTGATACTTCACCAGGAACTACTCTGCAGCGGTCTGCAGGTAGCGTAGTCCACAGGGGTTGAAGCTAGCAAGGGGTAAAAGGATATATACATTTATATACACAAAAGCAAACATGAAAGTACTGGGTTAAATATTGATTAAGTTTGATTCCTTTTTCAATGAATCAAATAATCGAAAAGTGTTTTTAATACATCAGCATTATCAATACTTTACTAATGGAACCAAATGTACCCCTAACAGGTCTGTAACTCTGAATGAGAGGGTAACAAACAAACCAACCAACACTTGTACGTATATCAGTGGTTCTCTAAACATGTCAAGATCCCCCTAATTACAAATGTACAATGTAGGCATTAGCCCTTTATCCAGAGTGACTTACAGCAAACGAGGTCAAAACATTCATAGAATGCAGAGAGACAGTGTAGTGTCTCAGTAAACTATAGGATCAAGTAAACTAATATGATAACAGAGTCTCGTCACAAAGCAGTGACTCCTTACCTCGGCAATCAGCGGTACTTGCAACTCACGAGTTACAACCACTGGTGTAGAGACACTCCTAACAGGTGCTGGAGTGGCTGCTACAGACTTGCGGGGTGGTGTCCTAGGACTGACCTGTGCATAAAAACAGAGAGCACCGTTTGCAGGCCGGAAAATGGGAACCCTGTCATCTTAGCTTTTAATCATTTTCATTTAAGATGCTCGGACGAACCTGTGCTCTTGCCTGCTGCAGTTGCTCATGAACAGCAAACGACAACTGCTGTATCCATCCACGATGGATCGGAGATGTGAATCACCGACAAGAAGGGCAAACTGTTTCAACAAAAGAAAAACAAAATCAATGTTTATTGTGTAAACACTGGCATTTACTCCTCAAAATTAATAAATGAGCAAAGACAGACACCTTCTTGTTTGACAACTCAGCTGGAATCAAAGACCTCTGCGTTAGTCTAGTCCAGGCTGACCTCTTCCAACGGTTCGCTGATCTGCAGGCAGCCTGGTCCATCACTGGTTTGCCACGCTTGGACTGGCGAGGCATCTCTGTAACCTGCTTGGACTTCAGCCACCTGTTTCCGTTGAGTTGGGAAAGAAAAAAGTCACACACAACAAGTGTTACTAGGACAGCAACAAACAGCTACCCAAAACAATATAGAACAATCAAAGAGAGAGAGTGTGAGTGAGTGCCCGAGTGAGTGATTGAACGAGCGAACGAACGAGCGAACGAACGAGCGATCGAGCGAGCGAGCGAGCGAGCGAGCGAGCGAGCGAGCGAGCGAGCGATCGAGTGAGTGTGTATGTGTGTGTGATACTTCTTCTTCTTGCGTATGTCATCAGATCCTCAGCTCCGTTGCAGCAAGCCAATCCAGCGTTTCGTCATCCAGGTTCATACGGCCTTGGTCGCCATGTGGCGGGCGGTGTTTCGGGCAGCTGGTCATGATGTGTTCCACAGTCTGTAGGGGGTCTCCACATTCACAGTGGGCACTGTCCGAGAGGCCCCACCGTCGCATTGCTTCACCGAAGCGTCCCCACGCCTGTCATCAGGCGGTTGAGGGTTGTCCACTGCTTACGGGGCAGGTGCTGGCCAGGGACATCTGTGGGATCCTCTATGTAGTTGTGTGATACTTCACCAGGAACTACTCTGCAGCGGTCTGCAGGTAGCGTAGTCCACAGGGGTTGAAGCTAGCAAGGGGTAAAAGGATATATACATTTATATACACAAAAGCAAACATGAAAGTACTGGGTTAAATATTGATTAAGTTTGATTCCTTTTTCAATGAATCAAATAATCGAAAAGTGTTTTTAATACATCAGCAATATCAATACTTTACTAATGGAACCAAATGTACCCCTAACAGGTCTGTAACTCTGAATGAGAGGGTAACAAACAAACCAACCAACACTTGTACGTATATCAGTGGTTCTCTAAACATGTCAAGATCCCCCTAATTACAAATGTACAATCTAGGCATTAGCCCTTTATCCAGAGTGACTTACAGCAAACGAGGTCAAAACATTCATAGAATGCAGAGAGACAGTGTAGTGTCTCAGTAAACTATAGGATCAAGTAAACTAATATGATAACAGAGTCTCGTCACAAAGCAGTGACTCCTTACCTCGGCAATCAGCGGTACTTGCAACTCACGAGTTACAACCACTGGTGTAGAGACACTCCTAACAGGTGCTGGAGTGGCTGCTACAGACTTGCGGGGTGGTGTCCTAGGACTGACCTGTGCATAAAAACAGAGAGCACCGTTTGCAGGCCGGAAAATGGGAACCCTGTCATCTTAGCTTTTAATCATTTTCATTTAAGATGCTCGGACGAACCTGTGCTCTTGCCTGCTGCAGTTGCTCATGAACAGCAAACGACAACTGCTGTATCCATCCACGATGGATCGGAGATGTGAATCACCGACAAGAAGGGCAAACTGTTTCAACAAAAGAAAAACAAAATCAATGTTTATTGTGTAAACACTGGCATTTACTCCTCAAAATTAATAAATGAGCAAAGACAGACACCTTCTTGTTTGACAACTCAGCTGGAATCAAAGACCTCTGCGTTAGTCTAGTCCAGGCTGACCTCTTCCACCGGTTCGCTGATCTGCAGGCAGCCTGGTCCATCACTGGTTTGCCACGCTTGGACTGGCGAGGCATCTCTGTAACCTGCTTGGACTTCAGCCACCTGTTTCCGTTGAGTTGGGAAAGAAAAAAGTCACACACAACAAGTGTTACTAGGACAGCAACAAACAGCTACCCAAAACAATATAGAACAATCAAAGAGAGAGAGTGTGAGTGAGTGCCCGAGTGAGTGATTGAACGAGCGAACGAACGAGCGAACGAACGAGCGATCGAGCGAGCGAGCGAGCGATCGAGTGAGTGTGTATGTGTGTGTGATACTTCTTCTTCTTGCGTATGTCATCAGATCCTCAGCTCCGTTGCAGCAAGCCAATCCAGCGTTTCGTCATCCAGGTTCATACGGCCTTGGTCGCCATGTGGCGGGCGGTGTTTCGGGCAGCTGGTCATGATGTGTTCCACAGTCTGTAGGGGGTCTCCACATTCACAGTGGGCACTGTCCGAGAGGCCCCACCGTCGCATTGCTTCACCGAAGCGTCCCCACGCCTGTCATCAGGCGGTTGAGGGTTGTCCACTGCTTACGGGGCAGGTGCTGGCCAGGGACATCTGTGGGATCCTCTATGTAGTTGTGTGATACTTCACCAGGAACTACTCTGCAGCGGTCTGCAGGTAGCGTAGTCCACAGGGGTTGAAGCTAGCAAGGGGTAAAAGGATATATACATTTATATACACAAAAGCAAACATGAAAGTACTGGGTTAAATATTGATTAAGTTTGATTCCTTTTTCAATGAATCAAATAATCGAAAAGTGTTTTTAATACATCAGCAATATCAATACTTTACTAATGGAACCAAATGTACCCCTAACAGGTCTGTAACTCTGAATGAGAGGGTAACAAACAAACCAACCAACACTTGTACGTATATCAGTGGTTCTCTAAACATGTCAAGATCCCCCTAATTACAAATGTACAATGTAGGCATTAGCCCTTTATCCAGAGTGACTTACAGCAAACGAGGTCAAAACATTCATAGAATGCAGAGAGACAGTGTAGTGTCTCAGTAAACTATAGGATCAAGTAAACTAATATGATAACAGAGTCTCGTCACAAAGCAGTGACTCCTTACCTCGGCAATCAGCGGTACTTGCAACTCACGAGTTACAACCACTGGTGTAGAGACACTCCTAACAGGTGCTGGAGTGGCTGCTACAGACTTGCGGGGTGGTGTCCTAGGACTGACCTGTGCATAAAAACAGAGAGCACCGTTTGCAGGCCGGAAAATGGGAACCCTGTCATCTTAGCTTTTAATCATTTTCATTTAAGATGCTCGGACGAACCTGTGCTCTTGCCTGCTGCAGTTGCTCATGAACAGCAAACGACAACTGCTGTATCCATCCACGATGGATCGGAGATGTGAATCACCGACAAGAAGGGCAAACTGTTTCAACAAAAGAAAAACAAAATCAATGTTTATTGTGTAAACACTGGCATTTACTCCTCAAAATTAATAAATGAGCAAAGACAGACACCTTCTTGTTTGACAACTCAGCTGGAATCAAAGACCTCTGCGTTAGTCTAGTCCAGGCTGACCTCTTCCAACGGTTCGCTGATCTGCAGGCAGCCTGGTCCATCACTGGTTTGCCACGCTTGGACTGGCGAGGCATCTCTGTAACCTGCTTGGACTTCAGCCACCTGTTTCCGTTGAGTTGGGAAAGAAAAAAGTCACACACAACAAGTGTTACTAGGACAGCAACAAACAGCTACCCAAAACAATATAGAACAATCAAAGAGAGAGAGTGCGAGTGAGTGCCCGAGTGAGTGATTGAACGAGCGAACGAACGAGCGAACGAGCGAGCGAGCGAGCGAGCGATCGAGTGAGTGTGTATGTGTGTGTGATACTTCTTCTTCTTGCGTATGTCATCAGATCCTCAGCTCCGTTGCAGCAAGCCAATCCAGCGTTTCGTCATCCAGGTTCATACGGCCTTGGTCGCCATGTGGCGGGCGGTGTTTCGGGCAGCTGGTCATGATGTGTTCCACAGTCTGTAGGGGGTCTCCACATTCACAGTGGGCACTGTCCGAGAGGCCCCACCGTCGCATTGCTTCACCGAAGCGTCCCCACGCCTGTCATCAGGCGGTTGAGGGTTGTCCACTGCTTACGGGGCAGGTGCTGGCCAGGGACATCTGTGGGATCCTCTATGTAGTTGTGTGATACTTCACCAGGAACTACTCTGCAGCGGTCTGCAGGTAGCGTAGTCCACAGGGGTTGAAGCTAGCAAGGGGTAAAAGGATATATACATTTATATACACAAAAGCAAACATGAAAGTACTGGGTTAAATATTGATTAAGTTTGATTCCTTTTTCAATGAATCAAATAATCGAAAAGTGTTTTTAATACATCAGCAATATCAATACTTTACTAATGGAACCAAATGTACCCCTAACAGGTCTGTAACTCTGAATGAGAGGGTAACAAACAAACCAACCAACACTTGTACGTATATCAGTGGTTCTCTAAACATGTCAAGATCCCCCTAATTACAAATGTACAATGTAGGCATTAGCCCTTTATCCAGAGTGACTTACAGCAAACGAGGTCAAAACATTCATAGAATGCAGAGAGACAGTGTAGTGTCTCAGTAAACTATAGGATCAAGTAAACTAATATGATAACAGAGTCTCGTCACAAAGCAGTGACTCCTTACCTCGGCAATCAGCGGTACTTGCAACTCACGAGTTACAACCACTGGTGTAGAGACACTCCTAACAGGTGCTGGAGTGGCTGCTACAGACTTGCGGGGTGGTGTCCTAGGACTGACCTGTGCATAAAAACAGAGAGCACCGTTTGCAGGCCGGAAAATGGGAACCCTGTCATCTTAGCTTTTAATCATTTTCATTTAAGATGCTCGGACGAACCTGTGCTCTTGCCTGCTGCAGTTGCTCATGAACAGCAAACGACAACTGCTGTATCCATCCACGATGGATCGGAGATGTGAATCACCGACAAGAAGGGCAAACTGTTTCAACAAAAGAAAAACAAAATCAATGTTTATTGTGTAAACACTGGCATTTACTCCTCAAAATTAATAAATGAGCAAAGACAGACACCTTCTTGTTTGACAACTCAGCTGGAATCAAAGACCTCTGCGTTAGTCTAGTCCAGGCTGACCTCTTCCAACGGTTCGCTGATCTGCAGGCAGCCTGGTCCATCACTGGTTTGCCACGCTTGGACTGGCGAGGCATCTCTGTAACCTGCTTGGACTTCAGCCACCTGTTTCCGTTGAGTTGGGAAAGAAAAAAGTCACACACAACAAGTGTTACTAGGACAGCAACAAACAGCTACCCAAAACAATATAGAACAATCAAAGAGAGAGAGTGCGAGTGAGTGCCCGAGTGAGTGATTGAACGAGCGAACGAACGAGCGAACGAACGAGCGAGCGAGCGAGCGAGCGAGCGATCGAGTGAGTGTGTATGTGTGTGTGATACTTCTTCTTCTTGCGTATGTCATCAGATCCTCAGCTCCGTTGCAGCAAGCCAATCCAGCGTTTCGTCATCCAGGTTCATACGGCCTTGGTCGCCATGTGGCGGGCGGTGTTTCGGGCAGCTGGTCATGATGTGTTCCACAGTCTGTAGGGGGTCTCCACATTCAAAGTGGGCACTGTCCGAGAGGCCCCACCGTCGCATTGCTTCAACGAAGCGTCCCCACGCCTGTCATCAGGCGGTTGAGGGTTGTCCACTGCTTACGGGGCAGGTGCTGGCCAGGGACATCTGTGGGATCCTCTATGTAGTTGTGTGATACTTCACCAGGAACTACTCTGCAGCGGTCTGCAGGTAGCGTAGTCCACAGGGGTTGAAGCTAGCAAGGGGTAAAAGGATATATACATTTATATACACAAAAGCAAACATGAAAGTACTGGGTTAAATATTGATTAAGTTTGATTCCTTTTTCAATGAATCAAATAATCGAAAAGTGTTTTTAATACATCAGCAATATCAATACTTTACTAATGGAACCAAATGTACCCCTAACAGGTCTGTAACTCTGAATGAGAGGGTAACAAACAAACCAACCAACACTTGTACGTATATCAGTGGTTCTCTAAACATGTCAAGATCCCCCTAATTACAAATGTACAATGTAGGCATTAGCCCTTTATCCAGAGTGACTTACAGCAAACGAGGTCAAAACATTCATAGAATGCAGAGAGACAGTGTAGTGTCTCAGTAAACTATAGGATCAAGTAAACTAATATGATAACAGAGTCTCGTCACAAAGCAGTGACTCCTTACCTCGGCAATCAGCGGTACTTGCAACTCACGAGTTACAACCACTGGTGTAGAGACACTCCTAACAGGTGCTGGAGTGGCTGCTACAGACTTGCGGGGTGGTGTCCTAGGACTGACCTGTGCATAAAAACAGAGAGCACCGTTTGCAGGCCGGAAAATGGGAACCCTGTCATCTTAGCTTTTAATCATTTTCATTTAAGATGCTCGGACGAACCTGTGCTCTTGCCTGCTGCAGTTGCTCATGAACAGCAAACGACAACTGCTGTATCCATCCACGATGGATCGGAGATGTGAATCACCGACAAGAAGGGCAAACTGTTTCAACAAAAGAAAAACAAAATCAATGTTTATTGTGTAAACACTGGCATTTACTCCTCAAAATTAATAAATGAGCAAAGACAGACACCTTCTTGTTTGACAACTCAGCTGGAATCAAAGACCTCTGCGTTAGTCTAGTCCAGGCTGACCTCTTCCACCGGTTCGCTGATCTGCAGGCAGCCTGGTCCATCACTGGTTTGCCACGCTTGGACTGGCGAGGCATCTCTGTAACCTGCTTGGACTTCAGCCACCTGTTTCCGTTGAGTTGGGAAAGAAAAAAGTCACACACAACAAGTGTTACTAGGACAGCAACAAACAGCTACCCAAAACAATATAGAACAATCAAAGAGAGAGAGTGTGAGTGAGTGCCCGAGTGAGTGATTGAACGAGCGAACGAACGAGCGAACGAACGAGCGATCGAGCGAGCGAGCGAGCGATCGAGTGAGTGTGTATGTGTGTGTGATACTTCTTCTTCTTGCGTATGTCATCAGATCCTCAGCTCCGTTGCAGCAAGCCAATCCAGCGTTTCGTCATCCAGGTTCATACGGCCTTGGTCGCCATGTGGCGGGCGGTGTTTCGGGCAGCTGGTCATGATGTGTTCCACAGTCTGTAGGGGGTCTCCACATTCACAGTGGGCACTGTCCGAGAGGCCCCACCGTCGCATTGCTTCACCGAAGCGTCCCCACGCCTGTCATCAGGCGGTTGAGGGTTGTCCACTGCTTACGGGGCAGGTGCTGGCCAGGGACATCTGTGGGATCCTCTATGTAGTTGTGTGATACTTCACCAGGAACTACTCTGCAGCGGTCTGCAGGTAGCGTAGTCCACAGGGGTTGAAGCTAGCAAGGGGTAAAAGGATATATACATTTATATACACAAAAGCAAACATGAAAGTACTGGGTTAAATATTGATTAAGTTTGATTCCTTTTTCAATGAATCAAATAATCGAAAAGTGTTTTTAATACATCAGCAATATCAATACTTTACTAATGGAACCAAATGTACCCCTAACAGGTCTGTAACTCTGAATGAGAGGGTAACAAACAAACCAACCAACACTTGTACGTATATCAGTGGTTCTCTGTCATCTTAGCTTTTAATCATTTTCATTTAAGATGCTCGGACGAACCTGTGCTCTTGCCTGCTGCAGTTGCTCATGAACAGCAAACGACAACTGCTGTATCCATCCACGATGGATCGGAGATGTGAATCACCGACAAGAAGGGCAAACTGTTTCAACAAAAGAAAAACAAAATCAATGTTTATTGTGTAAACACTGGCATTTACTCCTCAAAATTAATAAATGAGCAAAGACAGACACCTTCTTGTTTGACAACTCAGCTGGAATCAAAGACCTCTGCGTTAGTCTAGTCCAGGCTGACCTCTTCCACCGGTTCGCTGATCTGCAGGCAGCCTGGTCCATCACTGGTTTGCCACGCTTGGACTGGCGAGGCATCTCTGTAACCTGCTTGGACTTCAGCCACCTGTTTCCGTTGAGTTGGGAAAGAAAAAAGTCACACACAACAAGTGTTACTAGGACAGCAACAAACAGCTACCCAAAACAATATAGAACAATCAAAGAGAGAGAGTGTGAGTGAGTGCCCGAGTGAGTGATTGAACGAGCGAACGAGCGATCGAGCGAGCGAGCGAGCGAGCGAGCGAGCGATCGAGTGAGTGTGTATGTGTGTGTGATACTTCTTCTTCTTGCGTATGTCATCAGATCCTCAGCTCCGTTGCAGCAAGCCAATCCAGCGTTTCGTCATCCAGGTTCATACGGCCTTGGTCGCCATGTGGCGGGCGGTGTTTCGGGCAGCTGGTCATGATGTGTTCCACAGTCTGTAGGGGGTCTCCACATTCACAGTGGGCACTGTCCGAGAGGCCCCACCGTCGCATTGCTTCACCGAAGCGTCCCCACGCCTGTCATCAGGCGGTTGAGGGTTGTCCACTGCTTACGGGGCAGGTGCTGGCCAGGGACATCTGTGGGATCCTCTATGTAGTTGTGTGATACTTCACCAGGAACTACTCTGCAGCGGTCTGCAGGTAGCGTAGTCCACAGGGGTTGAAGCTAGCAAGGGGTAAAAGGATATATACATTTATATACACAAAAGCAAACATGAAAGTACTGGGTTAAATATTGATTAAGTTTGATTCCTTTTTCAATGAATCAAATAATCGAAAAGTGTTTTTAATACATCAGCAATATCAATACTTTACTAATGGAACCAAATGTACCCCTAACAGGTCTGTAACTCTGAATGAGAGGGTAACAAACAAACCAACCAACACTTGTACGTATATCAGTGGTTCTCTAAACATGTCAAGATCCCCCTAATTACAAATGTACAATGTAGGCATTAGCCCTTTATCCAGAGTGACTTACAGCAAACGAGGTCAAAACATTCATAGAATGCAGAGAGACAGTGTAGTGTCTCAGTAAACTATAGGATCAAGTAAACTAATATGATAACAGAGTCTCGTCACAAAGCAGTGACTCCTTACCTCGGCAATCAGCGGTACTTGCAACTCACGAGTTACAACCACTGGTGTAGAGACACTCCTAACAGGTGCTGGAGTGGCTGCTACAGACTTGCGGGGTGGTGTCCTAGGACTGACCTGTGCATAAAAACAGAGAGCACCGTTTGCAGGCCGGAAAATGGGAACCCTGTCATCTTAGCTTTTAATCATTTTCATTTAAGATGCTCGGACGAACCTGTGCTCTTGCCTGCTGCAGTTGCTCATGAACAGCAAACGACAACTGCTGTATCCATCCACGATGGATCGGAGATGTGAATCACCGACAAGAAGGGCAAACTGTTTCAACAAAAGAAAAACAAAATCAATGTTTATTGTGTAAACACTGGCATTTACTCCTCAAAATTAATAAATGAGCAAAGACAGACACCTTCTTGTTTGACAACTCAGCTGGAATCAAAGACCTCTGCGTTAGTCTAGTCCAGGCTGACCTCTTCCACCGGTTCGCTGATCTGCAGGCAGCCTGGTCCATCACTGGTTTGCCACGCTTGGACTGGAGAGGCATCTCTGTAACCTGCTTGGACTTCAGCCACCTGTTTCCGTTGAGTTGGGAAAGAAAAAAGTCACACACAACAAGTGTTACTAGGACAGCAACAAACAGCTACCCAAAACAATATAGAACAATCAAAGAGAGAGAGTGTGAGTGAGTGCCCGAGTGAGTGATTGAACGAGCGAACGAACGAGCGAACGAACGAGCGATCGAGCGAGCGAGCGAGCGATCGAGTGAGTGTGTATGTGTGTGTGATACTTCTTCTTCTTGCGTATGTCATCAGATCCTCAGCTCCGTTGCAGCAAGCCAATCCAGCGTTTCGTCATCCAGGTTCATACGGCCTTGGTCGCCATATGGCGGGCGGTGTTTCGGGCAGCTGGTCATGATGTGTTCCACAGTCTGTAGGGGGTCTCCACATTCACAGTGGGCACTGTCCGAGAGGCCCCACCGTCGCATTGCTTCACCGAAGCGTCCCCACGCCTGTCATCAGGCGGTTGAGGGTTGTCCACTGCTTACGGGGCAGGTGCTGGCCAGGGACATCTGTGGGATCCTCTATGTAGTTGTGTGATACTTCACCAGGAACTACTCTGCAGCGGTCTGCAGGTAGCGTAGTCCACAGGGGTTGAAGCTAGCAAGGGGTAAAAGGATATATACATTTATATACACAAAAGCAAACATGAAAGTACTGGGTTAAATATTGATTAAGTTTGATTCCTTTTTCAATGAATCAAATAATCGAAAAGTGTTTTTAATACATCAGCAATATCAATACTTTACTAATGGAACCAAATGTACCCCTAACAGGTCTGTAACTCTGAATGAGAGGGTAACAAACAAACCAACCAACACTTGTACGTATATCAGTGGTTCTCTGTCATCTTAGCTTTTAATCATTTTCATTTAAGATGCTCGGACGAACCTGTGCTCTTGCCTGCTGCAGTTGCTCATGAACAGCAAACGACAACTGCTGTATCCATCCACGATGGATCGGAGATGTGAATCACCGACAAGAAGGGCAAACTGTTTCAACAAAAGAAAAGCAAAATCAATGTTTATTGTGTAAACACTGGCATTTACTCCTCAAAATTAATAAATGAGCAAAGACAGACACCTTCTTGTTTGACAACTCAGCTGGAATCAAAGACCTCTGCGTTAGTCTAGTCCAGGCTGACCTCTTCCACCGGTTCGCTGATCTGCAGGCAGCCTGGTCCATCACTGGTTTGCCACGCTTGGACTGGCGAGGCATCTCTGTAACCTGCTTGGACTTCAGCCACCTGTTTCCGTTGAGTTGGGAAAGAAAAAAGTCACACACAACAAGTGTTACTAGGACAGCAACAAACAGCTACCCAAAACAATATAGAACAATCAAAGAGAGAGAGTGTGAGTGAGTGCCCGAGTGAGTGATTGAACGAGCGAACGAGCGATCGAGCGAGCGAGCGAGCGAGCGATCGAGTGAGTGTGTATGTGTGTGTGATACTTCTTCTTCTTGCGTATGTCATCAGATCCTCAGCTCCGTTGCAGCAAGCCAATCCAGCGTTTCGTCATCCAGGTTCATACGGCCTTGGTCGCCATGTGGCGGGCGGTGTTTCGGGCAGCTGGTCATGATGTGTTCCACAGTCTGTAGGGGGTCTCCACATTCACAGTGGGCACTGTCCGAGAGGCCCCACCGTCGCATTGCTTCACCGAAGCGTCCCCAAGCCTGTCATCAGGCGGTTGAGGGTTGTCCACTGCTTACGGGGCAGGTGCTGGCCAGGGACATCTGTGGGATCCTCTATGTAGTTGTGTGATACTTCACCAGGAACTACTCTGCAGCGGTCTGCAGGTAGCGTAGTCCACAGGGGTTGAAGCTAGCAAGGGGTAAAAGGATATATACATTTATATACACAAAAGCAAACATGAAAGTACTGGGTTAAATATTGATTAAGTTTGATTCCTTTTTCAATGAATCAAATAATCGAAAAGTGTTTTTAATACATCAGCAATATCAATACTTTACTAATGGAACCAAATGTACCCCTAACAGGTCTGTAACTCTGAATGAGAGGGTAACAAACAAACCAACCAACACTTGTACGTATATCAGTGGTTCTCTAAACATGTCAAGATCCCCCTAATTACAAATGTACAATCTAGGCATTAGCCCTTTATCCAGAGTGACTTACAGCAAACGAGGTCAAAACATTCATAGAATGCAGAGAGACAGTGTAGTGTCTCAGTAAACTATAGGATCAAGTAAACTAATATGATAACAGAGTCTCGTCACAAAGCAGTGACTCCTTACCTCGGCAATCAGCGGTACTTGCAACTCACGAGTTACAACCACTGGTGTAGAGACACTCCTAACAGGTGCTGGAGTGGCTGCTACAGACTTGCGGGGTGGTGTCCTAGGACTGACCTGTGCATAAAAACAGAGAGCACCGTTTGCAGGCCGGAAAATGGGAACCCTGTCATCTTAGCTTTTAATCATTTTCATTTAAGATGCTCGGACGAACCTGTGCTCTTGCCTGCTGCAGTTGCTCATGAACAGCAAACGACAACTGCTGTATCCATCCACGATGGATCGGAGATGTGAATCACCGACAAGAAGGGCAAACTGTTTCAACAAAAGAAAAGCAAAATCAATGTTTATTGTGTAAACACTGGCATTTACTCCTCAAAATTAATAAATGAGCAAAGACAGACACCTTCTTGTTTGACAACTCAGCTGGAATCAAAGACCTCTGCGTTAGTCTAGTCCAGGCTGACCTCTTCCACCGGTTCGCTGATCTGCAGGCAGCCTGGTCCATCACTGGTTTGCCACGCTTGGACTGGCGAGGCATCTCTGTAACCTGCTTGGACTTCAGCCACCTGTTTCCGTTGAGTTGGGAAAGAAAAAAGTCACACACAACAAGTGTTACTAGGACAGCAACAAACAGCTACCCAAAACAATATAGAACAATCAAAGAGAGAGAGTGTGAGTGAGTGCCCGAGTGAGTGATTGAACGAGCGAACGAGCGATCGAGCGAGCGAGCGAGCGAGCGAGCGAGCGAGCAATCGAGTGAGTGTGTTTGTGTGTGTGATACTTCTTCTTCTTGCGTATGTCATCAGATCCTCAGCTCCGTTGCAGCAAGCCAATCCAGCGTTTCGTCATCCAGGTTCATACGGCCTTGGTCGCCATGTGGCGGGCGGTGTTTCGGGCAGCTGGTCATGATGTGTTCCACAGTCTGTAGGGGGTCTCCACATTCACAGTGGGCACTGTCCGAGAGGCCCCACCGTCGCATTGCTTCACCGAAGCGTCCCCACGCCTGTCATCAGGCGGTTGAGGGTTGTCCACTGCTTACGGGGCAGGTGCTGGCCAGGGACATCTGTGGGATCCTCTATGTAGTTGTGTGATACTTCACCAGGAACTACTCTGCAGCGGTCTGCAGGTAGCGTAGTCCACAGGGGTTGAAGCTAGCAAGGGGTAAAAGGATATATACATTTATATACACAAAAGCAAACATGAAAGTACTGGGTTAAATATTGATTAAGTTTGATTCCTTTTTCAATGAATCAAATAATCGAAAAGTGTTTTTAATACATCAGCAATATCAATACTTTACTAATGGAACCAAATGTACCCCTAACAGGTCTGTAACTCTGAATGAGAGGGTAACAAACAAACCAACCAACACTTGTACGTATATCAGTGGTTCTCTAAACATGTCAAGATCCCCCTAATTACAAATGTACAATCTAGGCATTAGCCCTTTATCCAGAGTGACTTACAGCAAACGAGGTCAAAACATTCATAGAATGCAGAGAGACAGTGTAGTGTCTCAGTAAACTATAGGATCAAGTAAACTAATATGATAACAGAGTCTCGTCACAAAGCAGTGACTCCTTACCTCGGCAATCAGCGGTACTTGCAACTCACGAGTTACAACCACTGGTGTAGAGACACTCCTAACAGGTGCTGGAGTGGCTGCTACAGACTTGCGGGGTGGTGTCCTAGGACTGACCTGTGCATAAAAACAGAGAGCACCGTTTGCAGGCCGGAAAATGGGAACCCTGTCATCTTAGCTTTTAATCATTTTCATTTAAGATGCTCGGACGAACCTGTGCTCTTGCCTGCTGCAGTTGCTCATGAACAGCAAACGACAACTGCTGTATCCATCCACGATGGATCGGAGATGTGAATCACCGACAAGAAGGGCAAACTGTTTCAACAAAAGAAAAGCAAAATCAATGTTTATTGTGTAAACACTGGCATTTACTCCTCAAAATTAATAAATGAGCAAAGACAGACACCTTCTTGTTTGACAACTCAGCTGGAATCAAAGACCTCTGCGTTAGTCTAGTCCAGGCTGACCTCTTCCACCGGTTCGCTGATCTGCAGGCAGCCTGGTCCATCACTGGTTTGCCACGCTTGGACTGGCGAGGCATCTCTGTAACCTGCTTGGACTTCAGCCACCTGTTTCCGTTGAGTTGGGAAAGAAAAAAGTCACACACAACAAGTGTTACTAGGACAGCAACAAACAGCTACCCAAAACAATATAGAACAATCAAAGAGAGAGAGTGTGAGTGAGTGCCCGAGTGAGTGATTGAACGAGCGAACGAGCGAGCGAGCGAGCGAGCGAGCGATCGAGTGAGTGTGTATGTGTGTGTGATACTTCTTCTTCTTGCGTATGTCATCAGATCCTCAGCTCCGTTGCAGCAAGCCAATCCAGCGTTTCGTCATCCAGGTTCATACGGCCTTGGTCGCCATGTGGCGGGCGGTGTTTCGGGCAGCTGGTCATGATGTGTTCCACAGTCTGTAGGGGGTCTCCACATTCACAGTGGGCACTGTCCGAGAGGCCCCACCGTCGCATTGCTTCACCGAAGCGTCCCCACGCCTGTCATCAGGCGGTTGAGGGTTGTCCACTGCTTACGGGGCAGGTGCTGGCCAGGGACATCTGTGGGATCCTCTATGTAGTTGTGTGATACTTCACCAGGAACTACTCTGCAGCGGTCTGCAGGTAGCGTAGTCCACAGGGGTTGAAGCTAGCAAGGGGTAAAAGGATATATACATTTATATACACAAAAGCAAACATGAAAGTACTGGGTTAAATATTGATTAAGTTTGATTCCTTTTTCAATGAATCAAATAATCGAAAAGTGTTTTTAATACATCAGCAATATCAATACTTTACTAATGGAACCAAATGTACCCCTAACAGGTCTGTAACTCTGAATGAGAGGGTAACAAACAAACCAACCAACACTTGTACGTATATCAGTGGTTCTCTAAACATGTCAAGATCCCCCTAATTACAAATGTACAATCTAGGCATTAGCCCTTTATCCAGAGTGACTTACAGCAAACGAGGTCAAAACATTCATAGAATGCAGAGAGACAGTGTAGTGTCTCAGTAAACTATAGGATCAAGTAAACTAATATGATAACAGAGTCTCGTCACAAAGCAGTGACTCCTTACCTCGGCAATCAGCGGTACTTGCAACTCACGAGTTACAACCACTGGTGTAGAGACACTCCTAACAGGTGCTGGAGTGGCTGCTACAGACTTGCGGGGTGGTGTCCTAGGACTGACCTGTGCATAAAAACAGAGAGCACCGTTTGCAGGCCGGAAAATGGGAACCCTGTCATCTTAGCTTTTAATCATTTTCATTTAAGATGCTCGGACGAACCTGTGCTCTTGCCTGCTGCAGTTGCTCATGAACAGCAAACGACAACTGCTGTATCCATCCACGATGGATCGGAGATGTGAATCACCGACAAGAAGGGCAAACTGTTTCAACAAAAGAAAAGCAAAATCAATGTTTATTGTGTAAACACTGGCATTTACTCCTCAAAATTAATAAATGAGCAAAGACAGACACCTTCTTGTTTGACAACTCAGCTGGAATCAAAGACCTCTGCGTTAGTCTAGTCCAGGCTGACCTCTTCCACCGGTTCGCTGATCTGCAGGCAGCCTGGTCCATCACTGGTTTGCCACGCTTGGACTGGCGAGGCATCTCTGTAACCTGCTTGGACTTCAGCCACCTGTTTCCGTTGAGTTGGGAAAGAAAAAAGTCACACACAACAAGTGTTACTAGGACAGCATCAAACAGCTACCCAAAACAATATAGAACAATCAAAGAGAGAGAGTGTGAGTGAGTGCCCGAGTGAGTGATTGAACGAGCGAACGAACGAGCGAACGAACGAGCGATCGAGCGAGCGAGCGATCGAGTGAGTGTGTATGTGTGTGTGATACTTCTTCTTCTTGCGTATGTCATCAGATCCTCAGCTCCGTTGCAGCAAGCCAATCCAGTGTTTCGTCATCCAGGTTCATACGGCCTTGGTCGCCATGTGGCGGGCGGTGTTTCGGGCAGCTGGTCATGATGTGTTCCACAGTCTGTAGGGGGTCTCCACATTCACAGTGGGCACTGTCCGAGAGGCCCCACCGTCGCATTGCTTCACCGAAGCGTCCCCACGCCTGTCATCAGGCGGTTGAGGGTTGTCCACTGCTTACGGGGCAGGTGCTGGCCAGGGACATCTGTGGGATCCTCTATGTAGTTGTGTGATACTTCACCAGGAACTACTCTGCAGCGGTCTGCAGGTAGCGTAGTCCACAGGGGTTGAAGCTAGCAAGGGGTAAATGGATATATACATTTATATACACAAAAGCAAACATGAAAGTACTGGGTTAAATATTGATTAAGTTTGATTCCTTTTTCAATGAATCAAATAATCGAAAAGTGTTTTTAATACATCAGCAATATCAATACTTTACTAATGGAACCAAATGTACCCCTAACAGGTCTGTAACTCTGAATGAGAGGGTAACAAACAAACCAACCAACACTTGTACGTATATCAGTGGTTCTCTAAACATGTCAAGATCCCCCTAATTACAAATGTACAATGTAGGCATTAGCCCTTTATCCAGAGTGACTTACAGCAAACGAGGTCAAAACATTCATAGAATGCAGAGAGACAGTGTAGTTTCTCAGTAAACTATAGGATCAAGTAAACTAATATGATAACAGAGTCTCGTCACAAAGCAGTGACTCCTTACCTCGGCAATCAGCGGTACTTGCAACTCACGAGTTACAACCACTGGTGTAGAGACACTCCTAACAGGTGCTGGAGTGGCTGCTACAGACTTGCGGGGTGGTGTCCTAGGACTGACCTGTGCATAAAAACAGAGAGCACCGTTTGCAGGCCGGAAAATGGGAACCGTGTCATCTTAGCTTTTAATCATTTTCATTTAAGATGCTCGGACGAACCTGTGCTCTTGCCTGCTGCAGTTGCTCATGAACAGCAAACGACAACTGCTGTATCCATCCACGATGGATCGGAGATGTGAATCACCGACAAGAAGGGCAAACTGTTTCAACAAAAGAAAAACAAAATCAATGTTTATTGTGTAAACACTGGCATTTACTCCTCAAAATTAATAAATGAGCAAAGACAGACACCTTCTTGTTTGACAACTCAGCTGGAATCAAAGACCTCTGCGTTAGTCTAGTCCAGGCTGACCTCTTCCACCGGTTCGCTGATCTGCAGGCAGCCTGGTCCATCACTGGTTTGCCACGCTTGGTCTGGCGAGGCATCTCTGTAACCTGCTTGGACTTCAGCCACCTGTTTCCGTTGAGTTGGGAAAGAAAAAAGTCACACACAACAAGTGTTACTAGGACAGCAACAAACAGCTACCCAAAACAATATAGAACAATCAAAGAGAGAGAGTGTGAGTGAGTGCCCGAGTGAGTGATTGAACGAGCGAACGAGCGATCGAGCGAGCGAGCGAGCGAGCGAGCGAGCGATCGAGTGAGTGTGTATGTGTGTGTGATACTTCTTCTTCTTGCGTATGTCATCAGATCCTCAGCTCCGTTGCAGCAAGCCAATCCAGCGTTTCGTCATCCAGGTTCATACGGCCTTGGTCGCCATGTGGCGGGCGGTGTTTCGGGCAGCTGGTCATGATGTGTTCCACAGTCTGTAGGGGGTCTCCACATTCACAGTGGGCACTGTCCGAGAGGCCCCACCGTCGCATTGCTTCACCGAAGCGTCCCCACGCCTGTCATCAGGCGGTTGAGGGTTGTCCACTGCTTACGGGGCAGGTGCTGGCCAGGGACATCTGTGGGATCCTCTATGTAGTTGTGTGATACTTCACCAGGAACTACTCTGCAGCGGTCTGCAGGTAGCGTAGTCCACAGGGGTTGAAGCTAGCAAGGGGTAAAAGGATATATACATTTATATACACAAAAGCAAACATGAAAGTACTGGGTTAAATATTGATTAAGTTTGATTCCTTTTTCAATGAATCAAATAATCGAAAAGTGTTTTTAATACATCAGCAATATCAATACTTTACTAATGGAACCAAATGTACCCCTAACAGGTCTGTAACTCTGAATGAGAGGGTAACAAACAAACCAACCAACACTTGTACGTATATCAGTGGTTCTCTAAACATGTCAAGATCCCCCTAATTACAAATGTACAATCTAGGCATTAGCCCTTTATCCAGAGTGACTTACAGCAAACGAGGTCAAAACATTCATAGAATGCAGAGAGACAGTGTAGTGTCTCAGTAAACTATAGGATCAAGTAAACTAATATGATAACAGAGTCTCGTCACAAAGCAGTGACTCCTTACCTCGGCAATCAGCGGTACTTGCAACTCACGAGTTACAACCACTGGTGTAGAGACACTCCTAACAGGTGCTGGAGTGGCTGCTACAGACTTGCGGGGTGGTGTCCTAGGACTGACCTGTGCATAAAAACAGAGAGCACCGTTTGCAGGCCGGAAAATGGGAACCCTGTCATCTTAGCTTTTAATCATTTTCATTTAAGATGCTCGGACGAACCTGTGCTCTTGCCTGCTGCAGTTGCTCATGAACAGCAAACGACAACTGCTGTATCCATCCACGATGGATCGGAGATGTGAATCACCGACAAGAAGGGCAAACTGTTTCAACAAAAGAAAAGCAAAATCAATGTTTATTGTGTAAACACTGGCATTTACTCCTCAAAATTAATAAATGAGCAAAGACAGACACCTTCTTGTTTGACAACTCAGCTGGAATCAAAGACCTCTGCGTTAGTCTAGTCCAGGCTGACCTCTTCCACCGGTTCGCTGATCTGCAGGCAGCCTGGTCCATCACTGGTTTGCCACGCTTGGACTGGCGAGGCATCTCTGTAACCTGCTTGGACTTCAGCCACCTGTTTCCGTTGAGTTGGGAAAGAAAAAAGTCACACACAACAAGTGTTACTAGGACAGCAACAAACAGCTACCCAAAACAATATAGAACAATCAAAGAGAGAGAGTGTGAGTGAGTGCCCGAGTGAGTGATTGAACGAGCGAACGAACGAGCGAACGAACGAGCGATCGAGCAAGCGAGCGAGCGAGCGAGCGAGCGAGCGAGCGAGCGAGCGATTGAGTGATCGAGTGAGTGTGTATGTGTGTGTGATACTTCTTCTTCTTGCGTATGTCATCAGATCCTCAGCTCCGTTGCAGCAAGCCAATCCAGCGTTTCGTCATCCAGGTTCATACGGCCTTGGTCGCCATGTGGCGGGCGGTGTTTCGGGCAGCTGGTCATGATGTGTTCCACAGTCTGTAGGGGGTCTCCACATTCACAGTGGGCACTGTCCGAGAGGCCCCACCGTCGCATTGCTTCACCGAAGCGTCCCCACGCCTGTCATCAGGCGGTTGAGGGTTGTCCACTGCTTACGGGGCAGGTGCTGGCCAGGGACATCTGTGGGATCCTCTATGTAGTTGTGTGATACTTCACCAGGAACTACTCTGCAGCGGTCTGCAGGTAGCGTAGTCCACAGGGGTTGAAGCTAGAAAGGGGTAAAAGGATATATACATTTATATACACAAAAGCAAACATGAAAGTACTGGGTTAAATATTGATTAAGTTTGATTCCTTTTTCAATGAATCAAATAATCGAGAAGTGTTTTTAATACATCAGCAATATCAATACTTTACTAATGGAACCAAATGTACCCCTAACAGGTCTGTAACTCTGAATGAGAGGGTAACAAACAAACCAACCAACACTTGTACGTATATCAGTGGTTCTCTAAACATGTCAAGATCCCCCTAATTACAAATGTACAATGTAGGCATTAGCCCTTTATCCAGAGTGACTTACAGCAAACGAGGTCAAAACATTCATAGAATGCAGAGAGACAGTGTAGTGTCTCAGTAAACTATAGGATCAAGTAAACTAATATGATAACAGAGTCTCGTCACAAAGCAGTGACTCCTTACCTAGGCAATCAGCGGTACTTGCAACTCACGAGTTACAACCACTGGTGTAGAGACAGTCCTAACAGGTGCTGGAGTGGCTGCTACAGACTTGCGGGGTGGTGTCCTAGGACTGACCTGTGCATAAAAACAGAGAGCACCGTTTGCAGGCCGGAAAATGGGAACCCTGTCATCTTAGCTTTTAATCATTTTCATTTAAGATGCTCGGACGAACCTGTGCTCTTGCCTGCTGCAGTTGCTCATGAACAGCAAACGACAACTGCTATATCCATCCACGATGGATCGGAGATGTGAATCACCGACAAGAAGGGCAAACTGTTTCAACAAAAGAAAAACAAAATCAATGTTTATTGTGTAAACACTGGCATTTACTCCTCAAAATTAATAAATGAGCAAAGACAGACACCTTCTTGTTTGACAACTCAGCTGGAATCAAAGACCTCTGCGTTAGTCTAGTCCAGGCTGACCTCTTCCACCGGTTCGCTGATCTGCAGGCAGCCTGGTCCATCACTGGTTTGCCACGCTTGGACTGGCGAGGCATCTCTGTAACCTGCTTGGACTTCAGCTACCTGTTTCCGTTGAGTTGGGAAAGAAAAAAGTCACACACAACAAGTGTTACTAGGACAGCGGCAATCAGCGGTACTTGCAACTCACGAGTTACAACCACTGGTGTAGAGACACTCCTAACAGGTGCTGGAGTGGCTGCTACAGACTTGCGGGGTGGTGTCCTAGGACTGACCTGTGCATAAAAACAGAGAGCACCGTTTGCAGGCCGGAAAATGGGAACCCTGTCATCTTAGCTTTTAATCATTTTCATTTAAGATGCTCGGACGAACCTGTGCTCTTGCCTGCTGCAGTTGCTCATGAACAGCAAACGACAACTGCCGTATCCATCCACGATGGATCGGAGATGTGAATCACCAACAAGAAGGGCAAACTGTTTCAACAAAAGAAAAACAAAATCAATGTTTATTGTGTAAACACTGGCATTTACTCCTCAAAATTAATAAATGAGCAAAGACAGACACCTTCTTGTTTGACAACTCAGCTGGAATCAAAGACCTCTGCGTTAGTCTAGTCCAGGCTGACCTCTTCCACCGGTTCGCTGATCTGCAGGCAGCCTGGTCCATCACTGGTTTACCACGCTTGGACTGGCGAGGCATCTCTGTAACCTGCTTGGACTTCAGCTACCTGTTTCCGTTGAGTTGGGAAAGAAAAAAGTCACACACAACAAGTGTTACTAGGACAGCAACAAACAGCTACCCAAAACAATATAGAACAATCAAAGAGAGAGAGTGTGAGTGAGTGCCCGAGTGAGTGATTGAACGAGCGAACGAACGAGCGAACGAACGAGCGATCGAGCGATTGAGTGATCGAGTGAGTGTGTATGTGTGTGTGATACTTCTTCTTCTTGCGTATGTCATCAGATCCTCAGCTCCGTTGCAGCAAGCCAATCCAGCGTTTCGTCATCCAGGTTCATACGGCCTTGGTCGCCATGTGGCGGGCGGTGTTTCGGGCAGCTGGTCATGATGTGTTCCACAGTCTGTAGGGGGTCTCCACATTCACAGTGGGCACTGTCCGAGAGGCCCCACCGTCGCATTGCTTCACCGAAGCGTCCCCACGCCTGTCATCAGGCGGTTGAGGGTTGTCCACTGCTTACGGGGCAGGTGCTGGCCAGGGACATCTGTGGGATCCTCTATGTAGTTGTGTGATACTTCACCAGGAACTACTCTGCAGCGGTCTGCAGGTAGCGTAGTCCACAGGGGTTGAAGCTAGCAAGGGGTAAAAGGATATATACATTTATATACACAAAAGCAAACATGAAAGTACTGGGTTAAATATTGATTAAGTTTGATTCCTTTTTCAATGAATCAAATAATCGAGAAGTGTTTTTAATACATCAGCAATATCAATACTTTACTAATGGAACCAAATGTACCCCTAACAGGTCTGTAACTCTGAATGAGAGGGTAACAAACAAACCAACCAACACTTGTACGTATATCAGTGGTTCTCTAAACATGTCAAGATCCCACTAATTACAAATGTACAATGTAGGCATTAGCCCTTTATCCAGAGTGTCTTACAGCAAACGAGGTCAAAACATTCATAGAATGCAGAGAGACAGTGTAGTGTCTCAGCAAACTATAGGATCAAGTAAACTAATATGATAACAGAGTCTCGTCACAAAGCAGTGACTCCTTACCTCGGCAATCAGCGGTACTTGCAACTCACGAGTTACAACCACTGGTGTAGAGACACTCCTAACAGGTGCTGGAGTGGCTGCTACAGACTTGCGGGGTGGTGTCCTAGGACTGACCTGTGCATAAAAACAGAGAGCACCGTTTGCAGGCCGGAAAATGGGAACCCTGTCATCTTAGCTTTTAATCATTTTCATTTAAGATGCTCGGGACGAACCTGTGCTCTTGCCTGCTGCAGTTGCTCATGAACAGCAAACGACAACTGCCGTATCCATCCACGATGGATCGGAGATGTGAATCACCAACAAGAAGGGCAAACTGTTTCAACAAAAGAAAAACAAAATCAATGTTTATTGTGTAAACACTGGCATTTACTCCTCAAAATTAATAAATGAGCAAAGACAGACACCTTCTTGTTTGACAACTCAGCTGGAATCAAAGACCTCTGCGTTAGTCTAGTCCAGGCTGACCTCTTCCACCGGTTCGCTGATCTGCAGGCAGCCTGGTCCATCACTGGTTTGCCACGCTTGGACTGGCGAGGCATCTCTGTAACCTGCTTGGACTTCAGCTACCTGTTTCCGTTGAGTTGGGAAAGAAAAAAGTCACACACAACAAGTGTTACTAGGACAGCAACAAACAGCTACCCAAAACAATATAGAACAATCAAAGAGAGAGAGTGTGAGTGAGTGCCCGAGTGAGTGATTGAACGAGCGAACGAACGAGTGATCGAGCGATCGAGCGAGCGAGCGAGCGAGCGATTGAGTGATCGAGTGAGTGTGTATGTGTGTGTGATACTTCTTCTTCTTGCGTATGTCATCAGATCCTCAGCTCCGTTGCAGCAAGCCAATCCAGCGTTTCGTCATCCAGGTTCATACGGCCTTGGTCGCCATGTGGCGGGCGGTGTTTCGGGCAGCTGGTCATGATGTGTTCCACAGTCTGTAGGGGGTCTCCACATTCACAGTGGGCACTGTCCGAGAGGCCCCACCGTCGCATTGCTTCACCGAAGCGTCCCCACGCCTGTCATCAGGCGGTTGAGGGTTGTCCACTGCTTACGGGGCAGGTGCTGGCCAGGGACATCTGTGGGATCCTCTATGTAGTTGTGTGATACTTCACCAGGAACTACTCTGCAGCGGTCTGCAGGTAGCGTAGTCCACAGGGGTTGAAGCTAGCAAGGGGTAAAAGGATATATACATTTATATACACAAAAGCAAACATGAAAGTACTGGGTTAAATATTGATTAAGTTTGATTCCTTTTTCAATGAATCAAATAATCGAGAAGTGTTTTTAATACATCAGCAATATCAATACTTTACTAATGGAACCAAATGTACCCCTAACAGGTCTGTAACTCTGAATGAGAGGGTAAAAAACAAACCAACCAACACTTGTACGTATATCAGTGGTTCTCTAAACATGTCAAGATCCCCCTAATTACAAATGTACAATGTAGGCATTAGCCCTTTATCCAGAGTGACTTACAGCAAACGAGGTCAAAACATTCATAGAATGCAGAGAGACAGTGTAGTGTCTCAGTAAACTATAGGATCAAGTAAACTAATATGATAACAGAGTCTCGTCACAAAGCAGTGACTCCTTACCTCGGCAATCAGCGGTACTTGCAACTCACGAGTTACAACCACTGGTGTAGAGACACTCCTAACAGGTGCTGGAGTGGCTGCTACAGACTTGCGGGGTGGTGTCCTAGGACTGACCTGTGCATAAAAACAGAGAGCACCGTTTGCAGGCCGGAAAATGGGAACCCTGTCATCTTAGCTTTTAATCATTTTCATTTAAGATGCTCGGACGAACCTGTGCTCTTGCCTGCTGCAGTTGCTCATGAACAGCAAACGACAACTGCTGTATCCATCCACGATGGATCGGAGATGTGACTCACCGACAAGAAGGGCAAACTGTTTCAACAAAAGAAAAACAAAATCAATGTTTATTGTGTAAACACTGGCATTTACTCCTCAAAATTAATAAATGAGCAAAGACAGACACCTTCTTGTTTGACAACTCAGCTGGAATCAAAGACCTCTGCGTTAGTCTAGTCCAGGCTGACCTCTTCCACCGGTTCGCTGATCTGCAGGCAGCCTGGTCCATCACTGGTTTGCCACGCTTGGACTGGCGAGGCATCTCTGTAACCTGCTTGGACTTCAGCTACCTGTTTCCGTTGAGGGTTAGGGTTAGAAAAAAGTCACACACAACAAGTGTTACTAGGAGAGCAACAAACAGCTACCCAAAACAATATAGAACAATCAAAGAGAGAGAGTGTGAGTGAGTGCCCGAGTGAGTGATTGAACGAGCGAACGAACGAGCGAACGAACGAGTGATCGAGCGATCGAGCGAGCGAGCGAGCGAGCGATTGAGTGATCGAGTGAGTGTGTATGTGTGTGTGATACTTCTTCTTCTTGCGTATGTCATCAGATCCTCAGCTCCGTTGCAGCAAGCCAATCCAGCGTTTCGTAATCCAGGTTCAAACGGCCTTGGTCGCCATGTGGCGGGCGGTGTTTCGGGCAGCTGGTCATGATGTGTTCCACAGTCTGTAGGGGGTCTCCACATTCACAGTGGGCACTGTCCGAGAGGCCCCACCGTCGCATTGCTTCACCGAAGCGTCCCCACGCCTGTCATCAGGCGGTTGAGGGTTGTCCACTGCTTACGGGGCAGGTGCTGGCCAGGGACATCTATGGGATCCTCTATGTAGTTGTGTGATACTTCACCAGGAACTACTCTGCAGCGGTCTGCAGGTAGCGTAGTCCACAGGGGTTGAAGCTAGCAAGGGGTAAAAGGATATATACATTTATATACACAAAAGCAAACATGAAAGTACTGGGTTAAATATTGATTAAGTTTGATTCCTTTTTCAATGAATCAAATAGTCGAGAAGTGTTTTTAATACATCAGCAATATCAATACTTTACTAATGGAACCAAATGTACCCCTAACAGGTCTGTAACTCTGAATGAGAGGGTAACAAACAAACCAACCAACACTTGTACGTATATCAGTGGTTCTCTAAACATGTCAAGATCCCCCTAATTACAAATGTACAATGTAGGCAATAGCCCTTTATCCAGAGTGACTTACAGCAAACGAGGTCAAAACATTCATAGAATGCAGAGACAGTGTAGTGTCTCAGTAAACTATAGGATCAAGTAAACTAATATGATAACAGAGTCTCGTCACAAAGCAGTGACTCCTTACCTCGGCAATCAGCGGTACTTGCAACTCACGAGTTACAACCACTGGTGTAGAGACACTCCTAACAGGTGCTGGAGTGGCTGCTACAGACTTGCGGGGTGGTGTCCTAGGACTGACCTGTGCATAAAAACAGAGAGCACCGTTTGCAGGCCGGAAAATGGGAACCCTGTCATCTTAGCTTTTAATCATTTTCATTTAAGATGCTCGGACGAACCTGCGCTCTTGCCTGCTGCAGTTGCTCATGAACAGCAAACGACAACTGCTGTATCCATCCACGATGGATCGGAGATGTGAATCACCGACAAGAAGGGCAAACTGTTTCAACAAAAGAAAAACAAAATCAATGTTTATTGTGTAAACACTGGCATTTACTCCTCAAAATTAATAAATGAGCAAAGACAGACACCTTCTTGTTTGACAACTCAGCTGGAATCAAAGACCTCTGCGTTAGTCTAGTCCAGGCTGACCTCTTCCATCGGTTCGCTGATCTGCAGGCAGCCTGGTCCATCACTGGTTTGCCACGCTTGGACTGGCGAGGCATCTCTGTAACCTGCTTGGACTTCAGCTACCTGTTTCCGTTGAGTTGGGAAAGAAAAAAGTCACACACAACAAATGTTACTAGGACAGCAACAAACAGCTACCCAAAACAATATAGAACAATCAAAGAGAGAGAGAGTGTGAGTGAGTGCCCGAGTGAGTGATTGAACGAGCAAGCGAACGAACGAGTGATCGAGCGATCGAGCGAGCGAGCGAGCGAGCGAGCGATTGAGTGATCGAGTGAGTGTGTATGTGTGTGTGATACTTCTTCTTCTTGCGTATGTCATCAGATCCTCAGCTCCGTTGCAGCAAGCCAATCCAGCGTTTCGTCATCCAGGTTCATACGGCCTTGGTCGCCATGTGGCGGGCGTTGTTTTGGGCAGCTGGTCATGATGTGTTCCACAGTCTGTAGGGGGTCTCCACATTCACAGTGGGCACTGTCCGAGAGGCCCCACCGTTGCATTGCTTCACCGAAGCGTCCCCACGCCTGTCATCAGGCGGTTGAGGGTTGTCCACTGCTTACGGGGCAGGTGCTGGCCAGGGACATCTGTGGGATCCTCTATGTAGTTGTGTGATACTTCACCAGGAACTACTCTGCAGCGGTCTGCAGGTAGCGTAGTGCACAGGGGTTGAAGCTAGCAAGGGGTAAAAGGATATATACATTTATATACACAAAAGAAAACATGAAAGTACTGGGTTAAATATTGATTAAGTTTGATTCCTTTTTCAATGAATCAAATAATCGAGAAGTGTTTTTAATACATCAGCAATATCAATACTTTACTAATGGAACCAAATGTACCCCTAACAGGTCTGTAACTCTGAATGAGAAGGTAACAAACAAACCAACCAACACTTGTACGTATATCAGTGGTTCTCTAAACATGTCAAGATCCCCCTAATTACAAATGTACAATGTAGGCATTAGCCCTTTATCCAGAGTGACTTACAGCAAACGAGGTCAAAACATTCATAGAATGCAGGGAGACAGTGTAGTGTCTCAGTAAACTATAGGATCAATTAAACTAATATGATAACAGAGTCTCGTCACAAAGCAGTGACTCCTTACCTCGGCAATCAGCGGTACTTGCAACTCACGAGTTACAACCACTGGTGTAGAGACACTCCTAACAGGTGCTGGAGTGGCTGCTACAGACTTGCGGGGTGGTGTCCTAGGACTGACCTGTGCATAAAAACCGAGAGCACCGTTTGCAGGCCGGAAAATGGGAACCCTGTCATCTTAGCTTTTAATCATTTTCATTTAAGATGCTCGGACGAACCTGTGCTCTTGCCTGCTGCAGTTGCTCATGAACAGCAAACGACAACTGCTGTATCCATCCATGATGGATCGGAGATGTGAATCACCGACAAGAAGGGCAAACTGTTTCAACAAAAGAAAAACAAAATCAATGTTTATTGTGTAAACACTGGCATTTACTCCTCAAAATTAATAAATGAGCAAAGACAGACACCTTCTTGTTTGACAACTCAGCTGGAATCAAAGACCTCTGCGTTAGTCTAGTCCAGGCTGACCTCTTCCACCGGTTCGCTGATCTGCAGGCAGCCTGGTCCATCACTGGTTTGCCACGCTTGGACTGGCGAGGCATCTCTGTAACCTGCTTGGACTTCAGCTACCTGTTTCCGTTGAGTTGGGAAAGAAAAAAGTCACACACAACAAATGTTACTAGGACAGCAACAAACAGCTACCCAAAACAATATAGAACAATCAAAGAGAGAGAGTGTGAGTGAGTGCCCGAGTGAGTGATTGAACGAGCAAGCGAACGAACGAGTGATCGAGCGATCGAGCGAGCGAGCGAGCGAGCGATTGAGTGATCGAGTGAGTGTGTATGTGTGTGTGATACTTCTTCTTCTTGCGTATGTCATCAGATCCTCAGCTCCGTTGCAGCAAGCCAATCCAGCGTTTCGTCATCCAGGTTCAAACGGCCTTGGTCGCCATGTGGCGGGCGGTGTTTCGGGCAGCTGGTCATGATGTGTTCCACAGTCTGTAGGGGGTCTCCACATTCACAGTGGGCACTGTCCGAGAGGCCCCACCGTCGCATTGCTTAACCGAAGCGTCCCCACGCCTGTCATCAGGCGGTTGAGGGTTGTCCACTGCTTACGGGGCAGGTGCTGGCCAGGGACATCTATGGGATCCTCTATGTAGTTGTGTGATACTTCACCAGGAACTACTCTGCAGCGGTCTGCAGGTAGCGTAGTCCACAGGGGTTGAAGCTAGCAAGGGGTAAAAGGATATATACATTTATATACACAAAAGCAAACATGAAAGTACTGGGTTAAATATTGATTAAGTTTGATTCCTTTTTCAATGAATCAAATAATCGAGAAGTGTTTTTAATACATCAGCAATATCAATACTTTACTAATGGAACCAAATGTACCCCTAACAGGTCTGTAACTCTGAATGAGAGGGTAACAAACAAACCAACCAACACTTGTACGTATATCAGTGGTTCTCTAAACATGTCAAGATCCCCCTAATTACAAATGTACAATGTAGGCAATAGCCCTTTATCCAGAGTGACTTACAGCAAACGAGGTCAAAACATTCATAGAATGCAGAGACAGTGTAGTGTCTCAGTAAACTATAGGATCAAGTAAACTAATATGATAACAGAGTCTCGTCACAAAGCAGTGACTCCTTACCTCGGCAATCAGCGGTACTTGCAACTCACGAGTTACAACCACTGGTGTAGAGACACTCCTAACAGGTGCTGGAGTGGCTGCTACAGACTTGCGGGGTGGTGTCCTAGGACTGACCTGTGCATAAAAACAGAGAGCACCGTTTGCAGGCCGGAAAATGGGAACCCTGTCATCTTAGCTTTTAATCATTTTCATTTAAGATGCTCGGACGAACCTGCGCTCTTGCCTGCTGCAGTTGCTCATGAACAGCAAACGACAACTGCTGTATCCATCCACGATGGATCGGAGATGTGAATCACCGACAAGAAGGGCAAACTGTTTCAACAAAAGAAAAACAAAATCAATGTTTATTGTGTAAACACTGGCATTTACTCCTCAAAATTAATAAATGAGCAAAGACAGACACCTTCTTGTTTGACAACTCAGCTGGAATCAAAGACCTCTGCGTTAGTCTAGTCCAGGCTGACCTCTTCCATCGGTTCGCTGATCTGCAGGCAGCCTGGTCCTTCACTGGTTTGCCACGCTTGGACTGGCGAGGCATCTCTGTAACCTGCTTGGACTTCAGCTACCTGTTTCCGTTGAGTTGGGAAAGAAAAAAGTCACACACAACAAATGTTACTAGGACAGCAACAAACAGCTACCCAAAACAATATAGAACAATCAAAGAGAGAGAGAGTGTGAGTGAGTGCCCGAGTGAGTGATTGAACGAGCAAGCGAACGAACGAGTGATCGAGCGATCGAGCGAGCGAGCGAGCGATTGAGTGATCGAGTGAGTGTGTATGTGTGTGTGATACTTCTTCTTCTTGCGTATGTCATCAGATCCTCAGCTCCGTTGCAGCAAGCCAATCCAGCGTTTCGTCATCCAGGTTCATACGGCCTTGGTCGCCATGTGGCGGGCGTTGTTTTGGGCAGCTGGTCATGATGTGTTCCACAGTCTGTAGGGGGTCTCCACATTCACAGTGGGCACTGTCCGAGAGGCCCCACCGTTGCATTGCTTCACCGAAGCGTCCCCACGCCTGTCATCAGGCGGTTGAGGGTTGTCCACTGCTTACGGGGCAGGTGCTGGCCAGGGACATCTGTGGGATCCTCTATGTAGTTGTGTGATACTTCACCAGGAACTACTCTGCAGCGGTCTGCAGGTAGCGTAGTGCACAGGGGTTGAAGCTAGCAAGGGGTAAAAGGATATATACATTTATATACACAAAAGAAAACATGAAAGTACTGGGTTAAATATTGATTAAGTTTGATTCCTTTTTCAATGAATCAAATAATCGAGAAGTGTTTTTAATACATCAGCAATATCAATACTTTACTAATGGAACCAAATGTACCCCTAACAGGTCTGTAACTCTGAATGAGAAGGTAACAAACAAACCAACCAACACTTGTACGTATATCAGTGGTTCTCTAAACATGTCAAGATCCCCCTAATTACAAATGTACAATGTAGGCATTAGCCCTTTATCCAGAGTGACTTACAGCAAACGAGGTCAAAACATTCATAGAATGCAGGGAGACAGTGTAGTGTCTCAGTAAACTATAGGATCAAGTAAACTAATATGATAACAGAGTCTCGTCACAAAGCAGTGACTCCTTACCTCGGCAATCAGCGGTACTTGCAACTCACGAGTTACAACCACTGGTGTAGAGACACTCCTAACAGGTGCTGGAGTGGCTGCTACAGACTTGCGGGGTGGTGTCCTAGGACTGACCTGTGCATAAAAACCGAGAGCACCGTTTGCAGGCCGGAAAATGGGAACCCTGTCATCTTAGCTTTTAATCATTTTCATTTAAGATGCTCGGACGAACCTGTGCTCTTGCCTGCTGCAGTTGCTCATGAACAGCAAACGACAACTGCTGTATCCATCCATGATGGATCGGTGATGTGAATCACCGACAAGAAGGGCAAACTGTTTCAACAAAAGAAAAACAAAATCAATGTTTATTGTGTAAACACTGGCATTTACTCCTCAAAATTAATAAATGAGCAAAGACAGACACCTTCTTGTTTGACAACTCAGCTGGAATCAAAGACCTCTGCGTTAGTCTAGTCCAGGCTGACCTCTTCCACCGGTTCGCTGATCTGCAGGCAGCCTGGTCCATCACTGGTTTGCCACGCTTGGACTGGCGAGGCATCTCTGTAACGTGCTTGGACTTCAGCTACCTGTTTCCGTTGAGTTGGGAAAGAAAAAAGTCACACACAACAAATGTTACTAGGACAGCAACAAACAGCTACCCAAAACAATATAGAACAATCAAAGAGAGAGAGTGTGAGTGAGTGCCCGAGTGAGTGATTGAACGAGCAAGCGAACGAACGAGTGATCGAGCGATCGAGCGAGCGAGCGAGCGAGCGATTGAGTGATCGAGTGAGTGTGTATGTGTGTGTGATACTTCTTCTTCTTGCGTATGTCATCAGATCCTCAGCTCCGTTGCAGCAAGCCAATCCAGCGTTTCGTCATCCAGGTTCATACGGCCTTGGTCGCCATGTGACGGGCGTTGTTTCGGGCAGCTGGTCATGATGTGTTCCACAGTCTGTAGGGGGTCTCCACATTCACAGTGGGCACTGTCCGAGAGGCCCCACCGCTGCATTGCTTCACCGAAGCGTCCCCACGCCTGTCATCAGGCGGTTGAGGGTTGTCCACTGCTTACGGGGCAGGTGCTGGCCAGGGACATCTGTGGGATCCTCTATGTAGTTGTGTGATACTTCACCAGGAACTACTCTGCAGCGGTCTGCAGGTAGCGTAGTGCACAGGGGTTGAAGCTAGCAAGGGGTAAAAGGATATATACATTTATGTACACAAAAGCAAACATGAAAGTACTGGGTTAAATATTGATTAAGTTTGATTCCTTTTTCAATGAATCAAATAATCGAGAAGTGTTTTTAATACATCAGCAATATCAATACTTTACTAATGGAACCAAATGTACCCCTAACAGGTCTGTAACTCTGAATGAGAAGGTAACAAACAAACCAACCAACACTTGTACGTATATCAGTGGTTCTCTAAACATGTCAAGATCCCCCTAATTACAAATGTACAATGTAGGCATTAGCCCTTTATCCAGAGTGATTTACAGCAAACGAGGTCAAAACATTCATAGAATGCAGGGAGACAGTGTAGTGTCTCAGTAAACTATAGGATCAAGTAAACTAATATGATAACAGAGTCTCGTCACAAAGCAGTGACTCCTTACCTCGGCAATCAGCGGTACTTGCAACTCACGAGTTACAACCACTGGTGTAGAGACACTCCTAACAGGTGCTGGAGTGGCTGCTACAGACTTGCGGGGTGGTGTCCTAGGACTGACCTGTGCATAAAAACCGAGAGCACCGTTTGCAGGCCGGAAAATGGGAACCCTGTCATCTTAGCTTTTAATCATTTTCATTTAAGATGCTCGGATGAACCTGTGCTCTTGCCTGCTGCAGTTGCTCATGAACAGCAAACGACAACTGCTGTATCCATCCATGATGGATCGGAGATGTGAATCACCGACAAGAAGGGCAAACTGTTTCAACAAAAGAAAAACAAAATCAATGTTTATTGTGTAAACACTGGCATTTACTCCTCAAAATTAATAAATGAGCAAAGACAGACACCTTCTTGTTTGACAACTCAGCTGGAATCAAAGACCTCTGCGTTAGTCTAGTCCAGGCTGACCTCTTCCACCGGTTCGCTGATCTGCAGGCAGCCTGGTCCATCACTGGTTTGCCACGCTTGGACTGGCGAGGCATCTCTGTAACGTGCTTGGACTTCAGCTACCTGTTTCCGTTGAGTTGGGAAAGAAAAAAGTCACACACAACAAATGTTACTAGGACAGCAACAAACAGCTACCCAAAACAATATAGAACAATCAAAGAGAGAGAGTGTGAGTGAGTGCCCGAGTGAGTGATTGAACGAGCAAGCGAACGAACGAGTGATCGAGCGATCGAGCGAGCGAGCGAGCGAGCGATTGAGTGATCGAGTGAGTGTGTATGTGTGTGTGATACTTCTTCTTCTTGCGTATGTCATCAGATCCTCAGCTCCGTTGCAGCAAGCCAATCCAGCGTTTCGTCATCCAGGTTCATACGGCCTTGGTCGCCATGTGACGGGCGTTGTTTCGGGCAGCTGGTCATGATGTGTTCCACAGTCTGTAGGGGGTCTCCACATTCACAGTGGGCACTGTCCGAGAGGCCCCACCGCTGCATTGCTTCACCGAAGCGTCCCCACGCCTGTCATCAGGCGGTTGAGGGTTGTCCACTGCTTACGGGGCAGGTGCTGGCCAGGGACATCTGTGGGATCCTCTATGTAGTTGTGTGATACTTCACCAGGAACTACTCTGCAGCGGTCTGCAGGTAGCGTAGTGCACAGGGGTTGAAGCTAGCAAGGGGTAAAAGGATATATACATTTATGTACACAAAAGCAAACATGAAAGTACTGGGTTAAATATTGATTAAGTTTGATTCCTTTTTCAATGAATCAAATAATCGAGAAGTGTTTTTAATACATCAGCAATATCAATACTTTACTAATGGAACCAAATGTACCCCTAACAGGTCTGTAACTCTGAATGAGAAGGTAACAAACAAACCAACCAACACTTGTACGTATATCAGTGGTTCTCTAAACATGTCAAGATCCCCCTAATTACAAATGTACAATGTAGGCATTAGCCCTTTATCCAGAGTGATTTACAGCAAACGAGGTCAAAACATTCATAGAATGCAGGGAGACAGTGTAGTGTCTCAGTAAACTATAGGATCAAGTAAACTAATATGATAACAGAGTCTCGTCACAAAGCAGTGACTCCTTACCTCGGCAATCAGCGGTACTTGCAACTCACGAGTTACAACCACTGGTGTAGAGACACTCCTAACAGGTGCTGGAGTGGCTGCTACAGACTTGCGGGGTGGTGTCCTAGGACTGACCTGTGCATAAAAACCGAGAGCACCGTTTGCAGGCCGGAAAATGGGAACCCTGTCATCTTAGCTTTTAATCATTTTCATTTAAGATGCTCGGATGAACCTGTGCTCTTGCCTGCTGCAGTTGCTCATGAACAGCAAACGACAACTGCTGTATCCATCCATGATGGATCGGAGATGTGAATCACCGACAAGAAGGGCAAACTGTTTCAACAAAAGAAAAACAAAATCAATGTTTATTGTGTAAACACTGTCATTTACTCCTCAAAATTAATAAATGAGCAAAGACAGACACCTTCTTGTTTGACAACTCAGCTGGAATCAAAGACCTCTGCGTTAGTCTAGTCCAGGCTGACCTCTTCCACCGGTTCGCTGATCTGCAGGCAGCCTGGTCCATCACTGGTTTGCCACGCTTGGACTGGCGAGGCATCTCTGTAACCTGCTTGGACTTCAGCTACCTGTTTCCGTTGAGTTGGGAAAGAAAAAAGTCACACACAACAAGTGTTACTAGGACAGCAACAAACAGCTACCCAAAACAATATAGAACAATCAAAGAGAGAGAGTGTGAGTGAGTGCCCGAGTGAGTGATTGAACGAGCGAACGAACGAGCGAACGAACGAGTGATCGAGCGATCGAGCGAGCGAGCGATTGAGTGATCGAGTGAGTGTTTATGTGTGTGTGATACTTCTTCTTCTTGCGTATGTCATCAGATCCTCAGCTCCGTTGCAGCAAGCCAATCCAGCGTTTCGTCATCCAGGTTCAAACGGCCTTGGTCGCCATGTGGCGGACGGTGTTTCGGGCAGCTGGTCATGATGTGTTCCACAGTCTGTAGGGGGTCTCCACATTCACAGTGGGCACTGTCCGAGAGGCCCCACCGTCGCATTGCTTCACCGAAGCGTCCCCACGCCTGTCTTCAGGCGGTTGAGGGTTGTCCACTGCTTACGGGGCAGGTGCTGGCCAGGGACATCTGTGGGATCCTCTATGTAGTTGTGTGATACTTCACCAGGAACTACTCTGCAGCGGTCTGCAGGTAGCGTAGTCCACAGGGGTTGAAGCTAGCAAGGGGTAAAAGGATATATACATTTATATACACAAAAGCAAACATGAAAGTACTGGGTTAAATATTGATTAAGTTTGATTCCTTTTTCAATGAATAAAATAATCGAGAAGTGTTTTTAATACATCAGCAATATCAATACTTTACTAATGGAACCAAATGTACCCCTAACAGGTCTGTAACTCTGAATGAGAGGGTAACAAACAAACCAACCAACACTTGTACGTATATCAGTGGTTCTCTAAACATGTCAAGATCGCCCTAATTACAAATGTACAATGTAGGCAATAGCCCTTTATCCAGAGTGACTTACAGCAAACGAGGTCAAAACATTCATAGAATGCAGGGAGACAGTGTAGTGTCTCAGTAAACTATAGGATCAAGTAAACTAATATGATAACAGAGTCTCGTCACAAAGCAGTGACTCCTTACCTCGGCAATCAGCGGTACTTGCAACTCACGAGTTACAACCACTGGTGTAGAGACACTCCTAACAGGTGCTGGAGTGGCTGCTACAGACTTGCGGGGTGGTGTCCTAGGACTGACCTGTGCATAAAAACAGAGAGCACCGTTTGCAGGCCGGAAAATGGGAACCCTGTCATCTTAGCTTTTAATCATTTTCATTTAAGATGCTCGGACGAACCTGTGCTCTTGCCTGCTGCAGTTGCTCATGAACAGCAAACGACAACTGCTGTATCCATCCACGATGGATCGGAGATGTGAGTCACCAACAAGAAGGGCAAACTGTTTCAACAAAAGAAAAACAAAATCAATGTTTATTGTGTAAACACTGGCATTTACTCCTCAAAATTAATAAATGAGCAAAGACAGACACCTTCTTGTTTGACAACTCAGCTGGAATCAAAGACCTCTGCGTTAGTCTAGTCCAGGCTGACCTCTTCCACCGGTTCGCTGATCTGCAGGCAGCCTGGTCCATCACTGGTTTGCCACGCTTGGACTGGCGAGGCATCTCTGTAACCTGCTTGGACTTCAGCTACCTGTTTCCGTTGAGTTGGGAAAGAAAAAAGTCACACACAACAAGTGTTACTAGGACAGCAACAAACAGCTACCCAAAACAATATAGAACAATCAAAGAGAGAGAGTGTGAGTGAGTGCCCGAGTGAGTGATTGAACGAGCGAACGAACGAGCGAACGAACGAGTGATCGAGCGATCGAGCGAGCGAGCGAGCGAGCGATTGAGTGATCGAGTGAGTGTGTATGTGTGTGTGATACTTCTTCTTCTTGCGTATATCATCAGATCCTCAGCTCCGTTGCAGCAAGCCAATCCAGCGTTTCGTCATCCAGGTTCAAACGGCCTTGGTCGCCATGTGGCGGGCGGTGTTTCGGGCAGCTGGTCATGATGTGTTCCACAGTCTGTAGGGGGTCTCCACATTCACAGTGGGCACTGTCCGAGAGGCCCCACCGTCGCATTGCTTCACCGAAGCGTCCCCACGCCTGTCATCAGGCGGTTGAGGGTTGTCCACTGCTTACGGGGCAGGTGCTGGCCAGGGACATCTGTGGGATCCTCTATGTAGTTGTGTGATACTTCACCAGGAACTACTCTGCAGCGGTCTGCAGGTAGCGTAGTCCACAGGGGTTGAAGCTAGCAAGGGGTAAAAGGATATATACATTTATATACACAAAAGCAAACATGAAAGTACTGGGTTAAATATTGATTAAGTTTGATTCCTTTTTCAATGAATCAAATAATCAAAAAGTGTTTTTAATACATCAGCAATATCAATACTTTACTAATGGAACCAAATGTACCCCTAACAGGTCTGTAACTCTGAATGAGAGGGTAACAAACAAACCAACCAACACTTGTACGTATATCAGTGGTTCTCTAAACATGTCAAGATCCCCCTAATTACAATTGTACAATGTAGGCAATAGCCCTTTATCCAGAGTGACTTACAGCAAACGAGGTCAAAACATTCATAGAATGCAGAGAGACAGTGTAGTGTCTCAGTAAACTATAGGATCAAGTAAACTAATATGATAACAGAGTCTCGTCACAAAGCAGTGACTCCTTACCTCGGCAATCAGCGGTACTTGCAACTCACGAGTTACAACCACTGGTGTAGAGACACTCCTAACAGGTGCTGGAGTGGCTGCTACAGACTTGCGGGGTGGTGTCCTAGGACTGACCTGTGCATAAAAACAGAGAGCACCGTTTGCAGGCCGGAAAATGGGAACCCTGTCATCTTAGCTTTTAATCATTTTCATTTAAGATGCTCGGACGAACCTGTGCTCTTGCCTGCTGCAGTTGCTCATGAACAGCAAACGACAACTGCTGTATCCATCCACGATGGATCGGAGATGTGAATCACCGACAAGAAGGGCAAACTGTTTCAACAAAAGAAAAACAAAATCAATGTTTATTGTGTAAACACTGGCATTTACTCCTCAAAATTAATAAATGAGCAAAGACAGACACCTTCTTGTTTGACAACTCAGCTGGAATCAAAGACCTCTGCGTTAGTCTAGTCCAGGCTGACCTCTTCCACCGGTTCGCTGATCTGCAGGCAGCCTGGTCCATCACTGGTTTGCCACGCTTGGACTGGCGAGGCATCTCTGTAACCTGCTTGGACTTCAGCTACCTGTTTCCGTTGAGTTGGGAAAGAAAAAAGTCACACACAAGTGTTACTAGGACAGCGGCAATCAGCGGTACTTGCAACTCACGAGTTACAACCACTGGTGTAGAGACACTCCTAACAGGTGCTGGAGTGGCTGCTACAGACTTGCGGGGTGGTGTCCTAGGACTGACCTGTGCATAAAAACCGAGAGCACCGTTTGCAGGCCGGAAAATGGGAACCCTGTCATCTTAGCTTTTAATCATTTTCATTTAAGATGCTCGGACGAACCTGTGCTCTTGCCTGCTGCAGTTGCTCATGAACAGCAAACGACAACTGCTGTATCCATCCATGATGGATCGGTGATGTGAATCACCGACAAGAAGGGCAAACTGTTTCAACAAAAGAAAAACAAAATCAATGTTTATTGTGTAAACACTGGCATTTACTCCTCAAAATTAATAAATGAGCAAAGACAGACACCTTCTTGTTTGACAACTCAGCTGGAATCAAAGACCTCTGCGTTAGTCTAGTCCAGGCTGACCTCTTCCACCGGTTCGCTGATCTGCAGGCAGCCTGGTCCATCACTGGTTTGCCACGCTTGGACTGGCGAGGCATCTCTGTAACGTGCTTGGACTTCAGCTACCTGTTTCCGTTGAGTTGGGAAAGAAAAAAGTCACACACAACAAATGTTACTAGGACAGCAACAAACAGCTACCCAAAACAATATAGAACAATCAAAGAGAGAGAGTGTGAGTGAGTGCCCGAGTGAGTGATTGAACGAGCAAGCGAACGAACGAGTGATCGAGCGATCGAGCGAGCGAGCGAGCGAGCGATTGAGTGATCGAGTGAGTGTGTATGTGTGTGTGATACTTCTTCTTCTTGCGTATGTCATCAGATCCTCAGCTCCGTTGCAGCAAGCCAATCCAGCGTTTCGTCATCCAGGTTCATACGGCCTTGGTCGCCATGTGACGGGCGTTGTTTCGGGCAGCTGGTCATGATGTGTTCCACAGTCTGTAGGGGGTCTCCACATTCACAGTGGGCACTGTCCGAGAGGCCCCACCGCTGCATTGCTTCACCGAAGCGTCCCCACGCCTGTCATCAGGCGGTTGAGGGTTGTCCACTGCTTACGGGGCAGGTGCTGGCCAGGGACATCTGTGGGATCCTCTATGTAGTTGTGTGATACTTCACCAGGAACTACTCTGCAGCGGTCTGCAGGTAGCGTAGTGCACAGGGGTTGAAGCTAGCAAGGGGTAAAAGGATATATACATTTATGTACACAAAAGCAAACATGAAAGTACTGGGTTAAATATTGATTAAGTTTGATTCCTTTTTCAATGAATCAAATAATCGAGAAGTGTTTTTAATACATCAGCAATATCAATACTTTACTAATGGAACCAAATGTACCCCTAACAGGTCTGTAACTCTGAATGAGAAGGTAACAAACAAACCAACCAACACTTGTACGTATATCAGTGGTTCTCTAAACATGTCAAGATCCCCCTAATTACAAATGTACAATGTAGGCATTAGCCCTTTATCCAGAGTGATTTACAGCAAACGAGGTCAAAACATTCATAGAATGCAGGGAGACAGTGTAGTGTCTCAGTAAACTATAGGATCAAGTAAACTAATATGATAACAGAGTCTCGTCACAAAGCAGTGACTCCTTACCTCGGCAATCAGCGGTACTTGCAACTCACGAGTTACAACCACTGGTGTAGAGACACTCCTAACAGGTGCTGGAGTGGCTGCTACAGACTTGCGGGGTGGTGTCCTAGGACTGACCTGTGCATAAAAACCGAGAGCACCGTTTGCAGGCCGGAAAATGGGAACCCTGTCATCTTAGCTTTTAATCATTTTCATTTAAGATGCTCGGATGAACCTGTGCTCTTGCCTGCTGCAGTTGCTCATGAACAGCAAACGACAACTGCTGTATCCATCCATGATGGATCGGAGATGTGAATCACCGACAAGAAGGGCAAACTGTTTCAACAAAAGAAAAACAAAATCAATGTTTATTGTGTAAACACTGGCATTTACTCCTCAAAATTAATAAATGAGCAAAGACAGACACCTTCTTGTTTGACAACTCAGCTGGAATCAAAGACCTCTGCGTTAGTCTAGTCCAGGCTGACCTCTTCCACCGGTTCGCTGATCTGCAGGCAGCCTGGTCCATCACTGGTTTGCCACGCTTGGACTGGCGAGGCATCTCTGTAACGTGCTTGGACTTCAGCTACCTGTTTCCGTTGAGTTGGGAAAGAAAAAAGTCACACACAACAAATGTTACTAGGACAGCAACAAACAGCTACCCAAAACAATATAGAACAATCAAAGAGAGAGAGTGTGAGTGAGTGCCCGAGTGAGTGATTGAACGAGCAAGCGAACGAACGAGTGATCGAGCGATCGAGCGAGCGAGCGAGCGAGCGATTGAGTGATCGAGTGAGTGTGTATGTGTGTGTGATACTTCTTCTTCTTGCGTATGTCATCAGATCCTCAGCTCCGTTGCAGCAAGCCAATCCAGCGTTTCGTCATCCAGGTTCATACGGCCTTGGTCGCCATGTGACGGGCGTTGTTTCGGGCAGCTGGTCATGATGTGTTCCACAGTCTGTAGGGGGTCTCCACATTCACAGTGGGCACTGTCCGAGAGGCCCCACCGCTGCATTGCTTCACCGAAGCGTCCCCACGCCTGTCATCAGGCGGTTGAGGGTTGTCCACTGCTTACGGGGCAGGTGCTGGCCAGGGACATCTGTGGGATCCTCTATGTAGTTGTGTGATACTTCACCAGGAACTACTCTGCAGCGGTCTGCAGGTAGCGTAGTGCACAGGGGTTGAAGCTAGCAAGGGGTAAAAGGATATATACATTTATGTACACAAAAGCAAACATGAAAGTACTGGGTTAAATATTGATTAAGTTTGATTCCTTTTTCAATGAATCAAATAATCGAGAAGTGTTTTTAATACATCAGCAATATCAATACTTTACTAATGGAACCAAATGTACCCCTAACAGGTCTGTAACTCTGAATGAGAAGGTAACAAACAAACCAACCAACACTTGTACGTATATCAGTGGTTCTCTAAACATGTCAAGATCCCCCTAATTACAAATGTACAATGTAGGCATTAGCCCTTTATCCAGAGTGATTTACAGCAAACGAGGTCAAAACATTCATAGAATGCAGGGAGACAGTGTAGTGTCTCAGTAAACTATAGGATCAAGTAAACTAATATGATAACAGAGTCTCGTCACAAAGCAGTGACTCCTTACCTCGGCAATCAGCGGTACTTGCAACTCACGAGTTACAACCACTGGTGTAGAGACACTCCTAACAGGTGCTGGAGTGGCTGCTACAGACTTGCGGGGTGGTGTCCTAGGACTGACCTGTGCATAAAAACCGAGAGCACCGTTTGCAGGCCGGAAAATGGGAACCCTGTCATCTTAGCTTTTAATCATTTTCATTTAAGATGCTCGGATGAACCTGTGCTCTTGCCTGCTGCAGTTGCTCATGAACAGCAAACGACAACTGCTGTATCCATCCATGATGGATCGGAGATGTGAATCACCGACAAGAAGGGCAAACTGTTTCAACAAAAGAAAAACAAAATCAATGTTTATTGTGTAAACACTGTCATTTACTCCTCAAAATTAATAAATGAGCAAAGACAGACACCTTCTTGTTTGACAACTCAGCTGGAATCAAAGACCTCTGCGTTAGTCTAGTCCAGGCTGACCTCTTCCACCGGTTCGCTGATCTGCAGGCAGCCTGGTCCATCACTGGTTTGCCACGCTTGGACTGGCGAGGCATCTCTGTAACCTGCTTGGACTTCAGCTACCTGTTTCCGTTGAGTTGGGAAAGAAAAAAGTCACACACAACAAGTGTTACTAGGACAGCAACAAACAGCTACCCAAAACAATATAGAACAATCAAAGAGAGAGAGTGTGAGTGAGTGCCCGAGTGAGTGATTGAACGAGCGAACGAACGAGCGAACGAACGAGTGATCGAGCGATCGAGCGAGCGAGCGATTGAGTGATCGAGTGAGTGTTTATGTGTGTGTGATACTTCTTCTTCTTGCGTATGTCATCAGATCCTCAGCTCCGTTGCAGCAAGCCAATCCAGCGTTTCGTCATCCAGGTTCAAACGGCCTTGGTCGCCATGTGGCGGACGGTGTTTCGGGCAGCTGGTCATGATGTGTTCCACAGTCTGTAGGGGGTCTCCACATTCACAGTGGGCACTGTCCGAGAGGCCCCACCGTCGCATTGCTTCACCGAAGCGTCCCCACGCCTGTCATCAGGCGGTTGAGGGTTGTCCACTGCTTACGGGGCAGGTGCTGGCCAGGGACATCTGTGGGATCCTCTATGTAGTTGTGTGATACTTCACCAGGAACTACTCTGCAGCGGTCTGCAGGTAGCGTAGTCCACAGGGGTTGAAGCTAGCAAGGGGTAAAAGGATATATACATTTATATACACAAAAGCAAACATGAAAGTACTGGGTTAAATATTGATTAAGTTTGATTCCTTTTTCAATGAATAAAATAATCGAGAAGTGTTTTTAATACATCAGCAATATCAATACTTTACTAATGGAACCAAATGTACCCCTAACAGGTCTGTAACTCTGAATGAGAGGGTAACAAACAAACCAACCAACACTTGTACGTATATCAGTGGTTCTCTAAACATGTCAAGATCGCCCTAATTACAAATGTACAATGTAGGCAATAGCCCTTTATCCAGAGTGACTTACAGCAAACGAGGTCAAAACATTCATAGAATGCAGGGAGACAGTGTAGTGTCTCAGTAAACTATAGGATCAAGTAAACTAATATGATAACAGAGTCTCGTCACAAAGCAGTGACTCCTTACCTCGGCAATCAGCGGTACTTGCAACTCACGAGTTACAACCACTGGTGTAGAGACACTCCTAACAGGTGCTGGAGTGGCTGCTACAGACTTGCGGGGTGGTGTCCTAGGACTGACCTGTGCATAAAAACAGAGAGCACCGTTTGCAGGCCGGAAAATGGGAACCCTGTCATCTTAGCTTTTAATCATTTTCATTTAAGATGCTCGGACGAACCTGTGCTCTTGCCTGCTGCAGTTGCTCATGAACAGCAAACGACAACTGCTGTATCCATCCACGATGGATCGGAGATGTGAGTCACCAACAAGAAGGGCAAACTGTTTCAACAAAAGAAAAACAAAATCAATGTTTATTGTGTAAACACTGGCATTTACTCCTCAAAATTAATAAATGAGCAAAGACAGACACCTTCTTGTTTGACAACTCAGCTGGAATCAAAGACCTCTGCGTTAGTCTAGTCCAGGCTGACCTCTTCCACCGGTTCGCTGATCTGCAGGCAGCCTGGTCCATCACTGGTTTGCCACGCTTGGACTGGCGAGGCATCTCTGTAACCTGCTTGGACTTCAGCTACCTGTTTCCGTTGAGTTGGGAAAGAAAAAAGTCACACACAACAAGTGTTACTAGGACAGCAACAAACAGCTACCCAAAACAATATAGAACAATCAAAGAGAGAGAGTGTGAGTGAGTGCCCGAGTGAGTGATTGAACGAGCGAACGAACGAGCGAACGAACGAGTGATCGAGCGATCGAGCGAGCGAGCGAGCGAGCGATTGAGTGATCGAGTGAGTGTGTATGTGTGTGTGATACTTCTTCTTCTTGCGTATATCATCAGATCCTCAGCTCCGTTGCAGCAAGCCAATCCAGCGTTTCGTCATCCAGGTTCAAACGGCCTTGGTCGCCATGTGGCGGGCGGTGTTTCGGGCAGCTGGTCATGATGTGTTCCACAGTCTGTAGGGGGTCTCCACATTCACAGTGGGCACTGTCCGAGAGGCCCCACCGTCGCATTGCTTCACCGAAGCGTCCCCACGCCTGTCATCAGGCGGTTGAGGGTTGTCCACTGCTTACGGGGCAGGTGCTGGCCAGGGACATCTGTGGGATCCTCTATGTAGTTGTGTGATACTTCACCAGGAACTACTCTGCAGCGGTCTGCAGGTAGCGTAGTCCACAGGGGTTGAAGCTAGCAAGGGGTAAAAGGATATATACATTTATATACACAAAAGCAAACATGAAAGTACTGGGTTAAATATTGATTAAGTTTGATTCCTTTTTCAATGAATCAAATAATCAAAAAGTGTTTTTAATACATCAGCAATATCAATACTTTACTAATGGAACCAAATGTACCCCTAACAGGTCTGTAACTCTGAATGAGAGGGTAACAAACAAACCAACCAACACTTGTACGTATATCAGTGGTTCTCTAAACATGTCAAGATCCCCCTAATTACAATTGTACAATGTAGGCAATAGCCCTTTATCCAGAGTGACTTACAGCAAACGAGGTCAAAACATTCATAGAATGCAGAGAGACAGTGTAGTGTCTCAGTAAACTATAGGATCAAGTAAACTAATATGATAACAGAGTCTCGTCACAAAGCAGTGACTCCTTACCTCGGCAATCAGCGGTACTTGCAACTCACGAGTTACAACCACTGGTGTAGAGACACTCCTAACAGGTGCTGGAGTGGCTGCTACAGACTTGCGGGGTGGTGTCCTAGGACTGACCTGTGCATAAAAACAGAGAGCACCGTTTGCAGGCCGGAAAATGGGAACCCTGTCATCTTAGCTTTTAATCATTTTCATTTAAGATGCTCGGACGAACCTGTGCTCTTGCCTGCTGCAGTTGCTCATGAACAGCAAACGACAACTGCTGTATCCATCCACGATGGATCGGAGATGTGAATCACCGACAAGAAGGGCAAACTGTTTCAACAAAAGAAAAACAAAATCAATGTTTATTGTGTAAACACTGGCATTTACTCCTCAAAATTAATAAATGAGCAAAGACAGACACCTTCTTGTTTGACAACTCAGCTGGAATCAAAGACCTCTGCGTTAGTCTAGTCCAGGCTGACCTCTTCCACCGGTTCGCTGATCTGCAGGCAGCCTGGTCCATCACTGGTTTGCCACGCTTGGACTGGCGAGGCATCTCTGTAACCTGCTTGGACTTCAGCTACCTGTTTCCGTTGAGTTGGGAAAGAAAAAAGTCACACACAAGTGTTACTAGGACAGCGGCAATCAGCGGTACTTGCAACTCACGAGTTACAACCACTGGTGTAGAGACACTCCTAACAGGTGCTGGAGTGGCTGCTACAGACTTGCGGGGTGGTGTCCTAGGACTGACCTGTGCATAAAAACAGAGAGCACCGTTTGCAGGCCGGAAAATGGGAACCCTGTCATCTTAGCTTTTAATCATTTTCATTTAAGATGCTCGGACGAACCTGTGCTCTTGCCTGCTGCAGTTGCTCATGAACAGCAAACGACAACTGCCGTATCCATCCACGATGGATCGGAGATGTGAATCACCAACAAGAAGGGCAAACTGTTTCAACAAAAGAAAAACAAAATCAATGTTTATTGTGTAAACACTGGCATTTACTCCTCAAAATTAATAAATGAGCAAAGACAGACACCTTCTTGTTTGACAACTCAGCTGGAATCAAAGACCTCTGCGTTAGTCTAGTCCAGGCTGACCTCTTCCACCGGTTCGCTGATCTGCAGGCAGCCTGGTCCATCACTGGTTTGCCACGCTTGGACTGGCGAGGCATCTCTGTAACCTGCTTGGACTTCAGCTACCTGTTTCCGTTGAGTTGGGAAAGAAAAAAGTCACACACAACAAGTGTTACTAGGACAGCAACAAACAGCTACCCAAAACAATATAGAACAATCAAAGAGAGAGAGTGTGAGTGAGTGCCCGAGTGAGTGATTGAACGAGCGAACGAACGAGTGATCGAGCGATCGAGCGAGCGAGCGATCGAGCGAGCGAGCGAGCGAGCGATTGAGTGATCGAGTGAGTGTGTATGTGTGTGTGATACTTCTTCTTCTTGCGTATGTCATCAGATCCTCAGCTCCGTTGCAGCAAGCCAATCCAGCGTTTCGTCATCCAGGTTCATACGGCCTTGGTCGCCATGTGGCGGGCGGTGTTTCGGGCAGCTGGTCATGATGTGTTCCACAGTCTGTAGGGGGTCTCCACATTCACAGTGGGCACTGTCCGAGAGGCCCCACCGTCGCATTGCTTCACCGAAGCGTCCCCACGCCTGTCATCAGGCGGTTGAGGGTTGTCCACTGCTTACGGGGCAGGTGCTGGCCAGGGACATCTGTGGGATCCTCTATGTAGTTGTGTGATACTTCACCAGGAACTACTCTGCAGCGGTCTGCAGGTAGCGTAGTCCACAGGGGTTGAAGCTAGCAAGGGGTAAAAGGATATATACATTTATATACACAAAAGCAAACATGAAAGTACTGGGTTAAATATTGATTAAGTTTGATTCCTTTTTCAATGAATCAAATAATCGAGAAGTGTTTTTAATACATCAGCAATATCAATACTTTACTAATGGAACCAAATGTACCCCTAACAGGTCTGTAACTCTGAATGAGAGGGTAACAAACAAACCAACCAACACTTGTACGTATATCAGTGGTTCTCTAAACATGTCAAGATCCCCCTAATTACAAATGTACAATGTAGGCATTAGCCCTTTATCCAGAGTGACTTACAGCAAACGAGGTCAAAACATTCATAGAATGCAGAGAGACAGTGTAGTGTCTCAGTAAACTATAGGATCAAGTAAACTAATATGATAACAGAGTCTCGTCACAAAGCAGTGACTCCTTACCTCGGCAATCAGCGGTACTTGCAACTCACGAGTTACAACCACTGGTGTAGAGACACTCCTAACAGGTGCTGGAGTGGCTGCTACAGACTTGCGGGGTGGTGTCCTAGGACTGACCTGTGCATAAAAACAGAGAGCACCGTTTGCAGGCCGGAAAATGGGAACCCTGTCATCTTAGCTTTTAATCATTTTCATTTAAGATGCTCGGACGAACCTGTGCTCTTGCCTGCTGCAGTTGCTCATGAACAGCAAACGACAACTGCTGTATCCATCCACGATGGATCGGAGATGTGAATCACCGACAAGAAGGGCAAACTGTTTCAACAAAAGAAAAACAAAATCAATGTTTATTGTGTAAACACTGGCATTTACTCCTCAAAATTAATAAATGAGCAAAGACAGACACCTTCTTGTTTGACAACTCAGCTGGAATCAAAGACCTCTGCGTTAGTCTAGTCCAGGCTGACCTCTTCCACCGGTTCGCTGATCTGCAGGCAGCCTGGTCCATCACTGGTTTGCCACGCTTGGACTGGCGAGGCATCTCTGTAACCTGCTTGGACTTCAGCTACCTGTTTCCGTTGAGGGTTAGGGTTAGAAAAAAGTCACACACAACAAGTGTTACTAGGACAGCAACAAACAGCTACCCAAAACAATATAGAACAATCAAAGAGAGAGAGTGTGAGTGAGTGCCCGAGTGAGTGATTGAACGAGCGAACGAACGAGCGAACGAACGAGTGATCGAGCGATCGAGCGAGCGAGCGAGCGAGCGATTGAGTGATCGAGTGAGTGTGTATGTGTGTGTGATACTTCTTCTTCTTGCGTATGTCATCAGATCCTCAGCTCCGTTGCAGCAAGCCAATCCAGCGTTTCGTCATCCAGGTTCAAACGGCCTTGGTCGCCATGTGGCGGGCGGTGTTTCGGGCAGCTGGTCATGATGTGTTCCACAGTCTGTAGGGGGTCTCCACATTCACAGTGGGCACTGTCCGAGAGGCCCCACCGTCGCATTGCTTCACCGAAGCGTCCCCACGCCTGTCATCAGGCGGTTGAGGGTTGTCCACTGCTTACGGGGCAGGTGCTGGCCAGGGACATCTATGGGATCCTCTATGTAGTTGTGTGATACTTCACCAGGAACTACTCTGCAGCGGTCTGCAGGTAGCGTAGTCCACAGGGGTTGAAGCTAGCAAGGGGTAAAAGGATATATACATTTATATACACAAAAGCAAACATGAAAGTACTGGGTTAAATATTGATTAAGTTTGATTCCTTTTTCAATGAATCAAATAGTCGAGAAGTGTTTTTAATACATCAGCAATATCAATACTTTACTAATGGAACCAAATGTACCCCTAACAGGTCTGTAACTCTGAATGAGAGGGTAACAAACAAACCAACCAACACTTGTACGTATATCAGTGGTTCTCTAAACATGTCAAGATCCCCCTAATTACAAATGTACAATGTAGGCAATAGCCCTTTATCCAGAGTGACTTACAGCAAACGAGGTCAAAACATTCATAGAATGCAGAGACAGTGTAGTGTCTCAGTAAACTATAGGATCAAGTAAACTAATATGATAACAGAGTCTCGTCACAAAGCAGTGACTCCTTACCTCGGCAATCAGCGGTACTTGCAACTCACGAGTTACAACCACTGGTGTAGAGACACTCCTAACAGGTGCTGGAGTGGCTGCTACAGACTTGCGGGGTGGTGTCCTAGGACTGACCTGTGCATAAAAACAGAGAGCACCGTTTGCAGGCCGGAAAATGGGAACCCTGTCATCTTAGCTTTTAATCATTTTCATTTAAGATGCTCGGACGAACCTGCGCTCTTGCCTGCTGCAGTTGCTCATGAACAGCAAACGACAACTGCTGTATCCATCCACGATGGATCGGAGATTCGAATCACCGACAAGAAGGGCAAACTGTTTCAACAAAAGAAAAACAAAATCAATGTTTATTGTGTAAACACTGGCATTTACTCCTCAAAATTAATAAATGAGCAAAAACAGACACCTTCTTGTTTGACAACTCAGCTGGAATCAAAGACCTCTGCGTTAGTCTAGTCCAGGCTGACCTCTTCCACCGGTTCGCTGATCTGCAGGCAGCCTGGTCCATCACTGGTTTGCCACGCTTGGACTGGCGAGGCATCTCTGTAACCTGCTTGGACTTCAGCTACCTGTTTCCGTTGAGTTGGGAAAGAAAAAAGTCACACACAACAAATGTTACTAGGACAGCAACAAACAGCTACCCAAAACAATATAGAACAATCAAAGAGAGAGAGTGTGAGTGAGTGCCCGAGTGAGTGATTGAACGAGCAAGCGAACGAACGAGTGATCGAGCGATCGAGCGAGCGAGCGAGCGAGCGATTGAGTGATCGAGTGAGTGTGTATGTGTGTGTGATACTTCTTCTTCTTGCGTATGTCATCAGATCCTCAGCTCCGTTGCAGCAAGCCAATCCAGCGTTTCGTCATCCAGGTTCATACGGCCTTGGTCGCCATGTGGCGGGCGTTGTTTCGGGCAGCTGGTCATGATGTGTTCCACAGTCTGTAGGGGGTCTCCACATTCACAGTGGGCACTGTCCGAGAGGCCCCACCGTCGCATTGCTTCACCGAAGCGTCCCCACGCCTGTCATCAGGCGGTTGAGGGTTGTCCACTGCTTACGGGGCAGGTGCTGGCCAGGGACATCTATGGGATCCTCTATGTAGTTGTGTGATACTTCACCAGGAACTACTCTGCAGCGGTCTGCAGGTAGCGTAGTCCACAGGGGTTGAAGCTAGCAAGGGGTAAAAGGATATATACATTTATATACACAAAAGCAAACATGAAAGTACTGGGTTAAATATTGATTAAGTTTGATTCCTTTTTCAATTAATCAAATAGTCGAGAAGTGTTTTTAATACATCAGCAATATCAATACTTTACTAATGGAACCAAATGTACCCCTAACAGGTCTGTAACTCTGAATGAGAGGGTAACAAACAAACCAACCAACACTTGTACGTATATCAGTGGTTCTCTAAACATGTCAAGATCCCCCTAATTACAAATGTACAATGTAGGCAATAGCCCTTTATCCAGAGTGACTTACAGCAAACGAGGTCAAAACATTCATAGAATGCAGAGACAGTGTAGTGTCTCAGTAAACTATAGGATCAAGTAAACTAATATGATAACAGAGTCTCGTCACAAAGCAGTGACTCCTTACCTCGGCAATCAGCGGTACTTGCAACTCACGAGTTACAACCACTGGTGTAGAGACACTCCTAACAGGTGCTGGAGTGGCTGCTACAGACTTGCGGGGTGGTGTCCTAGGACTGACCTGTGCATAAAAACAGAGAGCACCGTTTGCAGGCCGGAAAATGGGAACCCTGTCATCTTAGCTTTTAATCATTTTCATTTAAGATGCTCGGACGAACCTGTGCTCTTGCCTGCTGCAGTTGCTCATGAACAGCAAACGACAACTGCCGTATCCATCCACGATGGATCGGAGATGTGAATCACCAACAAGAAGGGCAAATTGTTTCAACAAAAGAAAAACAAAATCAATGTTTATTGTGTAAACACTGGCATTTACTCCTCAAAATTAATAAATGAGCAAAGACAGACACCTTCTTGTTTGACAACTCAGCTGGAATCAAAGACCTCTGCGTTAGTCTAGTCCAGGCTGACCTCTTCCACCGGTTCGCTGATCTGCAGGCAGCCTGGTCCATCACTGGTTTGCCACGCTTGGACTGGCGAGGCATCTCTGTAACCTGCTTGGACTTCAGCTACCTGTTTCCGTTGAGTTGGGAAAGAAAAAAGTCACACACAACAAGTGTTACTAGGACAGCAACAAACAGCTACCCAAAACAATATAGAACAATCAAAGAGAGAGAGTGTGAGTGAGTGCCCGAGTGAGTGATTGAACGAGCGAACGAACGAGCGAACGAACGAGTGATCGAGCGATCGAGCGAGCGAGCGAGCGAGCGATTGAGTGATCGAGTGAGTGTGTATGTGTGTGTGATACTTCTTCTTCTTGCGTATGTCATCAGATCCTCAGCTCCGTTGCAGCAAGCCAATCCAGCGTTTCGTCATCCAGGTTCATACGGCCTTGGTCGCCATGTGGCGGGCGGTGTTTCGGGCAGCTGGTCATGATGTGTTCCACAGTCTGTAGGGGGTCTCCACATTCACAGTGGGCACTGTCCGAGAGGCCCCACCGTCGCATTGCTTCACCGAAGCGTCCCCACGCCTGTCATCAGGCGGTTGAGGGTTGTCCACTGCTTACGGGGCAGGTGCTGGCCAGGGACATCTGTGGGATCCTCTATGTAGTTGTGTGATACTTCACCAGGAACTACTCTGCAGCGGTCTGCAGGTAGCGTAGTCCACAGGGGTTGAAGCTAGCAAGGGGTAAAAGGATATATACATTTATATACACAAAAGCAAACATGAAAGTACTGGGTTAAATATTGATTAAGTTTGATTCCTTTTTCAATGAATCAAATAATCGAGAAGTGTTTTTAATACATCAGCAATATCAATACTTTACTAATGGAACCAAATGTACCCCTAACAGGTCTGTAACTCTGAATGAGAGGGTAACAAACAAACCAACCAACACTTGTACGTATATCAGTGGTTCTCTAAACATGTCAAGATCCCCCTAATTACAAATGTACAATGTAGGCATTAGCCCTTTATCCAGAGTGACTTACAGCAAACGAGGTCAAAACATTCATAGAATGCAGAGAGACAGTGTAGTGTCTCAGTAAACTATAGGATCAAGTAAACTAATATGATAACAGAGTCTCGTCACAAAGCAGTGACTCCTTACCTCGGCAATCAGCGGTACTTGCAACTCACGAGTTACAACCACTGGTGTAGAGACACTCCTAACAGGTGCTGGAGTGGCTGCTACAGACTTGCGGGGTGGTGTCCTAGGACTGACCTGTGCATAAAAACAGAGAGCACCGTTTGCAGGCCGGAAAATGGGAACCCTGTCATCTTAGCTTTTAATCATTTTCATTTAAGATGCTCGGACGAACCTGTGCTCTTGCCTGCTGCAGTTGCTCATGAACAGCAAACGACAACTGCTGTATCCATCCACGATGGATCGGAGATGTGAATCACCGACAAGAAGGGCAAACTGTTTCAACAAAAGAAAAACAAAATCAATGTTTATTGTGTAAACACTGGCATTTACTCCTCAAAATTAATAAATGAGCAAAGACAGACAACTTCTTGTTTGACAACTCAGCTGGAATCAAAGACCTCTGCGTTAGTCTAGTCCAGGCTGACCTCTTCCACCGGTTCGCTGATCTGCAGGCAGCCTGGTCCATCACTGGTTTGCCACGCTTGGACTGGCGAGGCATCTCTGTAACCTGCTTGGACTTCAGCTACCTGTTTCAGTTGAGGGTTAGGGTTAGAAAAAAGTCACACACAACAAGTGTTACTAGGACAGCAACAAACAGCTACCCAAAACAATATAGAACAATCAAAGAGAGAGAGTGTGAGTGAGTGCCCGAGTGAGTGATTGAACGAGCAAGCGAACGAACGAGTGATCGAGCGATCGAGCGAGCGAGCGAGCGAGCGATTGAGTGATCGAGTGAGTGTGTATGTGTGTGTGATACTTCTTCTTCTTGCGTATGTCATCAGATCCTCAGCTCCGTTGCAGCAAGCCAATCCAGCGTTTCGTCATCCAGGTTCAAACGGCCTTGGTCGCCATGTGGCGGGCGGTGTTTCGGGCAGCTGGTCATGATGTGTTCCACAGTCTGTAGGGGGTCTCCACATTCACAGTGGGCACTGTCCGAGAGGCCCCACCGTCGCATTGCTTCACCGAAGCGTCCCCACGCCTGTCATCAGGCGGTTGAGGGTTGTCCACTGCTTACGGGGCAGGTGCTGGCCAGGGACATCTGTGGGATCCTCTATGTAGTTGTGTGATACTTCACCAGGAACTACTCTGCAGCGGTCTGCAGGTAGCGTAGTCCACAGGGGTTGAAGCTAGCAAGGGGTAAAAGGATATATACATTTATATACACAAAAGCAAACATGAAAGTACTGGGTTAAATATTGATTAAGTTTGATTCCTTTTTCAATGAATCAAATAATCGAGAAGTGTTTTTAATACATCAGCAATATCAATACTTTACTAATGGAACCAAATGTACCCCTAACAGGTCTGTAACTCTGAATGAGAGGGTAACAAACAAACCAACCAACACTTGTACGTATATCAGTGGTTCTCTAAACATGTCAAGATCCCCCTAATTACAATTGTACAAAGTAGGCAATAGCCCTTTATCCAGAGTGACTTACAGCAAACGAGGTCAAAACATTCATAGAATGCAGAGAGACAGTGTAGTGTCTCAGTAAACTATAGGATCAAGTAAACTAATATGATAACAGAGTCTCGTCACAAAGCAGTGACTCCTTACCTCGGCAATCAGCGGTACTTGCAACTCACGAGTTACAACCACTGGTGTAGAGACACTCCTAACAGGTGCTGGAGTGGCTGCTACAGACTTGCGGGGTGGTGTCCTAGGACTGACCTGTGCATAAAAACAGAGAGCACCGTTTGCAGGCCGGAAAATGGGAACCCTGTCATCTTAGCTTTTAATCATTTTCATTTAAGATGCTCGGACGAACCTGTGCTCTTGCCTGCTGCAGTTGCTCATGAACAGCAAACGACAACTGCTGTATCCATCCACAATGGATCGGAGATGTGAATCACCGACAAGAAGGGCAAACTGTTTCAACAAAAGAAAAACAAAATCAATGTTTATTGTGTAAACACTGGCATTTACTCCTCAAAATTAATAAATGAGCAAAGACAGACACCTTCTTGTTTGACAACTCAGCTGGAATCAAAGACCTCTGCGTTAGTCTAGTCCAGGCTGACCTCTTCCACCGGTTCGCTGATCTGCAGGCAGCCTGGTCCATCACTGGTTTGCCACGCTTGGACTGGCGAGGCATCTCTGTAACCTGCTTGGACTTCAGCTACCTGTTTCCGTTGAGTTGGGAAAGAAAAAACTCACACACAACAAGTGTTACTAGGACAGCAACAAACAGCTACCCAAATCAATATAGAACAATCAAAGAGAGAGAGTGTGAGTGAGTGCCCGAGTGAGTGATTGAACGAGCGAACGAACGAGCGAGCGAACGAGTGATTGAGTGATCGAGCGAGCGAGCGAGCGAGCGAGCGATCGAGTGAGTGTGTATGTGTGTGTGATACTACTTCTTCTTGCGTATGTCATCAGATCCTCAGCTCCGTTGCAGCAAGCCAATCCAGCGTTTCGTCATCCAGGTTCATACGGCCTTGGTCGCCATGTGGCGGGCGGTGTTTCGGGCAGCTGGTCATGATGTGTTCCACAGTCTGTAGGGGGTCTCCACATTCACAGTGGGCACTGTCCGAGAGGCCCCACCGTTGCATTGCTTCACCGAAGCGTCCCTACGACTGTCATCAGGCGGTTGAGGGTTGTCCACTGCTTACGGGGCAGGTGCTGGCCAGGGACATCTGTGGGATCCTCTATGTAGTTGTGTGATACTTCACCAGGAACTACTCTGCAGCGGTCTGCAGGTAGCGTAGTCCACAGGGGTTGAAGCTAGCATGGGGTAAAAGGATATATACATTTATATACACAAAAGCAAACATGAAAGTACTGGGTTAAATATTGATTAAGTTTGATTCCTTTTTCAATGAATCAAATAATCGAGAAGTGTTTTTAATACATCAGCAATATCAATACTTTACTAATGGAACCAAATGTACCCCTAACAGGTCTGTAACTCTGAATGAGAGGGTAACAAACAAACCAACCAACACTTGTACGTATATCAGTGGTTCTCTAAACATGTCAAGATCCCCCTAATTACAAATGTACAATGTAGGCATTAGCCCTTTATCCAGAGTGACTTACAGCAAACGAGGTCAAAACATTCATAGAATGCAGAGAGACAGTGTAGTGTCTCAGTAAACTATAGGATCAAGTAAACTAATATGATAACAGAGTCTCGTCACAAAGCAGTGACTCCTTACCTCGGCAATCAGCGGTACTTGCAACTCACGAGTTACAACCACTGGTGTAGAGACACTCCTAACAGGTGCTGGAGTGGCTGCTACAGACTTGCGGGGTGGTGTCCTAGGACTGACCTGTGCATAAAAACAGAGAGCACCGTTTGCAGGCCGGAAAATGGGAACCCTGTCATCTTAGCTTTTAATCATTTTCATTTAAGATGCTCGGACGAACCTGTGCTCTTGCACAGAAATGTTGTATTCATATGATATACAAACAAATTATACTTATGCCGTCTGTACACCACAGATCAAGCTGTGTCAGTGGAAATCCGTCTGGCTGACTGACGTATGTGACTTCTAAAACACATACAAATAGAACAAATAAACATTTCATTTCCTACCGTTTCTAAATGAGGTAACAGTCACTACAGCTTCAAAACGAACCGCTTAAACCTTCTAGACATAGTCAACTGGACATGATTTGGCTCTGCACATGGACTGATTTATTTTCCAGTCAGCTGAGATGGAGCGACTCTGTAACTTCTTAACTTCAACTTCATAATGAAATTGTCCGGTACGGTAAATTAATATAATATATACAACAATTCTTCTTTTTGTTTTCTTCACACATTATGTAACAATCAGTTAAATTTCGTAAAAGTATTTCTTAAAAAAAGAACGGGATGGATTTGATTGTCCTTAACCACTTGAACCCCAGCATCCCCATTCTGGGGGAATATTCACCAAAAACAGCCAATCTACGAGCTCACAACGCGCCACATTGTGAGCTTGTAGATTGGCTGTTCGCAAAATGTTTGCCTATAATGACCTGAAAAGTGATCCTAGTGTTCAAAGTGTTTCAGACATACTTTATACTTGTGTAGTCATCATAATACGATATTGCTTAGGTCAGCCTAAAGAGTGTAAGACCTGTATACTGTATGTGTGTGCATTGGTATTATTTACCGCAGTGGTGTGCTGCCATCTGGAAGCGCTCTCGCAAACACCTCCACACTGCAGCCACTCATAGCCCTGGATGAGAGGAGGACATGACAATGGAAGGACAGATAATGTTAGAAGTGGCGAGAGTGGAGAGACCGATAACGTTAAGGTTTTTGTGATACACAGGACGCTCAAAAGTAATGCATTAAGTGTGTTTTCAAACCAGTAGTGCGTTTGCTTTGTTCAGATTCAGGGACCAATATGATACAATGTCGCACTTTCCCTTGCAGAAGAACTTGCTATGCTCATCCGTACTCAGAGGGACTATAAGGACGCCGCAGCTATATGCCTCACAGAAACATGGCTGGATGAGGAGATTCCGGATTCCTCGGTGCAACAGGCTGGCTTCACGCTACACCGAGCCGACCGCTCCAAAGTAGACTCGCGCAAACAATGCGGGGGCGGTGTTTGTTGTTATATCAACACGAGATGGTGTTCTGACGTTAAAATACTGTCACGAACCTGCACACCGGAGTTGGAGTGTCTGATGCGCATGTGTAAGCCCTTCTATCGGCCGAGAGAGTTCTCTTCTATCATCCTGTCTGTCGTTTATATCCCACCAGATGCCTCAGCTAGGGATGGGACGATATGAAAATGTCATATCACGATAATGGTGGCCAAAAATATCACGATTACGATATTATCACGATATTATCGCGCTGCTTAGAAAATGTCATATCACGATAATGGTGGCCAAAAATATCACGATTACGATATTATCACGATATTGGTGGCGAAAAATATCACTTTCAAAATTCTGAAAATGCTAGAAAAATAGTGAAATCACATGACCTGTCATTTCTGTTAAAGAATATTTATTGTCTTGTCACACAGGGCAATTTGTAAACATCCAAGACTGTCTCACATGGAGGTAGAGAAAGACAATGTAAACATACATTTTAATAACACCACAAGTAATCTCTCAACTTCAATTATTCACAATAAGGTCTCTTCTCTTTACATAAAACACAATATTTTTCTTCCAGGCTGCATGTCTAGCAACACCCAAAGAGACTGCTACAGTGCAACCAAACAATAGTGCAACTGTAATGCAACTATGCAAGTGCAAACTGTATTTAATACTTTCTTTGAACCTTTTTTGGAAACAAACTACTTGTCCTGAACACTGGCACTGTTCTGTAAAAAATAAAAAGGCTGCATATAGTAATCATTGCTATAGAGTGTTTGTTCAGTAACAGGAGTCTCCCTGTTTCTCCAGCTCTTTAATAAACAGAAAATACATTTTTCGATAGGTGTCAAAATCTCAGCCAATCAGAAGAAAGTACCCATTTTTAAGCTTAATTTGTATAGTGTTCCAGTTCCAATTTTTTCCGCTCATTTCTTAGTGTCATCACTTCCAATGTCACTTGTTTAATCTGTATCCTGATTGAGTTCTCTGTCCTGGTTGGATAAAATTGGAAATGAAACTGAAACTGAAACGAAAATGCATTTTCTGTTTAATAAAGAGGTGGAGAGACAAGGAGACTCCTAATACTGAACAAACACTCTATAGCAATGAGTACTATCAGAATATAGAGCTATTTAACACTTATTTTAACCAAAGCAAATCACTTACCCTACCTTTAAGGATGATTTAATTGTAATATAGTACAAGAATAGTGTAACTATCTGTAAAATATAACCCCCCATTTATTTAATAAAATTATGTATTGGGTTATAGCCTATTTGTCTCAATATTTGTCACATTCAGCCCTGGACTTCACTGACTGCAGGGGTCACATTAAAATCACATATTAGAGATTTTGTGTATTTTCCCCTATTTTCTGTATTTTTCACCATTTAAAATATAGTATTTCTTAATTTTTAATAATTATAGCTTGTAGATTTTTTTTTCACCATTTGAAATTGTTTTAAAATAAAATGAACAGTTTTCCCAACCGACAGAGAGTCAGAGACAATATTTAGCCTATATATGGTTCTGTATTAGTGTATGAGTCAGTTTTAGCAGCTTTAATTCTAATTGGCTACTGTTGACTGCCTATCAATTTCATGAGCCTGGGTAGGGCCACCTGGCCTGGCGGAGATCTGCCCTGTTGCGCAGAAGCACAGCAAGTGAAGGCAATTACCTTAAACAGGAGCTGCGCTGCGGAGCCCTGCTTCTAAAATTTCGCAGTTTTGCGTGCTTCAGCACCTCAAGCCCGTTGGATAAGCCACCACTGAGTGAACGTTACATGAGCATAGCTGCATAGCGTTTACCGTGGTAAAGTGTTGAATATTTAACCAGCTGGGTTTAACGAGACAGCGGCGCAAAATGAAAATCCGATGTTTCCCAAACGTGCTGTCACAGATGATCCAACCATCTTATAACAAATGTAAGCATATGCCAAGATAACCGAGTTCATATAGCTGATTCTGAGCTAAACATATTTATTTAATTTCGAAGTTTTTATATTTAAACTTTATGATGAAAGGCCGCGGCGGCCACACACATAGCAGCTGTTGTTAATGAGCAGCACGAAGCAGCTTGACTGAAGCCGGTTGAGAGCCAGCTCCGTGCAGCGCGGACTGGAGCGGAGGTTTCTTTGCGGGAGGGGACAGGGGAGTGGAAGTTTTTTGGGCATTTCATTCATTTATTTGTCCAAAAAAAAAAACATAAAATAAAGATTGTCCACGAGTCTTTCTCAGCTACGGACACCTTCGTACTAGTAGCCTACAAGGACAGCGAGGCGAGTGCAGTCAGTGCACTGACTTGCTGCGACGCTGGCTTTTACACCCGCCTTCTTTGGAACTGTATCCTGTGCAGTCCACACACACACATATATATGCATGCTCACAGCTGTTTCCGTTTCCTTTGATTCTCGCTAGGCCGGATATGAAACCTGGCAAAGCAAATGGACACCAATCTTTTTTGGTCCAACTTTTTTGTTTTTGTTTTTTGCGATAATTACAGACCCCGCGATAAAGTTATCGTGGATTTTTTTTATCGCGATATACGATAATATCGTATATCGTCCCACCCCTAGCCTCAGCTCCATCTGCGACACAACAGCTGCATAATATCATCATGGAGGTGGAGAATTCCAACCCGGATGCAGTGGTGTTTTGTCTGGGTGACTTTAATCACGTCTCCCTAAAGAAGGCTCTACCGAGATACAAGCCTCAGATCCACATTCCCACGAGGGAGGATAAGACTTTGGACCAATGTTACATTCGAGAGGCGTATCATGCTGTGGCGCGGGCCCCTCTTGGTAAATCGGACCACATCACAATCCTGCTGATCCCAAAGTATCGTCAGAAACTGAGGGTGGAAAAACCAACCATAAAACACATCAGGAAATGGTCTCCTCAAGCAATAGACATGTTACAGGACTGCTTTGATTCCACAGTATGGAGTGACTTCTGGTCTGACCAGGATGATATTAACACCTACACTGACACTGTTACCTCCTATATTCAATTCTGTGAGAAAGTCTGTATTACAACTAAATCTGTCACTGTTTACGGCAACGACAAGCCCTGGTTCAATAATGAAGTGAGGGTGCTTTGTAGGAGGAAACATGTCGCTTTTAAGCAGGGGGATTTAGTGCAATATAAAGCATTAAAATATGAATTCCGTCGGAGTTCTGCTCCGCCAGCAAAACACCAGAAAGGCAGCAGGGCCTGACGGCGTGTCGCCTGCCACCCTTAAACCCTTAAACACTGTGCCGACCAGCTGGCACCAGTCCTCACTTCCATCTTTAATCAGTCCTTGCTACACTCTATCGTGCCTGCTTGTTTTAAGTCAGCAGTGATCATCCCAGTCCCAAAGAAGAATAACAACATCACCTGTCTTAATGATTATAGGCCTGTTGCCTTAACATCGGTCATTATGAAGGTTTTTGAGCGGCTGGTGTGTAGATTAATGTCCAGCATCTCACTTGATTCCCATCAGTTTGCCTATAGGGCAAATAGAAGTGTTGACGATGCAGTGTCCTTGTGTTTGCATTGTATCCTTCAACATCTGGAAACCAGGGTTGTGCCTGTATATGCACGTATCTTATTTGTCGACTACAGTTCTGCGTTTAACACCATCGTTCCTGTTAAGTTGATCCAAACCCTACAGGAACTGGGTGTTAAACAATCCATTTGCAAATGGATTTATAACTTTTTAAGTGACAGAAAACAAGCTGTCAGAGTCGGCAAATTATTCTCACAATCCAAGGTTTTGAACACAGGTGCCCTAGGGCTGTGTTCTTTCTCCTTTTCTATATTCTGTCAACACATATTTTTGTCAATCACACACTAATTCAGTCCTGTTGTTTAAATTTGCAGATGACACCTCTGTGGTAGGCCTAATCACAAACAGTGATGAATCTGGCTATCGCAATGAGATACCTGGTGAGGTGGTGTGAGAACCATAATCTCATACTTAACATCTCAAAAACCAAAGAGTTGGTTGTTGACTATAGGAGGAAGAACAAAACCTCCCTTCCTCCTCTCTCCATAAATGGAGTAGAGGTTGAGAGGGTTTCCTCGGAACCACCATCCACGAATCCCTATCATGGGAACTCAACACCAGCCTCAAGGTCAGTAAATCCCACCAGCGTCTCTACTTCTTGCGGCAGCTTAGAAAGTTCAAGGTCAGTAAAACAGCTATGATACATTTCTATAGGTCAGTCATTGAGAGCGTGCTCACCTTTTCCATGCTTGTCTGGTACGGTAATACAACTGCACAGGACAGGACACGGTTGGAGAGGGTTACACGTCAGGCAGCTAGGATAATTGGTTCGAGCCTTCCATCGCTGTCATCACTCTATCCCACTAGATTGGTGAAGAGGGCTAAAAAAATCATAGCCGACCATTCCCATCCAGCCCATTACCTTATCAATCTCCTCCCATCAGGTAGGAGATATGGCAGCATTGGGAGTAGAACCTCCCGTTTTAGAGACAGCACATACCTCCAAGCAGTCAGGCACCTTAACGACACTCTTGCACTACAAACACAAACTAGACGGTATGCACTTTAAATATGCACTTTAAAAATTGCTACATAATTGCACTAAGCAGTTTCTTCTACTGTCTGTACTGTATAGCTGCAGCTTGGTCCTGGTTTGGTTCTGTTTCTTGTGTCTCTTTTTGTTCTTGTCTTTTGTGCTGTTGTTTATTGTGCTGTCTTGTATGTGAGAGGAAGTACCAAGACAATTTCCTATCAAACTTGTTTTGAAATGGCACATAAATACTTGAACTTGCAGCAAAAATAGCAGATTGTAGTGAGCTTGTAGAATTACTAGTTTCACTATTCGGCATACGGTATGACCGTAAGTATGTAGGGCTTAAGTAGTTAACAGAGGACAAAACTTATAAACGAAATACGAGCGAGAAAAGTTGTCTCTCATTGGACTGAATTTTTATTGAAGATGTTCAATACATTGGGATTAAAGGTGTTCAGTTCTGGATAGCAACATGGAGCATTACCAGAATCTTTTAATTTATTTGGAATCTTGTTATAAAGTTTTAGCATGGTGGGTATTCTCCAATGACAACATTCCCAATTTAGTCTCTCATGTGCGATAGTCACTCACTGTTCATATTTGTGCAGAGTGGCCTGCAGCAGGCCCAGGGAGTAGACCAGTCCTGAGGCGAAGCTGAGCTGCTCTCCACGGGATCCCCTCATCGCGGTTCCCTGCAGGGGGTCACCGTTCAGGTCAAACTTCTCCTGGGCCTGCTTGCTGATCAACTCCGCCTGCAGGGGAAATGACACACGGACATGTTGGGAACAGGTGGTAAGCAGAGCCTGAGCGATACATCGGTTGGCTGATATATGGCCATTGTTTTACTTATTTGTCGACGATCAGTATTGTAATTATGCAGCCGATGTGTCCCAATGTTTTACCACTTTCAACAGAGTGTCCCTATTTGGGCATGTCATTTTAAGTGAACATTAACAAACGTTTTCAAAACAATAACAAAAATAGTCGATCTACAAGCTCACGACACATTGTGAGCTTGTAGATAGGCTATTTCTGAAAATGTATGAACAGGGCTTATGTTGTTAAATACATTAAAATACTTTTTTTTACAAAAGATCGGTCAAACATTAGTGGTCTAGGACTCTCCAAAATCAGGATCGAACCCATGTGGCATTGGTCAGACTATTTTTTTCGTTTTTTTGCAGATCACACACACCTTGCAGATGAGCCTTGGAATGAGCAGCAGCACCAGGATACAGTCGTGGTCTCCTTCAATGGCGGAGGAAGGACTCAGGCGGTGAGGGGGGACACCTGGCGGTTAGCCTGGCCCACCTCCATCTTCCTCAGTTCCATCTCGATGGCCTGGAAGACACACAGTCAAGGTTGGGTATAGAAGTTAGGAACCATATCCAAACTGCCAGGTGCCCATGAAAATGAAGGAATCGGAATTGATAAATATCGTAATAATTTTAGGATCCAGAAATGATTATCCTAATTTTATGATATGTGAGCGGGTACAGTGCTTTAGGCATCAAGTAGTCATTTTTCATTTTTCATTTTATTACAGATTGTTGAAGTACAGAATATAAGCTTTCATATGATGTATCATTCATTGAAATTGGAACACATTTGAAGAAGATGTGACCATTTTAATCTTTTTATCTATAATAGTCCAAACTGAGATAATCCCTCCTAAAGAATTTCCACTTCTATAGCACCTCTCAGCTCCAGGTAATGGGCGTGAACAATGGGTAATTTATTCAATCTAGCCACTCCTCTAATCACTCCCCCATTGACACCTTTCAGTCAGCTGTCCACTATATAGAAATTTGATGCAACACAATTACATATTTTTTAGGTATTTTTACTTAACTGGAGTATTTCCAATACTTTGACTTCTACTCCACTACAGATCAGAGGAAAATATTGTACTTTTACTCCACTACAATCATTTTAAACTTGAGTTACTAGTTACTTTGCAGATATAAATTATTACATTATAAAACATACATTAACCACTTTAGCCCTATTTTATACATAGTCTATTTGAAAATAGCTGATCTACAAGCTTACAATGCGCATTGCGACGCGTTGTGAGCTCGTAGATCAGCTATTTTCAAACATTTTAGTACTTATACTTTAGGTACTTTAAGTACATTTTTATACCAAGACTTTAGTACTTTTACTTTGATTGAACACCACAAGAGAATTTGTTAACAAAGACTTTTAGAGCCAAGGTTACAATTAGGAAAAGATTCAGGTTGGGGTCAGAATTAGGATTTAGAGTTATAGGTTCAGGGTTGCAAACGGCAAAAAACACTCATGGGGGAAAAAATGCATTTAAAACGAAAATCCATCCTAAAATGTTGCGGTAAGTAAGTATAGTAGTACAACGTGTATGTGTGTAGTGATCTATGCACCTGCAGGCTGACAGTGAGCTCTCTGTACTTGTTGATGGTCTGCTGGTAATCGGCCATGGTCTCCTGGGCAGCCTCAACTCTCTTGTGGGCCTCGCGGACCTTTCCCCCCCGCTCATGTCCAGCTGCTATCTCAGTCTCTCCCTGCCGTTCTCCTGGAGCTCGTCGTTCATGTCATTAATGGCCTCCTGTTGGGAGGACAGAAGAGGGGACCGACCGTCATGTGTGGGAGTATATACATTGTAAGGCGTAGAACAAAGCCAAATGCAGTGGTGGAAGGAGTACTCAAATCTTTTTACTTAAGTAAAATTATCAATACTACAATGTAGGAAAACTGTTACAAGCTAAAGTCTGGTATTCAAAATTTACTTGGGTAAAACTACAAAAGTAGTGGCATCAAAGTGTACTTAAGGGATAGTTCTCGCCCAAAATGCCGTCTTCTACCGATTACTCACCGGCAGCGGTTCTGTATTGATGACCGCTGCCGGTCATCAAATTATTGGCTTAGGAATGCGACGGAAAGTTATTTTAGGGGTAAACTATTCCTTTAAAATACCAAAAGTAAAAGTATTCCTTAAAAATTCCAATTTTGGGCATGTAAGTAAGAATTTTAGGGCTTAAGTGGTTAAATAAAATTAAGTTCATGTGTATTGCATACTTAGCTGTTTGATTGTTCATTGTAGAATTAAAGTGTGTAAAATGTATTATTAAAGTAGTTTAGATATGGTGAAATAGTAAACTAGAACATGTTACCCCTTAAAAACGGGAAAGGATCTGTGTCATTTTAGATTTTATCTGCCATTTTTTAACATTTTTGAAAGATCTTGGAAAAACTACTGGTTTAGAAGGCATTTGCAGAATCGGCCTCAGGTCTTAACGATAAAGAGCATTAGCAGTCATCTTTTTAAAGAAAAAGATGAAATCATCTTCATTTTAAGCATGTGGTTCATATCCTATACAGGGGAAGACAGTGCCCCCTCTTCAAAATGATAGTGATTCGCTCCAACTGTCCGTACCTGTTCTTTGTTCTTGATGCAACATCAATTGAAGAAATCAAAATATGAATGAAATATCATGTAATTTATGTGGTATCGGAATGGCATCCTCGCCAATACAGATACCAGCATTTTAGGCACTATCAGCAGTTTTTCCGATACAAGTATCGGTACAACTCTGCTTACAATTTGACAGGGAGGCAATGCCATAACCAGACTATGTCTTGTTATTGTAAAAGTACAATGTGCGTGTGTCCGAGGCAGCAGAGGACACATACATATCATTTAAGTCAAGTGGTTTATTTTTAAACCACTTGCTTGTGTGGATAATGGTTATTATGACTATCATGCTGTTGTCAAGTCATTCCTGATTGGAAACCAATTGGGTCAACTGCTGTTGTTTTTAAACAGATGTACACATTTTGACTGACCTGACCAAGGCCTCCTTCAGCCTGCCGTTCTGCTCCTCCAACTGTTTGACATGATGAGAGGAACCCGGTAGAGGTGGGAGAGAAAGATACACACAGGGAGATAGGGTTGATAGAGAGTGTGGCGTAGAGAGAGGAGTCAGAGAGAGAGAAAGAATGAGAGACAGCGAGGAACCATTGGACAGAGAGACAGGGGTGGATGGGAGAGAAAGAGAGACAGATACAAACCATTAAGAAACACGTGTACATAGATTTTTGCGCAGTGATTATCAACCTTTATCATTTTGAGGACCCCCAGTTTGTTTTGCATGAGGTCGCGGACCCCCATTTCATACGATTCTCATCTCTGGGAGCCCAATCTACATGGCAAGGCATCAGTCTGAGTGTGTAAATGGAACCAAATGGACCACTACGGGTCCATTTGGTTCCTAGCAATCAATCAAGCTGGGTACCCCCTGGAACCCCCCCAAGGACCCCTTCAAGTTCCTCAGTCTGGTCCTACAGGCCACTACATTTGGTGGCCAAGTATATTTAAGGAAATTGGAATTGCTTGCAGAGGGGCTCACTGAATCTAGCAATAATGTTGACATAACAAGTGTGATTAGCAAGAGAGGAATGTTTGTGGCAAGTGTAATGTAAAAAGCTCACATTAGATACGGAAGGATCCACACACCAACAAAGTTCTTCCTCAGACACTTTCTCTCTTTTACTTACATTGGGCGTATAGAAACAAAGATCATTTCAAAGTACAAAAATATACCTGTGTGCATGTCACAGGTATATGTCAGGACAGATGACGGCATGATCAACTTATGACTCATTGTTTTTTAACCATTCAAAATAGTTCAGTCTAGTGTCCTGGGTCGTGTAGATTACTCGCTTCGTTCTAAAAACCTGTCATGCTAAAAATAACGTTGTCCCAGCTAAAACATGACTTGAAGATCAGTTCTGATCAGCAAGCGACATCAGCCAAAGATAATACATTAGGCATAATAAAACTTGTGCCTGCACCTATGAAAATGTACCAACCTTGTACTGCAGTCGATGCCTCCTTCCCTTCAGATGCATCTCCTTCGCTTTGGGATCGTTGAAACTGCATTCACACAGCTTGCAGTGGAAGCGGATGACTTTGCCTTCATTGTTGCGGACCTAAGGAGATGGGTAACACAAAATGTTCAATTCCCTCTAAAGCAGTGGGTTTTAACTTGAACTCTTATAGGATCCAACAGCATGGCTCCAATGTGGAGTTAATTCTGTGTAGCGTGCATGCAAATTGCAAAGTTTAGCACTGATCGGTCCTGTGGTTTGTGACACACAGACCCTCTCATAGACAGGTAGGGTATGGCCGAGCAACGCCGTAAAAATACAATTGTACGGCAGACTCAGAGCCAGTCTTCATTTTAACTCTTTTATACTTGTGTTTGATGGAGTGCAATATAGAACAATTACATCCCCACATCCACAGCACTGGCCTTCCCCTCTGGTTCATGGCCAGTGGGGTTTGTTAAACAAAAAACAGCTGTCTCCCTATTTGGGCTGCTGCAGTTGTGCACACTTTTTTGCCTTACTAAAAAAAAGGACAATTTAACAATAGGCTATAATTTATACTCACAAAAATAACTGATCTACAAGCTAACAATGTGTCGTGATGCGACGTGTTAGCATGTAGATCAGTTATTTTTGGCAAGCAACACCCAAGTGAACTGTCAGAATACCTCTTCAACGTAGTCGTGTGCAGCTAGCACCGCCGCAGACAGCCAATCAGAGACATCATTCTTGATCTCTGGGGCAGCCATGGAGGGTGGCGTTGGCTTGGATATCTCCGCCGCCTTCATCTCATCCGCTTTCGCCGTGGTCTGCAGTTTGTTTCCTCCTGCAAGGGGCGAAGGGGGAGGTAGGGTTCTTTAGTCTCAGACCATTGCTATTGGGCACAAACCCTCTTCCAATATTTCATAAATTGCTTATTTAGTGGCGAAAATAGGCGATGCAAGGTGTTGTGAGTTTGCAGATGGCATTGGATGAAGTGAACAGCCAACAAATACGATAAAACCCGAAATTGTGTCTACTAATGACTTCATCCTTACTGCTCCAAAAGACCACAGCTAGAGAAGTTATTATTTGTAGCAGGGCCTTATTTTTCAATCAAAAGTTACCGTAAACTTACCATAGACATTAGTGAACACCCAACCTCTAATCGTAAATACACACAAAAAATGAATTGATTAACCGATAAGAATTTGCAAATCAAAATTTTGATCATGCAAAAACAAACAAAACATCACTATTAACACACAATCCCATTCAAAGATTCTGAGTATTGGTTTACTTAAAACTGTGACATTCCATTTTACATTTTACTGAGGAGTCACTAGTCCACAGATGCTTTGACTAATGGACAGCATACAAATGCAATAAATCACAATAATAATTAAAAAGAAAAAGGAAAACAATGACCGTTTCCATTTGCAAGGGCCAGGAGTGAACTATTGGCCATTTGACTGCATGGTTAAACTAGGTTATACACTTGTCATTCTACAAGGCACAGAACTTCAAGAAATGTTATGTTTGGAAACGCACGCCTGGTTGCCGTCCATCACTACACAAGTTGGCAGAGACTTATCCATACATTGGCATGTAGCCTTTGAGTGCAAAGCACGCTCTGTGAAACCAGCTTCACTCTTTATTAGTGATGAGTGTTTGAACGACTTTCAACCTGGTGTCCCTATTTTGGGCACGTCATTATAAGTGCAAATTGTCAAAAAAAAAATGTTTTATCATTTTTAAAGTGAAAATGGAAGTAGTTTTCTTTATTCATTGTGTGATAAGTACATAGGGGTTCAATGACTTAAACCCTATATACTTAGATGGGTGTGCAAGGGGTCTGTAATTGGCCCCGTCCTTTTCTATCACTCATCAATCTCTGCCGATCTACAAGCTCACACAATGCCTCGTGACGTGTAGTGAGACGATTTTTGTTTTCACTGAATGTTTGCCTATTACGACAAGCCCCGAATAGGGACGCTAGGATTCATGTGGTTGAACTGGTTCAATATAGAGCTATACTAATCAAACAGGAATACAGCAAAAACACAGTACAGAGCATAATGGCAACAAGGTGAAGAATGAAGTCATTGTCAAATACCGCCAGCAGACGTCAAAATTCAAAGGGGACCTACTGACCTACTGACCGACAGAGTTGATCTTGGGGGCGGAGGCCTTCTTGACGGGGGGGTGGGGGGGGGGCGGTGGAGTTGGCAGACGACAGACTGTTGCCGAGCGCGTTCTTGCCGAGCCCCCCCCCCGCCACCGCTCACTATGTTGACCGGCTTCAGGTAGGAGGAGTTGTGGGTGGAGGCAGAAGCATTGGAGTGACAGACTCTCTTATCCAGAGCGACTCACATTAAGCAAGATAAACACATACAGTACATAGAATGCAGTGAGCCAGTGTAGTGCCTCAGTACACTAGGATCACAGGTAAACCAAGAACCTAGCATCAGTCTAAACCATGGGTCTTCAACAGGGGGTCCTGTTGAAGACCCATGGTTTTTAGTTTGACTCGGTTCCACAGATAAATATTGTGAAAATAGCAGATTTACAAGCTCACAACGCCTCACACTCGCAACTCGAGGCGTTGTGAGCTTGTAGATCGGCTATTTTCAAAATGTTTGCTTCTTTCTTATATTATTTGCCAATTTGGCCAATGTTTGATCAGTTTATATAGTATAATTTGTTGATTAAATTTTCTTTTCTTTCTTTACTTTTTTTTAGGTGTTAAACTAGCTGAGGACCCCCCCAAAATCATGTGTGGGGGGGGGGGGGTCCCCACAGAGTGAAGTGCTAAGGGCTGAGGTTCAGTCTGAAGAGGTGAGTCTTCAGATTACGACGGAACATTGGAAGTGAGTCTGCAGTTCTAACTGCAATGGGGAGTTCATTCCACAGTTTGGGAGCCAGAAGGGAGAAGAGTCTGGGACGTGTGGAGCGTTGTCCCGGATGTTTTAGGGAAGGTTCTGACAGCTTCCCTGTGTTAGCTAATCTGAGTGAGCGGGAGGGGTTGCAGGGTTGGATCAGGCTTTGTGAAGGTATGGGGTGGGGGCTATGACTTTGGTTGCTTTGTAGGCCAGCATCAGTGTTTTGTAAACTTCTGTAGGTTCTGTAGGTCTGTAAACTATTTGAAGACCAGGCATGCTTTATTTGATGGGGCTTAAGTGCACATACCGGGAGGCCAGTAAGGAGCGAGTTACAAGTTTTGATATGACTGAAGCCAGTCTGATCGTTCGAATGTTATAGAGTGTAAACCTACAGGATCAAGTGGCCGCTGCATGTGTGCCTTGAATGAGACTGTCCAGGACAACACCAACAGAAGCCACCAGGGAGTTTGTCTATGGAAATAGTGAGATCCTACATGGGGCAGGACTTACCTGGGAAGAAGAGAACCTTGGTCTTGTCTGGGTTCAGCTTAAGGTGGTGAGAAGATATCCACTGTGAGATGTCAGCCAGACATGCAGCGATGCACTCTTCAACCTGAGTGGCAGGTTGAAGAGTGCGAAACAGAGAGAGAAACAGAGTATTTACAACTGTTACAATCAACCAATAGTAAGGAGTATAGGCCTAAGGATCAGATCCTAGATCAGTGACTATCATGAAATTCCACTTGACGATTAATTGTCTTACAAATAATTGCGATTAACAATTTAATTGTCTTTTTTCTGTGAACATTGGAATATATAAATTACGTTAATTTATGTTTAGACTTTGCAAACAGAAATTGCATATGGCATATAACTTAAATATACAAAGAAATACATGATACCAATAATCAAAACAAATAATATACTATGGCCAAAATAGGCCATATTTAATCATTTTCTCTCTTTTTTTTAAAGTAGTGGAAATAGCCGATCTACAAGCTCACAACGTTTCGCATTGCGATGTGTTGTGAGCTTATAGAATATATATATATATATATATATATATATATATATATATATATATATATATATATATATATATATATATATATATAACAGCATATAGCACATTTTCAGGTAGGTGACAAAATGTAAGCCAATCAGGAGAGAGCACTGAAAAGGCATTTTCTGTTTAATAAAGAGCTGGAGAGACATGGGAGAGACTCCTTTTACTGAACAAACACTCTATAGGGATGAGTACTATCACAATATAGAGCTATTTAACTCTTATTTTAACCAAAGTAACTCACATACCCTACATTTAACAATATGGGTGTATAGAACCTGTTTTGAATCTCAAATAATAATAATAATAACTTGGATTTATATAGCGCCTTTCAGAAACCCAAGGACGCTTTACAGTACACACAATAAACACATTAATTGCCAAAAGCTTGAGTAAATAAGTGTCTCTTCAGTGCGGACTTAAAGGAGTACAGTGTTTGCATCAGGCGGATCTCAAATAGTGTCGTTTTGTGGTGTCTTACCCTCTGGTAACATTCTGGCAGGGTATAGTGTTATATAAGGTGGTGTCAGGGTATATTCTTGTGGTGCTAGGGTTAATTTCTTACCCTCTGGTAGCATTCAACCAGGGTGTGGAGGTCCCTGCATCAGGATCCTGATCCACTCCCTCAACAATGGATCCACACTGAGGTCAAACACAAAGGTCATAGGTCATAAACCGATGCACACAGTGATATTTACAATCCATTCATTTCACTGTTGCTCTTTTACAACAGTAGAATAATGATCAGATCCTGTGGAACAACGTATTTTGAGATGGGGGTCTGCGGCCAAATACATATCATTTTGGGGGGTCCTTGACATGAAAAGGTTTCATGTCATCATACGTTTCACTGATTTAGATAGAAGACATTTGGCGAATCCCCAGAATCAAATATTTGAGTTACAAACGTTCCCCTACAAATATATATATACATACAAAGATTTGCACACATTTTCATGATTCTAAAGGGGTTAAGTGTGCACGCGCACGCGCACGCGCGCGCGCACACACACACACACACACACACACACACACACACACACACACACACACACACACACACACACACACACACACACACACACACACACACACACACACACACACACACACACACAGTAACCCTACGCTAAAAACGCCTTCTAAATCCTAACCTACATTTTCAGAAAATCTTTTTTCCCAAAAATTTAAACAAAAATCCTGTTGCTATGTACATACAGTACATAGCAACATCTAAAATGACACAGATGCTTTTCACGGTTTTAATGGGTTAACCACTTGAACCCTATTTAGCATCCCTATTCTGGTCGAAACATTCACCGTAAAATAGCCGATCTACAAGCTCACAACGCATCCCAGACATTTGGTGTAGAGGGGAAAATGAACAGCACAGAGCCAAACTGTCAAGTTTTGTAAGTATTGAGAGTTTAAGTGGTTAAATGTCTGAAAATACACTAATACATTAACATGAATGCAACACAACACTGATGACAGTGCTGTCAAACAAGTCTATGAAGCCATCTGTGAAAGTTTGATCTGCCACACAATTTCATCAGTACATTGAATATAGGATACCAGGTAAACAATGAACCTAGTATCTTCACTCTAATTTTCCTCCCCGGTATCAGTCTGAACTTCGGCCCATAGGGAGCGAGTAGGAGAAATCAGAAAATGATTTTGATGCTTTTCACTGCAGTTGAAACGCAGTCACTGATTGGCCCGATCATTTTCTGATTTCTCATACTCGCTCCCGAAGTCCAGACTGATGCAGGGAGGAACGTGAGAGTGAATCCACGTTATCAGTCTGGCCAATGCCAGGCCAGTGTTAGGGTGGTGTCAGGGTATATTTTTGTGGTGTTAGGGTGGTGTCAGGGTATATATTCTTGTGGTGCTAGGGTTAAATTCTTACCCTCTGGTAGCATTCAATCAGGGTGTGCATGGTCTATAGAAGGTGGAGTTCCCTGCATCAGGATCCTGATCCACTCCGTCAAGAATGGATCCACACTGAGGTCAAACACAAAGGACATGGGTCACAAACTGATGCACACAGTGATATTTATAATCCATTAATTTCACTGTTGCTCTTTTAACAGTAGAATACAGCCATAGACAGAGCAGCCAGAGCGGTCACACTGGGGCTTGTGGGGTGGTGGGGAAGGTTATTGTAGTTTAGCGCTCACCTGTGGTATGTTGGGTCAACTACGGCCCTTTGTGAGTGATTCAGATTGCACCTCTAATTTACAACTGTGTTCAAAGAAGTTAACAGTGGTGGAAAGTAACTAAGTACTTCAGTACTGTACTCAAGTAAAACTTTTAGGTATTTATTCTATTCTATTCTGGTGGAAACATTCGCCGTAAAACAGCCGATCTACAAGCTCACAACGCATCACAGAGATTTGGTGTAGAGGGAAAAATGAACAGAACCAAGTACAGAGCCAAAGGTCAAGTTTTCTAAGTATTGAGGGTTTAAGTGGTTAAATGTCTGAAAATACACATTAACATGAATGCAACACAACACTGATGACAGTGCTGTCAAACAAGGCTATGAAGCTATCTGTGAAATCTATGAGAAGGTTTGATCTGCCACACAATGTTATCTGTACATTGAAACTATAGGATTCCAGGTAAACAATGAACCTTGTATCTGTCTAAATATCATGCTATCTAAATTAACATTTTTAACATTGTGGTCAAGAAAAAACAAGCCTAAGTAACAAACACATGAGAACAAATGACCAGGGTGTGTCTGCATGGTCGTCATATCTAGGTCAGTCACTATACTGTAGCATCAATGGAGCAGAATGTGAAGGGTCTCACGCTCTTTTCTCCTCCAGGCTAGAGTGTTAGTCCAGTGGTTCTCAACCTTTTCAGCCCGTGACCCCCCAAAATAATAATATTTTTGGGGACCCCCACCCTTTGTAATTGTTTTTTGTTTTTAGTAGTTTGTTTTTGATGAGTAATGGTCTTTTTCTTTCTTTCTTTTTTTGCAGGTATTAAACTAGCTGGGGACCCCGAGAACCACTGTGTTAGTCGACCAGCCACAGCCCACTTTGTAGTTACTAATGTAAGCTGGTTATGGTGGAAATAATGACTGAAGGAGTATGAGGAAAGTGAAGTGCTTGAAGGGCTGAGGCTCAGTCTTCAGATTATGACGGAACATTGGAAGTGAGTCTGCAGTTCTAACTGCAATGGGGAGTTCATTCCACATCTTGGGAGCCAGAAGGGAGAAGAGTCTGGGACGTGTGGAGCGTTGTCCCGGATGTTTTAGAGAAGGTTCTGACAGCTTCCCTGTGCTAGCTGATCTGAGTGAGCAGGGAGGGGTTGTAGGGTTGGATCAGGCTTTATGAAGGTATGGGGGGGGACTATGACTTTGGTTGCTTTGTAGGCCAGCATCAGTGTTTTGTACTCGGTGCAGGCAGCAACTGGGAGCCAATGGAGGGAGCTGAAATGGGGGGAGACCTGAAAACTAGTTAGCTAGTTGAAAACCAGGCACGCTTTATTTGATGGGGCTTAAGTCCACATGCCGGGAGGCTAGTAAGGAGCGAGTTACAGTAGTCAAGTTTTGATATGACTGAAGCCAGGATAAGGAGCTGGGCTGACTCCTGGGTGAGGAAGGGTCTGATCCTTCCAATGTTATAGAGTGTAAACCTACAGGATGGAGTGGCCGCTGCAATGTGTGCCTTGAATTACAGCTGACTGTCCAGGACAACACCAAGGTTCTGAATGAGAGCTGACTGTCCAGGACAACACCAACAGAGGACACCAGGGAGTTGTCTATGGCAGAGTCCTGCACGGGTCCAATTTTGAGAACCCGCGCCCGCCCCGCCCGTCAATAATCAGATCCGTAGACCGACCCGTCACCCGTGATTATTTCAAAATACGAACCAGACCCGCCCCGCCCGTTAAATAATAGACCCGTTGCCCGCCCGTTTACCCGTGAATACATGCAGTAAAATATAAATAGCCTACAGAGACAGTAACTCAATTTGAAAGCGCTTTATTTTGTACTTGCATTGCATTCTTTAACACAAGATAACAGCAGCCTTAAAACAATACTCTCAGCGGTAGCTACATTCAGTGGTCAGGGTCTGACTCTGCATCTGCAGCATGTCAAATAGCAGCGAATAACATGGAGGACATTTAAGTTGACTCACAAAAACACGTTGAACATCCAGTTCAACCTTCACATTAAAAGCATATCAAAAAAGGTAAACAACCACACGTGCGTACTGCTCCGCCAGTCCGTCTCCGTGCGTAAAAATAGAAACATACAATAATCAGAGTCAGTCAATTTACTTAGCAACCACAACACAAAGCCACTCCATTTTACACAACAATAATAGCTTACATTTTGACTGTAGCAGGAAATATATTGTCCAAAAGTCCAAACTGAATGTACAAAACATTAACATAGGCGCTGCGCTCCTCTCTTTTTCTTTTTTTTCTCTTTTTTTTTTACATAGGCGGATTAGGCGCTAGTACTCACTCAATCAATGACATTTATTCCTTGATCCTGAGGTTGCTATGCAGGAAAAGAATGTCGTCCACAGTCTCTGGGTTAAGCTGGGTTCTGCGTTCTGCGATCACAAATCCAGTGGTAGAGAAGTCTCTTTCACTGGCTGCGCTCGAGGCTGGGATGGAAAGTATATTCCGTGCCATCAGTGACAGGTTAGGAAACTCTGAAGCATGATCCTTCCACCAAGACAAGACATCGAAGGTGCCGTCTGTGTCCTTCGCTGTCTTGCGTTCGATGTAAGCTGAAACTTCGTCCACTGGCTGGACATCTTCATCAGTAGAATCCTCCACGTCTGCTAAATCGTCACGTTCTTGACGGGGTCTCTTCTCTAGCGGTGGGGCAGCAGCAGCGGCCTGAGGAGCGCCGGGCTGCTGGTCCAGGAGGCCTCCACATTTGTCCTTCACTTCTAGAGAGAGTATTAAAGAAAATAAAAGTTAGGATCAATGCTATTTTAAGAGGCTAAAAAAAAGAAAAGACAACAAGATGATCTAAACAACATTAAAAAGTTGCATTGAAAGCTGACTCGTTTAACGGCAGGAAACAATAGTTAAAATAATAATAATAATAATAATGATAATAAGTAACTTTATTATAGGCCTAATTATATATTTAGATTTACCTTGAACAAGACGTCGTACTTCACCATGAACAGCCACTACGTCAGACTGGTCAGGCAGCAGCTTCAGGCTTTTCAGTTTGGGATGCAGGAACACAGCCATCTTATGCAGGAGATGCGGTTCGAGTTTTTCGTTCAGGACTCTGAGGCTTTTTTTCTTCAGTGAACCCAGTGTCATGCTGTCAGTGGTAGCCGGTTGCAGGTGACTTTTTAGGCGCTCCAGCCACACAATGGTCAGGTGAAGTGTCGGGGTTTTAGAGGCCTCCAGCGCCTTGGTGGCATCCCTGAATCGAGACAGAAAGGCAACCATGTCACCCAGACTCTCCAGGCTCAGGTTATTCAGGCGGTTTAGTTCTCCTCGCTCCGCCAGAATAGCAGTAACTTCTTGGTACTGGCTGTGGATGGAATCCAGCATTGTGTGGAGGGAATTCCAGCGTGTCTCCACGGATGCTTTCAGTGTTTTTGGCAGGCGATTCTGGAGGGTGGTGTGCTTAAAATAAGTCACAAGGGACTTGGCAGAATCGATGAGAGCATTGACTTCATCATGAAAGAGGTCACCTTCAGCACGTTTTCCTATGGTGGTGTGTAGCACAGTGCTCAAGATGTGTGCTGCGCAACTAAGCCTAGTGACAGCACGCAGTGCTGCCACTATGTTTGAGCCTCTGTCAGTCACGTAGACCAGTTTGGGATAGAACTCATCCAGATTGTATTTGCGTAGTGCTGCTTGGATTGCTGGTTTCAGGTTATCTGCCGTTTTGCGCAATGCACTATCCCATTCAGCAGTGCAAAGCACACGCTCTATCAGATCCCATTTCTTGTTGATGTAATGTAAAGTGACCGCAAGATAGCCAACTTTTTTGTAGTCATCGGTCCACATGTCCAACGTGACAGCAGCGTTGCTTTGAGTCAGCTGCTTCCTCAGCTCCGGAATGAGTTTGTCCCTAACATCCTCTGCACATTTTGCGAGTCGCCGTGACACAGTGGTTGGATCAGGCAGAAGCTTCACGACGTCCACCCTCCCAGCCCGGGCCCCGATGTCAACCAAGCCTTGGGCTAGTGCACTGAATCCATCCCCACGAATAGTTTCGAACGACCTCACGTCCAAAAACACAAATTCCACCGATAACTTGGTTATAGCGTCCTTGTCCTCTCGGTTTGGTGGTACCAGGCCTTCTTTGTTTTTGTGGAAGTATTTATCTATTGTCGAACCGCCTGGTTTCCCACAGTTTTCCAAGTGTTTTCTAAGTGAGGAAGTGCCCAGTTTGCGGCTTTCGTAGCTTAAAACTTTCTTGCACTTTTTGCAGACGGCACAGCCATTAATTAAGTTGTTCTCTTGGTCTTGAACCAAGCCAAACTTCTCCCAAACGTCCGACTTGGCCCTTGCCGAATTATTATCTACTATTCGGTATTCACCGCTCGTTATCTTTGATTTGATTTCATCCATGTCGCTTCTGTATGTGGGTGTGTGTCCGACGCTGTTTGTGTGTGTTTGTTGTGAGCGTGGTGGCCAGCTGGCGTCATGCTGCTCATGTTAAGTGGCGTTGTTTGGGCGGAAACCGGAAATACAGTGCTCTCTGATTTTCACAATAAAAGGTTACCCGCCCGCGTTTAGTTTTGTACCGCCCGTACCCGTACCCGTGATCTTATGAAAGTAACATTTTCACCCGTTTTCACCCGTCAAATGCGGGTACCCGTCGGGTATCCGCGGGTACCCGGCCCGTTGCAGGACTCTGGTCTATGGCAGGGGTTTTCAACCTTTTTCATGCCAACGACCCCTAAATTGATATACATTTGGCCACGGACACCCATCTGAATTGTTTTTGTGGCAGGGACCCCCAAAAGCAAAGATTTGAATTACAAATGTGCTTAAAAATATATATTCAAAAATTAGCACACATTTTCAAGATTTTTCAAAAATAGCAGATTTACAAGCTCATAGCGGGGCAGTCTGTGCTTGTATATCTGCTATTTTTGAATAGCCAAGGCTAAGTGGTTAAAATGATTGACCCCCTGGTACCCCCCCAAGGACCACTGGTTGAGAACCACTGGTCTATGGAAATAGTGAGATCCTGCATGGGGCAGGACTTACCTAGTAAGAAGAGAAGCTCGGTCTTGTCTGGGTTCAGCTTAAGGTGGTGAAAAGACAAGACATCCACTGTGAGATGTCAGCCAGACATGCAGCGAGGCTCTTCAACCTGAGTGGCAGAGGGTAGAGAGAGAAACAGAGTGTTTACAACTGTTACAATCAACCAATAGTAAGGAGTATAAGGATCAGATCCTAGATCAGTGACTATCATGATCATGAAATTCCATTTGACCATTAATTGTCTTACAAATAATTGAGATTAACAATTGTATTGTCTTTTTTTCTGTGAACATTGGAATGTATAAATTACATTTATGTTTAGCTTTTAGGCTTTGTAAACAAAAATTGCATATGGCAATATGCAAATTTAAATATAAGAAGAAATGAATGATACCAATAATCCACAAAAAATAATATACTATGGTCTATAGAAGGTGGAGTTCTCTGCATCAGGATCCTGATCCACTCCCTCAAAATGGATCCACACTGAGGTCAAACACGAAGGTCATAGGTCACAAACCGATGCACACAGTGATATTTATAATCCATTCATTTCACTGTTGCTCTTTTACAACAGTAGAATAATGATCAGATCCTACAGCCATAGACAGAGCAGCCAGAGCGGTCACACTGGGGCTTGTGGGGTGGTGGGGAAGGTTATTATAGTTTAGCGCCCACCTGTGGTATGATGGGTCAACTACGGCCCTTTATGAGTGATTCAGATTGCACCTCTAATGTGCAACTGTGTTCAAAGAGATTAACAACTAACATTAATCCATTAAGACCGGGAACACATCTGTGTCACCACTTTAACCATTATTGTATACTTGTATTCAAAAATATTGACATTTGTGCAAATCCTTGAATATATATATATTAGTGATGCGCGGGTTGACCCGTAACCCGCGGGTCAACCCGCGGCGCGGGTGGGTCGAGTCAGAATTTCAGTGGTAATTATGCGGGCTGCGGGTGAGCGGGTCAGCCGCTCTCACAAGCAAAAAATAAATACAAAATCACATGCTCTTGTTTTGTCTTTATTCCTAATAAGAATAAGAATAATAACAATAAAACAGTTTGAATATACTTGGGGATTATTTTCTAACCATGATTTTACAGAATAAAAAAAAAATGGCGGGTCGCGGGGCGGGTTGAGCCATAGATTTATATATGGGTTCGCGGGGCAGGTTGAGGCGGGGCGGGTCACGAAAAAACCCGACCCGCGCATCACTTCTATATATATATATATATATATATATATATATATATATATATATATATATATATATATATATATATATATATGATGACTTGATTTGATTTTTTCTTTAGTAAAGTGTCATGCTTCCAAAGGAAGCCCTGCCCATATGGACTTACAGGACTCATATATATATGTATATGTATATTGTGTTGCCTTAAGGCAAATGTTAAATATTTCTGTTTATTTTTTACTTGAAGTAATTTGATGTTACATGTTTGTATTTCTATTTACATTAGAAAGGCTTGTGAGTACTTTATTGTGAAGACGTGTAGCCATGTATTTTATTTTGAAAACTTTGTATATAACTAGAGTCACTTCCTGTCAGCACCATTTTATGCAGCAATGCACAGAGAAGACAGACCTGTTAAGAGCTGTGAGCCCTAAAAGCCATCTAACCCACTTGGAAGCATTTTAGACGCAATGTTGTAAGTTGTGTTGCTTATTTCAGTCATGATAACTTTCTGTAATGCTTTGTGACATTTTGTGAATGTTTATTTGGGAAAAGTTCATTATTTAGCCATGTTTTCTGCTGTCTGCAGAGTAGAGTGGCCTAGTGCACAGGTGTCTGTCATGCAGCTAATTGCTTTGAAGTGTGCCTGCCTTTGAGATGTGATTGCTACTGACCTGCCTAATTGCTTTGAAGTGTGCCTGCCTTTGAAATGTGATTAGCCTACTCACCTGCTTTCTTTCTACTCTGATTGTAGTTTTGAATGCTATCAATTAAGTACACAGACACTGAATGTTTGTATTGTTCATTATTTTGCAGTTTTCACCGTCATGTTAATGAGGAAGAGCAACAGTAAATGGTCAAAATCTTACTTCGACTCTGTCTTCATTGGCTGCGGTTTATCTTGGTGTTTAGTGACAGTTCCCTACACTGCATGAGAACACTACAGTGAAAAAACAGCATTGGATGTTTTAAGTGAGTGACAAGATGGCCTCAAGAGCAAGCAGCAAGGCGTCCAGTGCTGGGAGCAGCAGGACATCCTCCTCATCTGCAAACGCTACCCATGCCCGAGCCAAAGCCGAAGCGGCCAAGGTGAGAGCACAATATGCTACTCAAGAGGCTAAATTAAAAATGGAAAAAGCTGCCAGAGAGGCGGAAAGGATAGCGGAAAAAGCTGCCAGAGAGGCGGAAAAAGCTGCCAGAGGCGCAGAAACAATAACAAGAGATGCACAAAGTCAGTTGGAAACAGTAAGAATAGACACAGAGTTGGAAGTGCTAACATCACAGCGAGATGCTGATGCAGCCATAGTGGAGGCGCAAGTGTTTGAACTCGCTGAAGCAATGGATCTTGTAGACGAAATAGGGATATCTGAATCAGAAAAGGCGAAAATGGAACGCACCAGTGACTACGTCAGATCTCAAATTGACTTGACACATCGCCCTCTCCCACCACCTTACGCACCATCACACGACTCCTTTGTATCTGTAAACGAGGTTCCACAACCACAACCCATCAGCAGCAAGCTAAAGTCTGTAAAAGTCGACAACACGTACTTACCAAAGTCTGTGAAAGTTGAAGATTCACACGTACCTGCACCACACTCTTCTGACCCGTCAAGAGCTAGGATGGCGCCTGGAGTTAAACAAGCTAACCCCTCCATGAATGTTCATGCTTCGCCCTATGTTCCCCAACATAATCCTCCAGCTAGCACACCAGCTTCGCCCTACGTCCCCCAACATAATCGGCCATCTAGCACGCCACCTCCAGCAGAGACATTGGCACAGTATTTGGCACGACGAGACCTTGTCAATGCAGGACTGTACCAGTTTGACGATAAGCCCGAGAATTACCTTGCGTGGTTCTCCTCATTCTCCAGTGCAGCTGGTGAAGTTAACCTCACACCAATCCAAGAATTGGATCTCATGACTAAATGGCTGGGAAAGGAATCTGGATAACAGGTCAGACGCATACGCTCAGTACATGTTGGCAACCCCAACCGAGCATTACAGAAAGCATGGGAGAGACTGCGGGACTGCTATGCTGCCCCCGAAATAATTGAAAGGTCACTGTTTCAGCGGCTGGACAGTTTCCCTAAGATTGCAGCCAAAGACCACGTCATTTTACGTGAACTAGGGGATCTGCTTATGGAGATCCAAGGAGCCAAGGAGGATGGCTATCTCTCCGGGCTGTCATACCTCGACACCCCACGTGGAATTGGACCAATTGTGCAGAAGCTTCCATTTGGACTTCAGGAAAAGTGGCTGTCTTCAGGGTCACGCTATAAAGAAGACCACCATGGTCGCTTCCCTCCATTTGATTATTTTTGTAACTTTGTATGCTATGAGGCAAAGAAGCGAAACGACCCTAGCTTCATGTATCAAGACAGCACCACGTCACACACAAAACCAGAAAACTCCATAGTGAAGAACTTCAACACCAACAAACCCATCTCAGTTCACCAAACCGATGTTTCTACAACCAACAAGGACCCTAACAAAAACTGCCCAATACACAACTTAATACATCCTCTGAAAAGATGCAGAACATTTAGACACAAATCCCTTGACGACAGAAAGGCCTTCCTGAAGGAGAGAGGCATATGTTTTAAATGCTGTTCATCAACATCCCACATAGCCAAGGACTGCAATTCGGTTGTGAAGTGCTTAGAATGTGACAGCACCTATCACGACGCGGCCATGCATCCTGGCCCATCACCTGAAACCAACATGGCTCCTTCACCGTCACAAGTGAACGGCGGGGAGGGAGAAGAGCAGCCTGACACGGCTGTAGTTGAAACAAGCTGCACAGAAGTTTGTGGCCCAGGGGAGTGGAGTCGCTCATGCTCAAAGATCTGCCTCACAAAGGTGTACCCCAAGGGTGCAAAGGACAAGGCCATCAAAGCCTATGTAATTCTGGACGAACAGAGCAATCGCTCATTAGCCAGACCAGAGTTCTTCCAGCTGTTCAGTGTCAAGAGCAAACCATCCTCGTACAACCTCAGAACTTGTTCTGGCACCACCGAAACATCCGGCAGATTGGGAGAAGGCTTCCAGATCGAGTCTCTGGATGGTGAAACTGTCATCTCTCTCCCACCACTGCTAGAATGTTATGAGCTCTTGAACAATCGTTCAGAGATTCCAACGCCAAGTGCAGTGCTACACCAGCCTCATCTTCAGCACATTGCCAAGCACATCCCTGAATTGGACCCAGAAGCAGAAATACTTATGTTACTTGGAAGAGACGTCCTTAGGGCACACAAGGTCAGAGAACAGGTCAACGGACCACACCACGCTCCCTTCGCCCAACGTCTGGACCTGGGCTGGGTGGTAATAGGGGAGGTGTGCTCGGGCAATGCACACAAGCCGACGGTCAACACGTTCAAGACCAACGTGTTGGAAAATGGTTGCCATGCACCTTCACAACCCTGCACGAGCGTCATACATGTCAAAGAGACAGAGCAAGTGTACGTCCACGATCGTGTTCAATGTATCCATCAGTCCTTACCTGCAAGATCCTTACCTGCATCCTGTCTGGTGCAGTCGTCCTGGTCCACCGGACCCTCCCTCCTGCCTCATCCACCTGCAGAGAAAGCGGAAACAAATGAGACATTCAACCTAATCAAACCTGTAAAAGATTTAGAAATCCAACCACAAGTACAAACCAGTGCTACTTACCTTGAGGAACCAATACTTACCTCCCACTCCTTCCCACGCTTCTCCACCTCCATTGATTCCATGCTTCTCCAGCAGAGCTCTCACTTAACAGTACTTTGCACACTGATGGCAGAGGCCACCGCTATCATGAATGCAAAACCACTCCTACCTGTTCCTATAGATCGGCAAAACCCCTTCATTCTCTCAACATCTATGCCCCTTGCTCTGGTGAACCAGTTCTGGACCCCCTGGAGCGATACATACTTACCTTCCTTGCCACACCAACAAAGGTGGACAGTGCCACGCAGAAACCTACAAGTAGGAGACCTAGTTCAGCTCAGCGACATGCAGACCACCCACAACAGTTGGCTCATGGGCAAGATCCCTGCCACGTTCCTCGGAAAGGACAGACATGTGCCAACTGATCAAGTCAATGAAAAGACCTTTCTCACAGAAATCGTTCTGCTTCTACCCAATGGCTGATCTAGAGACTGCCATGGACTCCCACAAGTTAATAGTGACCTCACATAGGTCAGACGGGGAGTGTGTTGCCTTAAGGCAAATGTTAAATATTTCTGTTTATTTTTTACTTGAAGTAATTTGATGTTACATGTTTGTATTTCTATTTACATTAGAAAGGCTTGTGAGTACTTTATTGTGAAGACGTGTAGCCATGTATTTTATTTTGAAAACTTTGTATATAACTAGAGTCACTTCCTGTCAGCACCATTTTATGCAGCAATGCACAGAGAAGACAGACCTGTTAAGAGCTGTGAGCCCTAAAAGCCATCTAACCCACTTGGAAGCATTTTAGACGCAATGTTGTAAGTTGTGTTGCTTATTTCAGTCATGATAACTTTTTGTAATGCTTTGTGACATTTTGTGAATGTTTATTTGGGAAAAGTTCATTATTTAGCCATGTTTTCTGCTGTCTGCAGAGTAGAGTGGCCTAGTGCACAGGTGTCTGTCATGCAGCTAATTGCTTTGAAGTGTGCCTGCCTTTGAGATGTGATTGCTACTGACCTGCCTAATTGCTTTGAAGTGTGCCTGCCTTTGAAATGTGATTAGCCTACTCACCTGCTTTCTTTCTACTCTGATTGTAGTTTTGAATGCTATCAATTAAGTACACAGACACTGAATGTTTGTATTGTTCATTATTTTGCAGTTTTCACCGTCATGTTAATGAGGAAGAGCAACAGTAAATGGTCAAAATCTTACTTCGACTCTGTCTTCATTGGCTGCGGTTTATCTTGGTGTTTAGTGACAGTTCCCTACACTGCATGAGAACACTACATATATATATATTTTATTTTTTTAAACGAACATTTTTAACTCAAATCTTTGCTTCTGGGGGGTTCATGGAACAGCGTATTTTGTATGCAAATATTTGAATACAATATACATATTTTTAAGGGGAACATTTGTAACTCAAACATTTGCTTCTGGGGATTCGACAAATGTCTTCTAAATCAGTTTTTGAAAAAACGTATGTTGAAACGTATATTGACATGAAACGTTTTCATGTCAAGGACCCCCCAAAAGATTCTAACATGAAGGACCATCCAGTCCAAAGGAAACATTTTAAACAGTAATCGTCATATTGTCTGTACTCACAGTCAGTGGTGTAATTAAGTAACTAAGTACTCAAGTACTGTACCTAAGTACAATTTTGAGGTACTTTTACTTTACTGGAGTATTTCCAATTGTCTATACTTTTACTTCTACTCCACTACATCTCAGAGGCAAATATTGTACTTTTACTCCACTACAACTATTTGAAAACTTTAGTTGCTAGTTACATTGCAGATATAAATGATTACATTATAAAACATACATTAACCGCTTTAGCCCATTTTAAACCTAGGCTACTTGAAAATAGCAGATCTACAAGCTCACAACGCGTCCTGAGCTTGTAGATCTGCTATTTTCAAACATTTTAGTACTTTTACTTTTGGTACTTTAAACACATTTTCAAACCAATACTTTCGTACTTTTAATGTCTGTCTGTCTGTCTGTCTGTGTGTGCTGGAGAACCCAGTACCCCACATGTCTGTCTGTCAGAGCCTTCTAGGGCTCTAAAGGTCCTATACTTCAACTAAATGTCCATGTCATTACAGTTCTCAGATAGCGTCCATACTCACTCAGAAACGTGTTGAAATGTCTCTCACTCTCTCTTCTCCTCCAGACTAGTGTGTTAGTTGACCACAAGTGTGTTAGTTGATACAATTGTACGGCAGACTCAGAGCCAGTCTTCATTTTAACTCTTTTATACTTGTGTTTGATGGAGTGCAATATAGAACGATTACATCCCCACATCCACAGCACTGGCCTTCCCCTCTGGTTCATGGCCAGTGGGGTTTGTTAAACAAAAAACAGCTGTCTCCCTATTTGGGCTGCTGCAGTTGTGCACACTTTTTTGCCTTACTAAAAAAAAAGACAATTTAACAATATAATTTATACTCACAAAAATAACTGATCTACAAGCTAACAATGTGTCGTGATGCGACGTGTTAGCATGTAGATCAGTTATTTTTGGCAAGCAACACCCAAGTGAACTGTCAGAATACCTCTTCAACGTAGTCGTGTCCAACAGGCTGCACGTCGTTCTGCAGTGCAGCTAGCGCCGCCGCAGACAGCCAATCAGAGACATCATTCTTGATCTCTGGGGCAGCCATGGAGGGTGGCGTTGGCTTGGATATCTCCGCCGCCTTCATCTCATCCGCTTTCGCCGTGGTCTGCAGTTTGTTTCCTCCTGCAAGGGGCGAAGGGGGAGGTAGGGTTCTTTAGTCTCAGACCATTGCTATTGGGCACAAACCCTCTTACAATATTTCATAAATTGCCTATTTAGTGGCGAAAATAGGCGATGCAAGGTGTTGTGAGTTTGCAGATGGCATTGGATGAAGTGAACAGCCAACAAATACGATAAAACCCGAAATTGTGTCTACTAATGACTTCATCCTTACTGCTCCAAAAGACCACAGCTAGTGAAGTTATTATTTGTAGCAGGGCCAAAAGTTACCGTAAACTTACCATAGACATTAGTGAACACCCAACCTCTAATCGTAAATACACACAAAAAATTAATTGATTAACCGATAAGAATTTGCAAATCAAAATTTTTATCATGCAAAAACAAACAAAACATCACTATTAACACACAATCCCATTCAAAGATTCTTAGTATTGGTTTACTTAAAACTGTGACATTCCATTTTACATTTTACTGAGGAGTCACTAGTCCACAGATGCTTTGACTAATGGACAGCATACAAATGCAATAAATCACAATAATAATTAAAAAGAAAAAGGAAAACAATGACCGTTTCCATTTGCAAGGGCCAGGAGTGAACTATTGGCCATTTGACTGCATGGTTAAACTAGGTTATACACTTGTTATTCTACAAGGCACAGAACTTCAAGAAATGTTAGGTTTGGAAACGCACGCCTGGTCGCTGTCCATCACTACACAAGTTGGCAGAGACTTATCCAGACATTGGCATGTAGCCTTTGAGTGCAAAACACGCTCTGTGAAACCAGCTTCACTCTTTATTAGTGATGAGTGTTTGAACCACTTTCAACCTGGTGTCCCTATTTTGGGCACGTCATTATAGGTGCAAATTGTCAAAAAAAAAAGTTTTATAATTTTTAAAGTGAAAATGGAACTGGAAGTTGTTTTCTTTATTCATTGTGTGATAAGTACATAGGGGTTCAATGACTTAAACCCTATATACTTAGATGGGTGTGCAAGGGGTCTGTAATTGGCCCCGTCCTTTTCTATCACTCATCAATCTCTGCCGATCTACAAGCTCACACAATGCCTCGTGACGTGTAGTGAGACGATTTTTGTTTTCACTGAATGTTTGCCTATTACGACAAGCCCCGAATAGGGACGCTAGGATTCATGTGGTTGAACTGGCTAAATGCAGAGCTATACTAATCAAACAGGAATACAGCAAAAACACAGAACAGAGCATAATGGCAACAAGGTGAAGAATGAAGTCATTGTCAAATACCGCCAGGAGACGTCAACATTCAAAGGGGACCTACTGACCTACTGACCTACTGACCTACTGACCGACAGAGTTGGTCCCCCCGCCACCGCTCACTATGTTGACCGGCTTCAGGTAGGAGGAGTTGTGGGTGGAGGCAGAAGCATTGGAGGAGGAGGTGCCCAGGGACGAAGAGGTGGTGCTGGAGCTGCCCAGGCCAGAGGAGGGGGTCTTACTGGAGGAGGAGGAGGTCTGGGTGAAGGGATGGGTTTCCCCAGCTTGGTGTGAAGCTTCACCACCTGGGGAACGGAGCAGAGCAACACGTTTGAGGGTTTGTTTTCCAAACAACAATGCTCTCATATCATAAATCTCATATTTGGGAACACACATGTTGACATCTTTGTTATAATTGCCAAAACACGTCAAAGCTAAAGTTCCCCTTATGACTTATGAAGCTGTAAAAGGATTGGCTTATGTCTTTATTAAACCAGATATGCAAATATGTTCTGTTTTTTTTGTCCTTCCAAACACCTGAACCAAGCATAGAACTTGCGTACCGGTCAAATATGCATACATCTGTGCCAAATATACACAGTATAGAGACAAGTACACAACGTCCAGTAAGCCTGCCTGTGTGTGGGCGTGTGTATATTGAATGAGGGTTAATATCTTTTGTGACCGTTTACAATCCATTATGTTCCTAAATAATGTGTTTATCGGTGTCAGCCAGGGGTCTATAATGGGCCCCCTCCTTTTTTACCCCTTTACAAATATCTACAATCTCACAGTGCGACACGTTGAAAGATTGTAGATTAATGTAGTTAACCACATTAATCCTGGCTTACCCATTTTGGGCATGCCATTATAGCCAAAGGTTTAAAGACTTAAAAAATATATTTATCAAAGTTCTCAAATTTTGAAAAATAGTCAATGTATAAAACTTCATAAGACAAGCTGTGAGCTTGTATCCAAATGGACCCTAATGCAGTGGTGGGGTCCAGGGACCCTCAGGGTTCCTTGAGGTGGTTCAAAATAGACACATACAGGTCTGGAACTTTTGAGAGTGTACAAATGGAACCAAATGGACCCGTACAGGTCCATTTGGTTCCATTTGTACACTCTCAGAGTTATGAGGGGTCATTGAAATTAAAAAGTTTGAGCACCACTGGCCTAATGCACACCAAACTGGAGGTCATCAAAGTTTTTAAAAAGCTTTGAGAATGACAGCTCTAGGAGGACTTTTCTTCACCATGACGAGTCCAGTCAGTGGCGAGTTGAACGTACCTGTCTGATAGTAGGACTCTGCCACTGTGGGCTGGGGCTGTGCTGCGGCCACAGCTGATGTAGCGATGGGCTGCTGGTAGTATTGCTTGGGGTCATAAGCGACAGCCGGGGCTGTAGACCGCACATACGAATATGTGTCCTAATAGAAATGTGTATGTGTGTTTGTGTGTGCGCGCGCATATGCACCCATGTCATGGAAGGCCTTGAGAGCTTCGCTGGTGTCCAACACTCGGAGGATGAACCAAAGTAGAGGTTCAGAGAGCTGACAGGTGGAAAGAGAACCCTAGGAAAATGGAAAATGAAATACACCACTTTTTAATACGGCCAAAACCCACTGAATTTGTCATAAATTCAATTTTAACCTCCATGAATTAGCATGTGCTAGGAAAATGTGTTGAGCATGCATGTTCTTTTTTCCTGCAATGTCCCACTTAACACTCATGAAGCTAAACACGTTTTACCCCTGAGATTAGGTAAAACAGGTCAATGTCATTTGTCATTTTGACAAACCACAAGGAACGTTTATCAGAAAGTGCAAACTATTTTCCAGAGCATCTGTGATGCATGTAAACCCCAAGCTGCCTTCAACGTGTGCTCTTTCCTCACCTGTCTGCCCATGTAGCCACAGGCCATGTATGTGAGTATGGGCTGCAACATGACCTGGACCGAGGTGGCCCTCTTGCTGAGAGTTGTGAGGATGGTGAACAGGCCGTCGCCCACGGAGATGGCATCTAGACCACCGTGGAAGTTCTCGTGTTTGGTCAGGTGAAGACCACTGGCTCCTACAGAGGGAAAACAACCACCATCAACTGAGCCAGTTTATTAATGAGATTTGAACACATGCAGTAATGGTTTCCGATACAGAAGGCAGCAACATGATCAAGTTAAGTCCTCACGGAGTTGTCTTGCTTTTCTTCAGCTTGTTAACGCGTAACTAGAAAGTTCATCATTTCAAACCGGAAGCAATGCAGTCAGATGGAAAAATAAATAATTGACTTTGACAAAAGACACTTGTCACATTGTAACAGGGTTTCTACACTTGGGTTCACCTTAAAGGCTTATTAGTATTCCTTATTTATGCCAATGCATTCCATCAGCCGGTTAATGGCCTAGCTTGTGGCTAGTGGTATAATTATAATAATTGTTTTATGGAGTCTTAGGGCAGGACAAATGGCATAACACTTTCCGCATAAAGGGGCCAGGTATCCAGGAGGGGCCAGATCCAGGACCATTTTAAATACTTTATATATGGACACAAAAACAATGTCTAGGCTTTATGTGGATGGTGTTAATACTTGTGGTAAAGACGACTCCTGCTTCAAAACAGAGACCCTAGGATTACAAGCACTTACTCCATGGACCAAAGTATGTCCATGGATGATGGCAGTGAAACACATAAGTTGTCACTACACAGAACACCATGACAAGACACTCGTACCTCTCATTGGACAGGATGTGCATGAGCTTGAGCAGGAACTCGCTGAACATCTGCGGGCAGGTGGATGACAGGTGCACCTGCAGTCGGGTGAGGAACTCCTGCATGGCCTGGGTGGCAGTGGGGCCCACCTGGGAGCTGTGCTGGCTGGTTCCGTGGGGGTTGCTGCCGGAGAGGAAGCGAACCAGGAAATGCACCAGTGTGGGGTCGGACACCATCTGCTGAGCCGTGCTTTCCTGACCACCCAGCCCATTGCTGGAGGCTGCAAAAAAACAAGGAAGTCAGCAGTATCTTACGTAGGGAACCAAGGGGGTCATTTATTAATTCATTCATCATACACATACAAAATGGTAAGGTTGAAAACAACAACACTGACTTAATTCAGATTAGATATATATAAACCTCTTTCTAAAAAAAACATACCAAGTGTTGAGTACTGACCACAGGCCGGCATGTTCGTCATGAGGGTGAGCGAGTGAAGAACCAGACACCAGGTCCTCAGGGAAGTGTTGGGATACCAAGCCAGCACGGTAAGGAAACTGCTGATGGAGGCTGAATACACATACACATGCAGTAAAATCCTGGTTGTTAATATTACTCTGATAGTGTACAAATGTTTTTTGCCTTTAAAATTAAGATAGCTTTTATGGTCTTTCAGTACATTTTTCCCGAATAATAATACAATATTCAAAGAATAGTATGTTGTGTGTGTATTAAAGACGGCCAGCTTGCCAAATCAAGATTTACTGCTGGGGGTTAAGTCATCTTGCTACACAGCATGCTTTCTAACACTGAAAGCCTTTTCTCGTCTCTCCCATAAATCAGTTTTTTCACTAGCAAGCCGGAGAAGATAAAACCTGTTTCCACACAGTACTTTATTTTTTTGACATTCCAAAAGAACTGTGATGAGGAACCACTAGAGGAATCACTGTAGGTCAAAACTTTACACGTTTGAATAGATTATTTTCTCTCTTTTTTTTTCATTTTATGCTTTATTTCAGAGGCAGACAGGGAGGAGAGAAATGCAAGACAAGATGGGGGATTCAGATTCAAACCCATATCCTCACGCTCCCTAGGAGCATAATTATCCTGCACTAACTGGCTGAGTCACCAGGCACCCTCAGAAAAGTACATACAGCATTATGATGAACACTGACCTTGGTTGAGTGGGATGGCGGGCACTCGGCTGGCATTGAACATGAATATGTCAGAGCCGCTCTCTTCTGTGCCATTGGAGCAGGAGTTGAGGCTGAGGGTCAGCCACAGCTGCAGAAGGGACTCCAACTAAAGCACAAAACACCTCATCAGTGGGATGGAAACACACCAAATGTGTAAATAAATGCAACTGATGGTGACCTTGTAAGCCTTTGAAGTCAGTTTTAATCTAAGCCTGTAGAAGTGGTATTGAATTCAGGGAGTTTATAGTACAGCTAATTGAAAAGGGACGAAGGTTTCATGAACCCATGGAAAAACACAGACACCTAGGGTAAGGGGCACATTACATTACCGCCACTGTTTCCCAAATACCAAGCTGTGGAGTGTCGAAAGGGAATGGGTGGACAAGGACAGAGTGACATGCCGTAACGCATCATAACTCTCTAACCTTTTGCATGTGTGTTTTGATTGCACAGTATCTGCTGTAATGTAGCCATGCTGTATGGCAAAGATTGATATTTGTTCCGTCTCCTCCTGCCCTGAAACCAGGTTCAACTTGTATTTATTGTTTAGTTTTTAGCGGTGCCAACCGCTCTATATCTGACTTTGTCTGTGTGTCCGTGTGTCCGGGTGTCCGTGTGTCTGTCCGGGTGTGTGTCTGTCGGGGTGTGTGTCCAATAAACAAACATTGATGACAACATCAATACGGGGCTCATCAAAGGCACCGCTTCCTTCACACAGGGTGTGATTTTTGAGTGGTGCCAACCACTCCTATATCTGACTTTGTCTGTGTGTCCGTGTGTCCGGGTGTGTGTCTGTCCGGGTGTGTGTCCAATAAACAAACATTGATGACAACATCAATACGGGGCTCATCAAAGGCACCACTCTCTTCACACAGGGTGTGATTTTTTCTAACTAGGTAGTGGTACTGCATTCTGACCTGCACATGGTGGACCTGCAGCATGGAGAACAGTTTGTTGAAGCAAGCGCTCAGCATGGGGATAGAAGAGGCCTGCACCATCAAGCTGCTGACTGGAGGAGAGGATCCTCCCCCTTGCAGCCCCCTCAGCAGGGAGTCATCTGTCCCGTTGGAGGCCTGGGCCACTGGGGACAGGGGGTGGAGAGAAGAGACACACACACGTCATGTCATCTGGTTTGACTACCAGGAAGAACCTACAATGACTATCATTGATCGCTAATGTTGTACACCAATAGTACCTATTCTGAACCTAAATCAAAAAGGTGCAAGTTATTTCGTAGTGTAAAACACTGATAAGAAAAGGGTGATTAATGTAGATTTTTTTGTCCTATGATTCAAGATTTACTTTATTATCCGTTAAAAACAAGTTACAAACCAATCAATTAATGTATTAAGATTTTAATATTTGCTGAGTGGCCATCATTTTGAGCATCAGCTCTGCTTGCTGTTCCAGCCCCACTTCCAGGCGGGCATCCAATGCTGTCAAGAGCAAAGACGGGAAAAGGCCAAAGATTACTACCAGGATTTACCAGATCCTATTGAACTGCTAAACCACTTCTAGCAAGAAATTGAACACTGTTAAATTCTTCATCCTTAACAATGCCAACAATCAGGCAGTGGCTCTAGGGGTAGAGCAGCTGTCTTGGAACTGGAAAGTTCTCGGTTCAATCGAGTTAAGGGATCCATATCAAACATGCAGAATTTGCAGACACTGTTGTAACAAGTGATACCTGCTAAATCGGATCATGACATTTATTGAGTGCAATAAATGTGGGCATCGCTCAGTAAATGAGAATTTCATACTGTATCTGAGGTTAATGTCCATATCAGCTTATAATGGGCGCCAGCTTAAAGATAGCAGTGAAATTGCAAAGAGAGCCTCGTCGTTACACTGCAAGAGTAAACATTTTTAATCAAGACAGTGCTAATGGCACCTCGTCTGGTCACAGCCATGATAATGAAGATTTGACACAAAATGTCCTTCAGCTTGTAGATCTGCAATTTTCGGCTAATGTTCCCCCCAGAATCGGGGCGCTAGGGTTCAAGTGGTTAATGTAAAAAAAAGTTACAAGATTTGGGTGGATTTGGGCGCTCCCCTGTAGTAACTCTGAGGACCCCCTAGGGGTCCCGGAACCCCTGTTGAAGACCCCTGCCCTAAAGAAATGAAAAGAATAATTGAACTACAATGTCTACATTCACTAGCCCCTTTCTCACCTTGTGACACAGAAACGGAGAGACCCTGTGAGCCGGTCTTTTCCACAGCAGCTGGCGGTTTGGACACGGGGATACCAACCCCTCCTATGTAGGGGTTGTATCCATACGTGCCATAGTCAGCGCCCCAGTAGTCATACCAGGTGCTGCTTATAGGCTGAAGGACAGGAGGGAGGGAGGGAGCAATAGACAAAAACAAAAATACAAAATGTAATCATTCCTTTCTCAACACACATACCTGTACATTTGTGCTTGCATGCAAACTACCACAAGACAGCACAAGACAAAAGATAAATAAATAAAACCGCTACAGTTGGTTTAATAGTTGCCTATGGCTACATTTACATGCAAGAACATTTTAAATTACAAACTGAGAAAGGAAGAGTAACACTTTACCGACGATGGTTAGCTTGGCCAATTGAATGCATCTACACAATTTAATAGGTATTCAGTAGTGTTGTGGAGCTGTGTACTGTGCAGTAACAATTCAAATATCTTTTGGATGGGTTGAGGTCAGTGTAGCTACATTATTGATGCGCTTGGTGTTCATTTGAACTGGTGCTTGAACTGATTTATTTTTCACTAAATCAATTGTTAACTGGAGGGTGCTATGGCCAATACCACTAGCCAAATACCAATACAGTATAGGAGAAAACACAGAATAAATGCAGAGTTGAACAGAGACAAGGGAAGTCAGGCTTAACATACCTTAAATACTTTGGCGGCGAGTGGATCCTTTTCCAAATCAATATCTAAAGGATCAATATCAACATCCATCAGGTCTTGTAGCAAGTCAAAGTCTATGTCTTTATCTTTTTCCAAAGATGATAGAGGTGGAGCACCTTTGGATAACGAAAACAGCTTTAATATTGCCAAGCAAGCACACTAAAAAAACAACCAGCAAGTAAACTCAAACTGGCCTTTCTTTAGAAAGTTACTAGGCAATTTTAAGGCCGATTAAAATCACTGGTTTCTCTGTAATATAGGGAGAGTCCAGACAAAGGATTTGTTGGCCAACACTAGTCGAAACCATCTGACAACTTCATCAAATCCAACCAACTCTACCAAATCTGTGCATTCTTATAGGAATGTCAAAATCATAGAGAAGAGCCAAATTGAGTTGAAGGTGGTTTCTACTACTACATTTATGTCAGTAATTACAGCCTAAGACAGACATAATAGTTTACAAATGGAATACAAATCTAATCATGACCATGCAAACATGACTGCAGTTGACATAAGAAAACGCATGTAATCAAATTGACATGCCATGAATCTGCAATGTTTGAACTCTCACTTCAAAAAGACAAAAACACAAAAAAACTGTACATTAACAATGAAGGCTGTTAGAAAAACCTGCAAATACCCTATAAAAAAACAAAACAGAATTTCCGCACAGGAAGCCATACAAGTACTGCAAAACAACACTGTGGAAGAAAACAAAATACAACATGCAGCTATGAAAAGAAGAGGGGAAGGAAGGGAAGAAAACATTTTTTTAAAACATAAAATGCATCACCATCATCATGATCATACAAATGTGAGGGTTCATGGGGGGAAAAAAATCCATGTGGTGCTTTTGGGAGCGTGTGTGTGTTTACGGGGTGGCCTACCAACGCACTTTGGAAAACAGAGGAGGTACCAGGTGTACCTGTGATGATATCAGGCGCCAGGACCTCTTCGATGCTTTCCACCAGGGGGATGGGCGTCTGCTGGGGCAGGGAGTCGTCCGAGTCGGCCCCTGCCCCTGAAGAGGACGACGCGCCGGCCTCCTCCCCCAACGCCCCTTCGACCATCACATCCAGAGAGCCCGGGGACAGCAGTTCACCTGGGGGACGAGGAGGACATAATTGATTACATAAATTACTTTGTGGGCCTTATGTGTCCTTAAAGTAAAGAAAATAAGAAAAAAACTGTAAAACGGTGTCACGCAAAAAAATGCGTTGAGTGCATGTACTGTAGTAGTACCATGTACTGTAGATCAGCTATTTTCGCTTGTAGATCAGCTATTTTCGCTTGTAGTTTTGCCATTTTTTAAAAGCTACTATTTAATGTATCAGTTCGATTAACTGTTGCAACCCCTTTGAACAAATATGACACAAACACCACTTGACAATGTCAATGCATGTCCTACCACTCTTATTTGCCCCACAGGAGCAGAACCGCCTACCTGCCAAGATGTCTTGTAGCATGCAGGTGAGTGAGTATTGGGCCCAGGCTCCTCCCCAGGAGATGTCCCCCCGGTTGAAGTCTGTCCCTACCAGGAGGAGCAACAGGCGTTCCAGCTGTTGCTCCGACACTACCTCACACAGGTGGATGGTGGGTCGGGTGAAATTCGCTATCCTAGCTAGGACCTAGAGTGGACACACACACACACACACACCCACACGAGAGAGAGAGTTCATGCTCATGAAGCAATAGTGAACTGAAAAATATACATTTCCTTTTCACTTTCATCTATTAGTCCAGGGGTCTTCAACGTTTTCAGGCCAAGGACCCCTTGGCTGAGAGCGAGATAAAGCAGGGACCCCCATTATATATTGTATAAAATATTTATTTTTTCATAGATTTCATCGGCAGCTTCATAGACTTGTTTCACATGTTGGATTCATGTTAATGTGTATTTCCAGACATGTAACCATGCACTTAAACAATACTTAGTAAACCTGACCTTTCACTCTGTACTTAGTCTGCTCTTTTTTTCCCCTACACCAAACCACTAAAGTTTGGCTAAAGTTCTCCTCAGAATAGGGATGCTTGGTTGAAGTGGTTAATGTAAAAATCACAGAAACATTTGGCGGACCCCTGAAGTAACGCTGAGGACCCCCTAGCGGTTCCGGACCCCCTGTTGAAGACCTCTGTATTAGTCTACAGATTAATAGTTTCATAAATTAATACATCAATTATTAGTACAATACAGACCATCAATCCATCTCTCTTAAAATCACTCCCAGTTCTTTCACTTTTTAATGGCCAGTAATCCATCATTTAATATGGAGGCAGTCAAGAAATCATTTAGGGTGAATAAGATGCAAAAACGTGTCCAAATGACATCTGCTTGCAGACTGACAGGAGGAGTCTAGAAATGCTATTTAATAGGTAGATTTGGGACCTTGCAGACGAAGAGCAGCAGGTCGGCATGGCACGTGAAGTCCATGGAGAGCAGGAAGAGGGCCAGCTTCTGCACGACGGAGATGCAGCGCTCGTGGGCCAGCGTGAAGGGCAGGGGTTCCACCTCGGGGGCCTCCTTGGCCGCCGTGGCCTCCGTGTCCAGCGTGAAGCGGGGACACTCGGCTGTACGCCGCAGACGAATCAGGTCCTTAAAGTGCTGGGATCAAAGGAGCAGTGGGAGAGCGAGGCACGAGGATACCAAGAGTTACTAAGTTGAACGAACATTTAATCATTCTCCATGTTAACCCATGTTCAGAAAGCCAGTCACAATCACAAGTTCAGCCGTTTTAAGAAAGCTAAATAAGGTCTTTCATTAAATTAGGGTAGCGTTGAAGTAGTTTGTTTTCATTGTGGTAGCAGATATGTGATGATTTATGTGGAAATGCTCACCTTTGATGTGGCCTGTTTGAGCTTGGCCTGCTCCACCAGGAGTTTATAGGAGGAACCTTTGTTGCTCTGGATCTTTTCCTTCTCTATCTGCTCCACCAAAGCTTTCTGTTTTGCTTTCAATAGATTTAACTGCTACAATGAAAAGGGCATGATAAATACACAATCCAACACAACACATTTCACCACCGTTTGAACTCTGTGAGAAGCTTTTAGGCCCTGTGTCTTCTAGGCATCTTGTGTGAGCAGAAAAGTGCCAAAGGCGCTGGGAACAACAAAAATGCTCAGAGGCACAGAGCCAGTAGTGTAGCTATCACTACCACGTAACATACGCATAAACACACAAACTCAGCATGAAGATTTAATGTCTGGCCGATGAAGGAGCACATAGAAACGTTATTGTGGTCCATGTAGTATGACTCCAGATTAAAAAGGTACGACTAATATTAGTTTATTACTGTGCAATCAGAGTTTGTGAAAAGTGACATTGAAAAGCAGTGCCTCCATGAAATGATTGTTGCATTGGCACGTGTTGTGACCTTGTAGACCATCTATTTTGACTATTTTTTAAAGTTTTAAAAATGTATAAATATTATGAAAATGTTTATAAAGATCCTGCAGCTCAGAAAATGATGACACTGGAGATTCCAGTACATCTGAAAAACAATCATCACTTCATTTCCAATCTTTTTTTAATGCTTTAATCATGCTTTAATCTGAGTGTTTTGTTTTACGTACTCAACAACAAAGTTGTTGATCGGGATAAAGCTTTTCTAATGGTGTTGGGATGAGACACATTTACCTGCTTGTGGTGGACCAGCTTGTTGCGGATCTTGCGAGAATAGAGTCTGTCCAAGCTACTGTTGCCTTTGGTTGATCTGCTAGAGTTCTGAGACTGCAGACTGTTGTTTATAAAACTCCACTGGTTCCCTGCATTTAATCATGGTGAGAGGATGAAGAGGGCAGAGGAGTTAGTTCAATAACTTTCACTTTTGAGGGGCACTTGCACACAACTCTGACAAAGGCAGTAATTCCCAGGTTACAAAGCTCAAGAAAAGGCAAATACTTAATTTCAATAGTCATAGAATGGACTTATTTGTGTCAAACCCCTTCTTGCATCCAAAATATTTGTTGCACCAATAAGATTACTAGAAAAAAGCTAACTTTGAGTTCAATTCATTGACTTTATATCCCTCACTTCAAGTTGGTAATAATGTTGTCTAGACACCAGATGGTTATATTGGTGAATTATGTAGGGATTTAAATAAAGAATCAGACTGGCATATGGTTAAGAGTCTGAGGAAGGCTGACACACACAAAGTATTTCCTTGACAGCCAATAAAGAAATGACACCAATGAAAATCTAAGCACACAGACTATGTGAACCGGTCCTGTCATCTCAGTTCTCAGTGGTCGATTGCAGACAGTTCAAGTACCTGTGAAGGTCCTGTCCCTGTCCTTCCCTCCAAGGTGCTTTTTAGAGCCTGCAGCCTCGTCCTCCACACTGGCCACATAGTCCAAAAGTCTAGACACCAGCATCACCACCCAGCTGATCATGGGAATGTCCAGCACACCTTGAAAACAAGCGCATACACAGAATGTAATTTTAACACTCTGGCCAAAAGCAGACAGCAGCATTTCAGATATCATGGTTCAGCACACAGGTTACAATTAGGTCAGCATATCTGGGAAAACTGCTTTCACCTACAACTGTTTCAATAGCTTTCTATTTTGGTAAGTATTTCATCTCCCTCATTTAACTTGCAGTGCCTTTAAGGAGTAGTTCAAAAATCGATTACTCACCCCTTAGAGACTTGAATTCATGGATATTTTTTTGTTTTCGTCGCATTCCTAAGTCAATAATTTGATGACCAGCAGCAGTTCCGGTAGGAGACACAAAGAGACTCTTTGTGTCTCCAACCGGAACCACTGTTTGTCATCAAATTATTGGCTATATCCATGAAGTCTCCATGGGGTGAGTAATCAATAGAAAAAAAGTCATTTTGGGGGTGAACTACGCCTTTAAAGGAAACTTGCAGTCACGTTGCACAATCTGCCAATTCAATGATTTTCTTCTACAATAACGTTATATTAACAGCTTGAAGTTTCTTGAGCCACTATATCATGAAAGGAAATTCTATAGGTCAAAATGATATATATATAGTTACACTGTTTTGAGCTCAGCTATCTTGTTCATTTGAGCAGACAAGACTCTAGCATTAGGAGATGAGGTCATCCCCTTTGAGGCTCTTAATCTCTCACACTTCCTCAAAGGGAGACACTACTGCTGTAATGTTAATATAGTGCTTTAAATGATTTCATAAAGTTAGTAATGTTTTGTGGTCTTAACTATCTTATATTATTATTGTAATGCTAACAAGTGAAATGGATGTTTCTCTGTACATCCATAGTCAGGCCAGTTTAAAGCAAACAGACAATTAAAATATATTCTCAGTGCTTCAGCCACACTCAGATGAAAGTTGCATAGAACTCTTATCGAGCAGGAGTTTTAGGGAGGATAGATACAGCCCACAGGTGCCCTGAAGGGAGCCAAGGTCGTCTCCCATGGCAGCCGTGAGAGACCGTGAGACAGCAGGGAGGGGGTCCTTGCCCACCCCAACGATGGGTCGCGAGAAGGGATGGGAGCCGCATGCTCGATCCCCTACGGTGGACCAACAGCGACTCCTGTTGATGATTTTTATTCATGTTTTAGTATCTAGATGCCAGTCATATAAACGCTTGGAAAATAATATTAGGGCATTGCAAACTTCTCGACTAGCTCGAGAGGAGTGTATCTTCAGAGCTCTGAATTGAACTGTAACCGCTGGTAGAGTATTATTTTTGTATATGACAATTCATTCTGGTTGGTTAATAGGCTCATCAATAATTGTAAACTAGTTTAAGGATAATAAACCATTTTGATTCTTACAATTGTAATCACCTGTGTAGCAATTATTTCAAGGGCTTAACTCCTCACACTATGGAACCACTGAACCAGGTACCTTATCCTTCTCTAGATTTACTTTTATGGAGTTAAGGTTCAGTTGATGTTTTTAACAATTGGTGCCTTGAAACCCGTATTGGTTCGTGAGGAGGACATCCTTTGGCAGGTCTTGACTTTCTTGTCTCGGTTCTGAGCAAACTTGCCCCGGGGTGAGAGATAAGGTTTGCTGAAACCTGTTTCGACTAATTCAGTGATTGGACACTCTAACCTGAGTTTGTTTGACTGAGATAAGCAATTGTCGTAATTCCAAAGCATTGACATAAATTTAGCTATTGTAGGACATTGATTTATAACCAAATTTAGCGGTGTTAATGAATTGTCATTGAGCTGTGTGTTTTAACTGTGCAAATCCTATTGTCAGGGGCGATAGGGAAGACATCTCAGGGAGATAGCCAGATTCCGGGAGTTTGGTATTAATTGTTATTTCTGGGTATTGACAATACAGTCGTCCGGGGCGAAAAAGTAATCTCGGGGAGGTTATAAGATAGACTCGGGGAGTTTTAGTGAGTTATTTTAACGCACGGGTGCGGTTTTTACTCTGATCCGGTATCTAGTCGTCACATAAAGTGCTGTTAAAATCACATATAAGGGATTTATGGGCCAGGGGTTCATACAAAATAACTTCGGGGGAGTTATTACGCTCGGGGAGTGTAGCATATATTATCAATTGTGTGGGAAGGGTGGATTCCTCGCATGAAGCGCGCCGTGCTATGTGAGTTTGCATTTGGGGAAAAGCATTGGGGGGTGTGTACTCGCGACAATCAATCAATTGTCGCATCTCTTCTGTCTATCTCTTTCTAGTTCACTGTTAAATCATTGTATAACATACTACAGTTCATTGCGCTAGGAAGTGTGTGCCGTTTTAGAAAGTTGAAAGAAAAGAGAAAAGGAAAAAAGTGTGTTGGAAAGCAAACAATCTTAAAAAGTGTGAAGAGGATTTGTTGAAACCCCTAAATAACACTTATCAGCAGGGGGACTATAGAAGAGGTTATAGGGGTCCCCGTGACATGTCCCAAGCCAGGTGTTTTAACTGCAATGGTATGGGGCACTTTGCCCGTGATTGCATACAGCCTAGGCGGCAGCGAACACACGGTGGTCAGAGCCAGCAACATTTTTAGATGAGGCAGAATGGGACAGACCAGTTATAGGGGTGTTAAGGCAGGGGGAGGACGGTTACAGGGTTAAGCAGGACCAGCATAGAAGGCAGAGAAAAGTGATTAGAAGAGGGTATGACAGCTAGGAGAGAGGTCAGAGTGCATGCACGCACGGACACACACAACACACAATTGCTTAAGTGGCAGTACACATACGAAACCATACATTTCACACAAGGGAAGCAAAAGTTTGAGGGAAGTAAATAATAATGATGGTATGATTGCTTACTGCCAAATTATAATTGCCATTTTTCAAAGTAAATAACCCGAATGCTGAGGATAATTGCGTTCACATCCGGGGGGTCCACGATGTTTATGGTCTGGACAATTTGCCTTTTCACATGAAGTGACACTGTCTGCAGCTCTTGGACGTGACATTACAGGCGGGAAGGGGTCAGTCTATACGAACTGGGATATAAACAATGCTGCAGGATTGTTTGCAATGCACATGCGAAACGTGCAGGAGAAGGAACTGTATCGACTGAGCATTTGGGGTTGCTCTGGAAAACATAAACTGTTGTACATTTGTCTTCTGGCAGGGGGACTGAGGAGTGCTGTCACGTGACCATTTACCGAGCCACTGGAAGATGTTAAACCAGGCTCTCTGGCCCATGCATGTGAAAGCAAAATTTCCTCTGGCAAGTTGGTAATTGAATTATTAAATGGTCAAAGTAGGGCAGAGTGCACCTTTAGTTGTATGTTTGAAAAAAAACAAGAAAAAACACAGGTTTTTTTTGTTTTTTAAGGGGGAGAGAGACAAGTAGCCTACTGATGTATTATAGCACAACATTAAAGTCCACAGAACAGAATGGAGAAAACTCTTGCAACCACACATACTGTAGTATATGAACATGGCCAATACAGAGACATTGTTGTACATAGAAAATTCACACTATACAGTACACTGACTGGCACCCTGACCAAAGATTACAAGTAAGTGAGGTAGTAGTTAAGAAAGTAAAGGTGTGCATGCATGTACGCTCAGGGTTTAGTGCACGATGAGTCAGCTAGATGGGAGGTCAAGTGAGTCAGCTAGATGGGAGGTCAAGTGAGTCAGCTAGATGAGAGGTCAAGTGGAGGTTATGAACAGACAGAGTAGTTTAGTTGAGTGTATTTCTATTAAAAGTTCAGAATTAGAAGAGTACTAAATCAACGGAGTATAGTATTAGTAGAGGACCTGGCTAAGATATGTATGCACTTAATTTAGGAGAGAATATCTCAACTGTTCTTGGCTAATATGACCCCAAGGAACAACTTAGGAACGTTGACTAATTCTCTATCCGGGACGAAATACCCGAAAATGACCACGCCCTTTTAAAAGTGTTCACACTCTGTGTGCGACCTCCAACATAGCTGTATTTTCTAAACCGTTTGTGCGACAGATTTCCTGAGGTGCTCAAAATGTTCAGAATATCCATGTCTAGAGGGACATAGAAAGACGTAAAATTACTAATTTGATATTTTATGAGAAGACGGCCAAAAATAGCTAAAAAAGCCCACTTATTACATAAAACTATCTATACAACAACTGTCATACGTAAGCATTTGATTAATATACATGTTATCATAAACAATTGAATGTTTGTTAACTTGAAATGCAAAATATGAAGCAAAAGTTGTTACTTTAGTTGACAGAAGTATCGAGGCAGCTTACATAATTGATTTCCAAATGGAAGATATATTGCACAACAGCCAATTATGCACCACCACATTAATAGTGTTTATGTCACATCTCTTTATTTATAGGGTTTTTACAATAATCACCTCCTTTGCATTTGCAGTACATGCTACAAGACATCTCAGCTACCCGACATGGACACCCATTCTTACGTGCACACTTGCCACCTGTGCAGGGATCTGGCAGGTCTTCGGGTTTTGAGGTCTCTATATCAGGGACTAATACACTCGCCCTTCTCACAAACCCGTAAGACTCTGCATTAAGAATACTGGTGGCATCTCTAAATGGGGCTTGGACCCACAGCTGTTGCTGGTAAAATGCCCGCTTGATGTGTTTCTTTGCATTATTTTGAGGTGCAAGGGGTTCTCTCAAAGTCAATCTTGAGGGCACTGCTAGAAAATGTGTCAAAGCGCAAGTCATCAAATGTCTCCAAGTCAGTTCTTTTGAGACATTTGACCAAAAAACATTCTGCCATCCCTATAGAACTTTTTGCTAATTGTGGGCAGTCAAAGTTTTCATTCAAGGTTGAATAGTCTGCTTTGCGGACAGAGTTGAGGGCTGCGGGGTTTGGTCGAAATCTTGCTCGTGGTATCACACCCGGTCAGCGCATGGAGTGCTGGGAGACATTTCGTGAGCTTATCTCCCAGGGCTTTGCATACATCATGCAGTGGCAATACTGACCTTTTCACCCCTGAGTTGCGGATCAGCCAGAGCTCTTGGAGGCCAAGATTTCTCCAGTTCACTGTGAAGTGGTACAACAGGCAAACAAAGACATCTGTGTCACCTGATGACAGCGTCAGTGATGTAGGTCCTGTCCGGTGACTAACAATGTCCTGCACATGGAACATCATCCTGTCATCAGCTTCCTCATGGGTGCAGTTGAGCCGAGGGAAGGGAGAAGCACACCCCTCTGACACAATCCATGCCTGTGGTGATATACCAAGGTATAGAGGTTTGGTCCATGCGCTGACCGGGTGTGATACCACGAGCAAGATTTCGACCAAACTCGCAGCCCTCAACTCTGTCCGCAAAGCAGACTATTAAACTTTGATCGAAAACTTTGACTGCCCACAATTAGCAAAAAGTTCTATAGGGATGGCAGAATGTTTTTTGGTCAAATGTCTCAAAAGAACTGACTTGGAGACATTTGATGACTTGCGCTTTGACACATTTTCTAGCAGTGCCCTCAAGATTGACTTTGAGAGAACCCCTTGCACCTCAAAATAATGCAAAGAAACACATCAAGCGGGCATTTTACCAGCAACAGCTGTGGGTCCAAGCCCCATTTAGAGATGCCACCAGTATTCTTAATGCAGAGTCTTACGGGTTTGTGAGAAGGGCGAGTGTATTAGTCCCTGATATAGAGACCTCAAAACCCGAAGACCTGCCAGATCCCTGCACAGGTGGCAAGTGTGCACGTAAGAATGGGTGTCCATGTCGGGTAGCTGAGATGTCTTGTAGCATGTACTGCAAATGCAAAGGAGGTGATTATTGTAAAAACCCTATAAATAAAGAGATGTGACATAAACACTATTAATGTGGTGGTGCATAATTGGCTGTTGTGCAATATATCTTCCATTTGGAAATCAATTATGTAAGCTGCCTCGATACTTCTGTCAACTAAAGTAACAACTTTTGCTTCATATTTTGCATTTCAAGTTAACAAACATTCAATTGTTTATGATAACATGTATATTAATCAAATGCTCACGTATGACAGTTGTTGTATAGATAGTTTTATGTAATAAGTGGGCTTTTTTAGCTATTTTTGGCCGTTTTCTCATAAAATATCAAATTAGTAATTTTACGTCTTTCTATGTCCCTCTAGACATGGATATTCTGAACATTTTGAGCACCTCAGGAAATCTGTCGCACAAACGGTTTAGAAAATACAGCTATGTTGGAGGTCGCACACAGAGTGTGAACACTTTTAAAAGGGCGTGGTCATTTTTGGGTATTTCGTCCCGGATAGAGAATTAGTCAACGTTCCTAAGTTGTTCCTTGGGGTCATATTAGTCAAGAACAGTTGAGATATTCTCTCCTAAATGAAGTGCATACATATCTTAGCCAGGTCCTAGACTATATGGAATAAATTAGAAGTGTTTACATGTTTCTTAAATGTTGGAAAGGATTTTGAAGACTTAAATGGCATCTAGTAAGTTCAATAAGTAAGTGCGGAATGTGAGGTTTAGAAATATGACAAAAAGTGGAATTAAAATCCTCTAAAATTGTCTTGTAGGGTAGGAGGAAATATCAGAAGTAATGAAATAAAATGTATAATAAGTATAAGGAGTGGTTTGTTTACATTTTTATATTTGAATATAAAAAAGTAGGTTTGAAAAACATGTACTTTATAAGCAATAATGAATAGTTAATAAAAAGAGGTGCAGTGGGCTCATACCTATTTGAGTGTGATATCATTCTAAAATATATATATCCTACTATAATTCTAGTAACCTCTGTCTGTCTGTAGTGGTGTCACAATGTAGTGGTGTCACAACCCGGTTCTCCTCACTGGCTGGACCAATTGCTCTGATTTTGCCCACAGTCATTGACCATTACCATCTGAACTTAACTGTGAAGCCCGTCTTTCAATTTCATCAAATCTCAGCTTCTTATTAGCGTTTATGTGTCAAACAATGTCGCCTCCCGGGTTGCCAGATCATGTGCGCATATCCCCCACGGATATGCGTCGACCGGGTATGGTCTAGTATATATAATAATAATAAAAAATAAGAACGAGGAATGTTTTTAACAAGTGGCAGATGGCGCAGCGCATGTTTAGTTGAGAGTGAATACAGGCTAAAAATAATTTAGTCAGATATGATGGAGGTGTAGCAGCCCAAAACAATATTACAATAGTGTCAGTAATTAAAAGTTGGGGTTGGTGGAAGCATTGCGATTGTATTAACTTTTGTACAATCATCTGTTAACTTAAGTGATCATTCCCCATACAAACTAACCACAGGCGAAACATTCGAGGACCATATACAGGTCTGAAGGGGGACGCCCCTGGACCTGAGCAAAATGTGTAGAAGAGGTATTACAAAGTGTACAGACCCTAATTACATTGAAAGCCTCTATTTTTTCTAACAGACGCAGGAGAAACGGAAAGGAGCCCTACCCAGAGCCCAGCAATATTCAGTGTTTGCTATATTTTCTTTATAAAATGCTTGATTTATTTGCCAGGGGTTGAACTAGAGGAGGTTTTGTCTGTCGATCGGACGGTCTGTCTGTCTGTCTGTCTTTTTCCTCCCCAGCCAGTCAGCTAAGGGGGACACTGGAGCAGTTTGGGTGTTTTGGGGCGTTGGCTGTTCGCAGTTGGTAGCTGGCATGGGAAAATGTGTGTTTTAATCATTTGCCTAACCTAACCTTTTATCCTAACCCAGACACACATGATGAACACTTGAAAATGACTTGTGACATAACACTGTAGATGTTCTTCATAATTTCCCTTATTGGAGTTCACCTACCTTTTTTGGTAGGTGAGAAGGGGGACTGAAAGGAAATTCTATAGGTCAAAATGATATATATATAGTTACACTGTTTTGAGCTCAGCTATCTTGTTCATTTGAGCAGACAAGACTCTAGCATTAGGAGATGAGGTTCACCTTTGAGGCTCTTAATCTCTCACACTTCCTCAAAGGGAGACACTACTGCTGTAATGTTAATATAGTGCTTTAAATGATTTCATAAAGTTAGTAATGTTTTGTGGTCTTAACTATCTTATATTATTATTGTAATGCTAACAAGTGAAATGGATGTTTCTCTGTACATCCATAGTCAGGCCAGTTTAAAGCAAACAGACAATTAAAATATATTCTCAGTGCTTCAGCCACACTCAGATGAAAGTTGCATAGAACTCTTATCGAGCAGGAGTTTTAGGGAGGATAGATACAGCCCACAGGTGCCCTGAAGGGAGCCAAGGTCGTCTCCCATGGCAGCCGTGAGAGACCGTGAGACAGCAGGGAGGGGGTCCTTTCCCACCCCAACGATGGGTCGCGAGAAGGGATGGGAGCCGCATGCTCGATCCCCTACGGTGGACCAACAGCGACTCCTGTTGATGATTTTTATTCATGTTTTAGTATCTAGATGCCAGTCATATAAACGCTTGGAAAATAATATTAGGGCATTGCAAACTTCTCGACTAGCTCGAGAGGAGTGTATCTTCAGAGCTCTGAATTGAACTGTAACCGCTGGTAGAGTATTATTTTTGTATATGACAATTCATTCTGGTTGGTTAATAGGCTCATCAATAATTGTAAACTAGTTTAAGGATAATAAACCATTTTGATTCTTACAATTGTAATCACCTGTGTAGCAATTATTTCAAGGGCTTAACTCCTCACACTATGGAACCACTGAACCAGGTACCTTATCCTTCTCTAGATTTACTTTTATGGAGTTAAGGTTCAGTTGATGTTTTTAACAATCATCTTAGTAATACTTGACATCTTGGTATTTTCACTGTTCTGAGAGCTACCTCCTCAAAGCAGTGCCTTAGGTTATACTTATAGCCATAACAAATCTAAGTAGACAGCCCTAAATAGAGGCAACACCCCCAAGTTTTCAGTGAGCTCAAAACCTCACCTCTTGGTGAAGTCATGGACTCAGAGGTGAATTTCAATTGATTTCAAAATAATACTACCGATTTATAAAATATTGAATAGTGTAGGGCCTGAATACATTTATGATCTTCTGCTACATTATGAACCATCAAGAACTCTTAGGTCGTCTGGGACAGGTCTGTTTTCTGTCCCCAGAGACAAAAATAAACATGGGGAAGAAGTGTTCCGTTTTTACGTATCACATATCTGGAACAAACTGAGAAAACTGCAGGTCTGCTACAGCTGTCAAGTTCTTTTAAATCAAAGCTGAAGACTTTTCTGTTTGCAGGCGTCTTTTATTGAGGCTTTTGATTCATTTCTTGTACAGCACTGTACCATTATTCTCGTACATTATCAGTTTTATTTTAGCTTATACTTATTGCCTATTCTCTTAACTCTTTAATAACCATTTATAATTGTATTCAAATGTCTTTTACGATATGCGTTTCTTTTAAACATCGTCTTAATGCTCTTAATGTTCTCAATTCACTTTGAATTGCCTTGTTGTTGAAATGTGCTATGCATAAACTTGCCTTTGTCTCAACTCAGAGGCCTTTGAGAGCATTTATGTGTTCACAGTGTGGCAGTAGAAGTTGAACTTGGCTCAACTTCAGTACAGTGATTTTTGACCGGGCTTGCTTGTACAGCACACTGAGATACTGCCAGCTAGTAGTTGTGCGGAATGGTGTGTCAGGTGTTTCTTCTTTACCTTCAGTCCTCCTCTGGCTGGCAGCCTGAGGCAGCTGTAAGGGACACAGCAGGTTGTCCAGGAGGTTGAGCAGGCCCTCTAACACACCACTGTTGCTGAGGGATCTTTGGCCAATGCAGGACAGGAGCATGAACACCCTGGGGTAGATGAGCCATAAACATCATGGAATTACTATCAGCAAGTAATTGACCATTTATAAGCCATGATAACAATTTGTCAGACACAGGACATAAACAGAACTGTATTTTACCAAACCCTATATGTTAATTTTCTTCTGATATGTGGCAAAAAATATGGAATGCACGAATAATGCTGTAAAACGACACGTTTGGCATCACAAAATGTGTGTTTTGTGTATTATTTGCAGAAAATGACATAGAAGATAGGGATAGTTGATGATCCTACCCTACAGTGGTGACCTGTTCATCTTTGCATCACAGTTTCTGAAAGGTACCTATCATTACCCAACATATCCTGAGGTTGTGAAAGGTTGGGGGTGTGGCTATCCTTGGGGGCGTGTTTTCAATTTTTCATTGCTGTAATACAGTAGGTGGACAGTGGGTGGCAGAAGAGAGCTAAAATGTTTAAAGAGGAAAGCAAATGGTCTTGCCTGCTCATCTGCCATCTCTGTGTCTCAAAAGTAATCTGGCGGATAATAATAAGGGTAATAATAATAATAATAATAAAAAATCTAGATTATTTAATTGTTCAATTATTTTAAGTAACTAAAAAGTAATATGTAATATATTGCAGAATGTCCCGTTTTTTACCACAATATAAAAATACTCTGTTACAAGTAAAAGGCCTGTGTTAAAAATATTACTGAGTAAAACTAGGCTACAAAGCCAATACAAAGTATTGGCATCAAACTATGTGCTTAGTTCGTTTTCAAATAATTGTAGTGGAGTAAAATAATAAAATAACTTACTTTACACCACTGTTGTCACTGTTGTTCTTTAAATCTAATTTGTATTATTAACGATAGATTGTAACATCTACAAAGTACAACCGACAGACAGACAGACAGACAGACAGACAGACAGACGTCTTATATTATTATTATTATTATTATTATTACTATTACTATTATTACTATTTGAAAATATCCAATCTACAAGTTCACACGTTGTGAGCTTGTAGATTGCTATTATCTCTCTCTCGCTCTCTTTCTCTCAAAAGTATTGGTATCAAAACGTAGGCTACTTAAATTAAAAAGTAAAAGTTTTCAAACACTTTCAAGCATCGCATGCGTTTGTATATATACTACTAGTACGTGCTGTTCTTCAATACAGATCAGATAGCCTGAGTAAATTGTAACTAAAGTTTTCAAACGCTCACTGTGCATCGCATGCGTATGTATATATAGTATAAGTACAATATGCTCTTTGATACAGATCAGATAGTCTAGTGGTTATAGATAACATTACGTGATTGGACGGCCCGGGTTCGAATCCCACTTGATGAACTTGTCGAACCGCTCTGTTTTGAAAGCTAGAAACTTGAACTGTGAAGGTACAGGGTAAAGTATTTCTCTACAAAAGTAGCAGATCTACAAGCTGTTCTTTCTTGTTTGAACTGAATTAAAAATGTCCTGTCCTTAATAAATAAAATGTAAAATGCTGGAAGTAGAAGTTAAATGGTGGATATGATACAGTATGGGGGGGGGGTATTGTATGTTTTACTCCACTATAATTATTGGAAAACTTTAGTTAGTAGCCAACTTTGTAGATGTTGGTTATTATCACAAAACACACTTCAGCCCTATATACATTTCGGGCATTTGATAAATAAATATGTTTTATTATGAGTATTATTATAGTCAATATTACTATAATATGTATTAGTTAAATACGTTTGTAGGCTCCTACTTTGTGTTTTTTGCAGGGCTTTGGAATAGCAGCGCTGGCGTTGCATATTAGACAAACGCAGGAATGGGGGGAAAAAAAGTCTTCCTCCCATTCAGTATGGAAGTGGTAGGTTTTCGGGTTATTTTTTGCCATGCACATTTTTTGTAACTTTGTAATACTATTAGTCCCCCCAGGAATCCGCGATTCCGCGATCGCGGAAATTATCACGGATTTGAAGGCCATCCGTGGATTTCAAAGCCGTCCGCGGATTACAAGACAGAGTGCAGAAAACATGAAAAATCTTGGTAAAACACCGCCGTATGGAGAAGTATTCTCTCTCTGTCTCAGGGCAGTGCGAGCTTCTGCTAAACTCCCCCCTCCTCCCCCTCCTCTCACACACACAGAGTAGAGGGAGAGAAAGTGAGAGTGCTGCTCTTAACTACAGCCTAACTTCAAAGCAAGTTAACGATGGCTCGTTCACCCCAATTTGACCACTATGCAATCAACACTGAACAGCACTAATTAATGGCAGCTGTGATTCTTGTGTCTGTCCGTGCAGCCAGATATCAAGTAGTTCCCTGTAGAGCAGGGGTCTTCAACGTTTTCAGGCCAAGGACCCCCTATTTGAGAGAGAGATGAAGCAGGGACCCCCTCTACATTGTATAAAATTGTGTTTCAGATAAACTTTTGCTGCTCTTTTTCCCCTCTACACACCTATAACTCCAAAAATAGCCAATCTACAAGCTTATAGATCTGCTATTTTGTCTATTTTATCAACGACACCCAATCAGTCTGGGCTACACTGTAAAATCCCCAGTCTTATCTATAGGCAATACTACAGTAGCCTATGCTGAAAATTGCCCATCTGCAAACATTATTGGGGAAAGGGAAGGGCTTTCTTTGAGGGGGGGAGGGGGGTGTTCTATCAATGTATTTGTTCAGATGCAAATCCAGCCCGGCCGATTTTGAGATTTGAAGTAGGCCTACATTTTCATGTGCATGCAACAGCACATGGTTTATACAGGTACATGGGTGACTAAATAAAATAATATAACTACACTGGACAACATACTGCATACCACTGGAATGGACCAGTAGTCTACTGGAAGCGGAGGCTCTCTGGCTCGCTCGCTCTCTCTCTCTCTCTCTCTCTCTCTCTCTCTCTCTCTCTCTCTCTCTCTCTCTCTCTCTCTCTCTCTCTCTCTCTCTCTCTCTCTCTCTCTCTCTCTCTCTCTCTCTCTCTCTCTCTCTCTCTCTCTCTCTCTCTCTCTCTCTCTCTCTCTCTCTCTCTCTCTCTCTCTCTGCTGGCAGCAGCTTCTTCATTATGCACTGAGGCTAGCTGCATGGGTCTGAACGCTGGACAAACTTGTTCTGTGAGAACAATGGCCAAGCCGTGAAGCCACAGTCAAGGTCATTAGCATACAGAGGACCATCACAATTCAACAGCATCACAACTCCGGTAAAACACCGTTGTATGGAATGGAGAAGTATATCCAATCCGTTGTGTCTCTCGTCTAAGGCATTGGTTCTCAAAGCAGCTAAATGATAGATTAGGCACCAAATGGACCCTTATGGGTCTGTAACTCTGAGAGTGTACAAATGGAACCAAATGAACCCGTGACATAGATTTTACAATATTAATTGCGGTCCAAGTGATAGAAATGCCATTAAATGGGGATCTGTAGCCCTAATGCATGTCAAACTAGGGGTCCTTGAAATTAAAATGGTTGAGAATCACTGCCAGATCTGTAAAACATCTTCTCTTATGGGGGTCCCTGGTATATCTTTTTAAATGGAGCGGCTGCATTCCTCCCCGCACCCCTTCCCCCTCACACAGCACTTCTCAACTGAAGCGAGAAAGGAATAGCTCTCCTTTGTTGTTTTCAGTGTCCGTGAAGGGAGCTGACCGGCCCTTCTTGATGTCAACCTAAAAAATCTCCCTTTTAAGAACATTTTATCAACGACACCCTATCAGTCTGGGCTACAAATATCCCCATTCCTCTCCGCCCCCCCACCCCCCCCTCACACAGCAGCGTATTTGCCTCTGAGATGTGTGTAGAAGAGAGTAACGTGTTGCGACCAGGGTTGTCAGATTTTGCGAGAGAAATAAGCAATCAGGTCTATGAAAACAAGCCCAAGCAATCAACACGCTCAAAAGACGTGGCCAGTAAGGCCACTTGAGCACTATATACTTAATAAACCTACAGTGTACTCTCAACAAATAAAAAGCAGCCCGCAATTACCAATATATATTTACAAGCAACTTTATAGGAAAACAGGTCGCTTATAATAAGGATACATGGCAACACTGGTTGCGTTATCGTGTCATTTCATTCAGTGATTATTGTTGTCACAGAACAACTTTGGTGACTTTTAGACCTTCACATGTAGGCTACAGTCAGCGGTTAGAGGGGGATGGGGGTAGTCATCCCAATATAACAATGATCCAGGCGGCCTGAGGTGTGAATATAGGTCCGCCTGCTTGTGGTGGCTTGTGTGTCACAGATGCATTAACCACTTCAGCCTTATATAAACGTTGGCTATTTAAAAATAGCAGAACTAAGCTCACAAGCTTGTAGATCTGCTATTTTCATGTGAAACGGGACATTCTGCATAACGAGTACTTTTACTTTTTAATTTAAGTACGTTTTGATACCAATACTTTTGAGAGAAAGAGAGAGAGAGAGATAATAGCAATCTACAAGCTCACAACGTGTGAGCTTGTAGATTGGATATTTTCAAATAGATGTAGGCTAAAGTGGTTTAGCCTGCTGGGGACCCCTGGAACACGCCCAAGGACCCCCCCTAGTGATGCGTGGGACAACATGTCTCTGTCTGTCTGTCTCTCTGTCTCTCTCTCTCTCTCTCTCTCTACTCCACTACATCTCAGAGGCAAATATTGTACTTTTACTCCACTACAATTATTTGAAAACTTTAGTTACCAGTTACTTTTCAGATATAAACTATGATATAATGAAACATACATTAACCACTTTAGCCCTATTTTATACATAGGCTATTTGAAAATAGCCGATCTACAAGCTCACAACGCGTCTCATCGCGACGCGTTGTGCAGCTTGTAGATCGGCTATTTTCAAATATTTAGTACTTTTACCTTAAGTACATTTTGATGCCAATACTTTTGTACTTTTACTCAAGTACATTTTTAATATTGGATTTTTACTTGTAACAGAGTATTTTTATATAGCAGTATTGGTACTTTTACTTAAATAAAGAATTTGAGTACTTTTTCCACCACTGGTGTACCGTCACTTTAAAAGCGCAATTTATACTTCATCGTACGACGGTGTCACGCACCAAACATAGCAGATCTCCAAGCTCACACTGCGTCTGTTCGCACCACGTTGTGAGCTTGTAGATCTGCCATTTTCGGCAACGATAGACTGAGAAGACGACACGCTCTCAAGCAACACTAGTTATTCATTCACAGGGAGATCCCAAACGGATTATTATCAATTGGATTCTTAAAATTGTCAACGGAGACTTGCTACCTTGGGTAGAAGAGGACGAGTGAAACTTTTGAGCGTTTCACTAGTTGACGCCATTCTTTCACCGCTGCACCGCACATGTAAACACAACGACGTAACCACCCAAAGTGTACAAATGGAACCAAATGGACGCTTACAGCCTTTAATGGACCCGGTTTTCGAGCTCCATCCCTATCCATTATACATACATATATCTATAACGCGCTGGCCAATACAAACTAATAGACGAGTGCGCTCCGCTGCGCAACTGTATCATATTCACCATTTCCACTTCCAGCATTTTATTGATTAAGGACAGGACATTTTTTTATTCAGTTAATTTGCTGGACTTCAGCTTTAACCACTAGGCTGTCTAATTTGTAGAGGAACATATAGTACGTAGGCCTTCACGGTTCAAGTTTCTAGCTTAAAAAAAAAGCAGTTCAACAAGTTCATAGCGTGGGATTCGAACACGCGCCGTCTAATCGCCGAACGTTAGCTTTAACCACTAGGCTATCTGATCTGTGTTGAAGAGTAGGAGGTACTAATAGTATATATACAGACGCATGCGATGCGCAGTCAGTGTTTGAAAACTTTAGTTACAAGTTACTTTGCACATTTTGATTATTATTACAAAACATACATTAACCACAAGTTATTTTACTCAACTACAATTATTTGAAAACGAACTAAGCACAGTTTGATGCCAATACTTTGTAGCCTAGTTATTATTATTATTATTACCCTAATAATAATAATTATTATTATTAGCCCAGATTATTTTTACATTAATGAATCAATGTATTTACTTAAATTAATCTATTCATAAATAGACATATACCTTCTATAATGTAGCCTATTATGACATGACGATTTTGACAACATGTGAAAAGGGACTTTCTGCATAACGAGTACTTTTACTCTTAATTTCAGTACCAAGCGCCACCTCGTGGCTTAACGGCCACACTACACGTTCTGATCATTTCAATGGGAGGCGCTAAGAATCTGTGGGCGTCAACTTTAAAAGGTACCTAACGGCGCTGATGGAGTCCTATGGCGGCCAATAGGCGGCCGTTTGAAGATCGCGCATGATTGGACTGGTGACCACTGTATATCACTCTTAACACTGTCTACTGTCACGTCATAACAATTAATTTTAATAATCAGTCAATTATGAAACGGAATAGTGAAGCTTGTGTGCCCTCTCTTGCCTGTCCTGGGGAAAGATGAGCAGCTGTTCTGAGTTGTACAGCTCCTGCAGGACATTGGAGAGGAACTGTCCCCACCAGCGCTCGCCACCACACAGCTGCACCAGCAGCAGGCCCGCGTGTAGACGGATTTTGGGCGTGCCGCTGATGCACAGGTGCTTGAAGAGCTCCTCACAGGCCTGGGCGTGGAAGGTGATCTGGAGTACCGAGGGTACCGCGTGGCCTAGGAGAAGAATGGAGAGAAAGACAGAAAGAGGGGGAGAGAGAGAGTACAGAGAGACATAGGGAGGAAAGACAGAGCGGAACGAGAGATATATAAGGAGGGAGAAACAGATGAAGGGAGAAAGAGAGAGTAGACAGAGAGACAGAATAGGTGTTAAGTGACTGAATAAGTATTTGACAAGAGCAAAATGTCCGAATGGCTTTAAAAAACTAATCATGAGCAAAAGGACTGAGTTTTATCATTCTAATGACCATTAGTCATTAATCGAAATATTAATTACAACGGCCATAGCTGAATGGTTAGAGAGAGAGAGAGAGCCCGCCTGGGAAACCGAAGGACCACTGCTCCTGTTACTAAGGATGGGTTAAATGCACTATATTATTATCATTATTTCAACTGCACCACATACTATAAGCATAGGGCTAAACTTGCGCTGTGTCCTTGAACTTTCATAAATGTAACCAAAAACAAATAATCAAATTGCAGCTTTGTCCTGATCCTACCTCCAACTCATCTGCCAAGTTTGATCTAAATCAGATTTAGAACCGTCTGCCATAGCGATTAAAAAAAGACAGGGGCGAGTGCAATACACCAAGGTTATTATTGATTTTCATTTTTCATTAGTTTCTATTTTTATTTTATTTGGAATATTTGTTTTCAATTTAAGTTTATTTTTAATACATTGTTAGTGGATTTACAGTTTGCTTTAGTTTTTATCTTTTTAAAAGGCTTAGTTTTACATCATAGATCCAACAAGGAAGCCACACCGTTATTAGAACCGGTCTTGTTCCTTACATACTGTATAGCATTAATTCACAAGCATCAGTCATTTACATATCTACGGCAGAGGCAACCAGGGGAGAGCCAACCACAAGGCTAGAGAAATAATGAGGCTACTGTAGGCATTTTTTAACATGCCTTCAGTGTACTCTGGATAGAGGCATAGGACAATCAAAGAAACGGCGAGAGCCTGCCGCTAGGGAGATGATGCATTATTCCCTTTCATGAAAGCAGCCGTGTGAATCTGCACAACGGTGCACTATGTTAGATTAGACGACTGACTGTTAAGGAGGACATTGTTTAGTATGTTTTTTACAGCTCCAAGAGTTCCCCAGCTAACCTTGGACAACTTTGAGAAAGCTACTTTTATTCAACTGCATGGATATAAGTGTGGCTGCCAAATGTACTTGTATAATTATCTATCTATTTACGGAATGTGTGTGTGTGTGTGTGTGTGTGTGTGTGTGTGTGTGTGTGTGTGTGTGTGTGTGTGTGTGTGGCATAATTTGTGGGCCGTCTAACCGATGCACCTCAAACTTGGCGTGAGCAAGACACTGTGTCCCCCAGATTACAGAGGTGTGCAGTGTCTTGGACCAACGGTTTTCCGATAACCGAAAAAAACACAAATATCTGTGTCTTGACAGTCCATGGGTCTGCGGAGGACATACTGAATCTCTGTGTAATTGTTCGCAGAGCTTTGCGTTACATTATGAGCCTCTTTGTCAACATAAGTCCTGCATTGCTCCCGATTTACATCCAAAAGTGTGGTAACGGGTACCAGTGCCACACAGGGTACTCTAAAAAAGGGGTACAGCGAGAACTCTGACAACAGGTACAACGGGATGGGTATTGCATAACAACGGTGGGGCATACATTCCCAATTTACAACTTGCGTGGTCCCCCCTAAGTACATTTTGGGGCATAAAATATGCATCTCCAATGTCCATTAAAAGTAGGTCAAAATACTTGGGTGCCTGGTGACTCAGCCACACACCATACTCTATTCTCCTAGTGAGCGCGTCTTACACGGCTCTCCTCACTCTCTGACCTTGTTTTCCTGTCTCTCTACACTGACCTATCAGAAATAAAACAAATTTTAAAAATATATTTTGCTTTGAAACCACATCATCTTGTTGATCTAGACAAAAACTATCCAACACTCTCAGAGTCAAACGTGTACAATTTCATTTTCTGTTAATTTCAATTTCTGTTAAGAACATAAGAATGTAGTGCACACTGTGCACCCCTATTACATACTGTATGTGGCTGCCAATTATACTATATATCTATATATAAGTTGTCTATTATGACCATAGTAGGGATGCTAGATGTCATGTGGTTAATAACACATGCAGTTAAACTCAATCACAAAACACTCAAATGAATCACAGCCCCCCCCACCCAAACCCATCACCCTGCCTGAACCACCCACCATTCTCCTCACCGTTGTTGGAGTGCAACAGGCTGAGCAGCGTGTCCAGCAGGTAGCGGATGATGGTCCTCAGCTGCTCGGTGGAAGAGTTCTGAATCAGCTCCTGTGCATCTGCGACCGTGGCCCCGGCCTCTGGAAGCGTTTTGCGTCCGGCGCCCAGGGACACGCGTAGCCTCTGGACCGCGTGGTGGGCCAGGTTGAGTTGGAGCTGCAGCTGGATGCAGTCCTGGTAGGCGGAGAAGACACGCTGGTCCTCCTCCACAGCCTTGTCGGGCTTGCGCAGGAAGTACTGGGCATTGTTGGCGCTGTTGAGCGGCGGCAGGTCGATGTTCTGCAGCAGCGTCTCCAGCCTGTGGCACGCCAAGTTATACCTGGATGGGAAGAGGGACGAAGAAGAGACACATCACTGCACTTTCCATGGACTCTAAAGGGCTTCAAATTGTGCATATTCGCCCGAAATGTCATCTGTGTGACTTCAAAATATAATTGTGAGTATTATTTTGTGCGAATAACTGTTGTGGTACGACCAAAACGGGACGACAAATTAACCAAAATGAGCATTCCTCTTCCCCTGAAATGACTTGCCTTGTGAGCCGACAGCTCCAATAGAATGGTGATTGTTTACTCATTGACAAGATGGAGTGGAGACGCCACTGGGTGCTGCTGTGCAGACATTCCAGTACTTTATGTGTAGAAAGTAATTATTTTAAAATAATTTCAAGCTGTGAAACGAGAAAAGTTGATTTTGACAAGAAACTGTCTCTCACTGTGACTACATTACGAGTTGGGGCTGCTCCCTGTGAGCATGTGTGTGTGCGCCACTGTCGGAGCTGTTCCTCTAGTCTAGGCAGAGACAAGAGTCTCTTAAAATTATTTTATAACTTCCAATTACATTAAACAAATGGGTTATGAAAGTGATTGGAATCAGTGTGGACGGTACTGGCTTGTGTGGTCAGCTGCTTTCACCATTTTATCTAACTTGTAAAGTAACCAGAGTGATGTAACTGTGGGAGTGGTTCATGTCCTGGCTCACCTGCACTGGATGTCCTCCTGTAGTGCCACCATCATGGCCAGGTGCTGGTCCACATCTGGCTGGCTGGCTGGCCGCATCGCTCTCTCCCCGCAGCGGGTCGTGCATTAACTTCAGCTCACTCTCCCATGGTAAGATGTAGGTGTGGCCATAGTAGAAGCCCAATGGCATCTTGGCCCGGGCATTGGTGCTACCGTAGCGTCCAATGACAGTGATCTATGCGAGTTGAAATCAAACAAGAGCTTAGATTAGGAGCCACTATGAAGACCCAAAAACATAAAACACACACTTCACGTACTGTAAGTCATTTAGCAAACCACAACAAACTAGCTGCAATACTTTGGAGATCACCCGGAGCTTTTCCCTTGCTGTTGATTTTATTGTTATCTTGTTCCAAGCAGCGATCCGCCTCATGACAAAAGAGAGACGGCCGTTACCATACCACTTGAGAAAGAGGTACTCTAACCCACCGTTTCCCAAACAGTGTGTCGGGACCCATATGTGGGTCGTGTTGTATGGGTCACGCGAGTAAATATGTTTATTTTGTGTTTCCAAACTTCCTCATTTTTTTTATTATTTCAAAATTTTATCAAAACATTCCCAACACATTCCCAACAAAAGCATACAAATACATTTAAAAATCAATTAATTAGAGGGGGAAAAGTACTTTAAAGAATTTGTGAAAATAGCAGATCTACAAGCTCGCAACATGTCGCATCTTGTGAGCTTGTAGATCGGCTATTTTCACTAGTTTGGGTCGCGGGGAGACATATTTATTTTGGGTCTCGAGCTAAAAGGCAGTGGTGGAAAGTAACTAAGTACATTTACTTAAGTACTGTACTTAAGTACAATTTTGAGGTATTTCTACTTTACTTGAGTATTTCCAATTTCCAATACTTTTACTTCTACTCCACTACATCTCAGAGGAAAAATATTGTACTTTTACTCCACTAGAATTATTTGAAAACTTTAGTTACTAGTTACTTTTAAGATATAAATTATTACATTATAAAACATACCTGAACCACTTTAGCCTTATTTTATACATAGTCTATTTGAAAATAGCAGATCTACAAGCTCACAACGCGTCGCAGCGCGACGCGTTGTGAGCTTGTAGATCTGCTATTTTTTAGCATGTGCGACAGTGAAACGTGTCTGGGCGGAAACAATTGCTTGACAGTTTGGTTCCGCATCGACAGTTTCTCCACAATTTAGAGGCAAATGTGGGCATAAATATGATCCTAATATACAATTGAGAGTGGCGCGCATGCGCGACCGACACGGTACGCACGACCGTGTACCGTCTACTCTCATTACGGTCCTTTTCAACCCCAAAACAAGCCCCAAAAGAAGCGCGACCATCCGCTTACAATAAGCGGACATGGCAGTTGCCAGGTTCGGGGAGAGAAACAACAACAAACAACAAAACCGCGTCGTCCTCTAACATTAGTCAACCCAGTACAATGCTGCTCGGTGCAGATAAACACTTGTTGAACCAAACAGTGCGTCAAATGAATGTCTATTTACTGCTAGTAAAACAGTCACATTACAACAGCATCTCCTTCTAGAGTTAAACTCATGTTACTCTATACTACGTTGTTTGCCATTGTCTCAGTAAAGTCCACCAACATATAAAATATCATTGTTCTGTCTCCTGTACTATGTCTACTGGTCTTGTATGGTATTATTAATACAACCGTTTTTGTATGGATAGTTATATCACCACTTTTAACAGCCTGCTCAGGGACTACAGATGAAAGCTAGTGTAGTAACTGAGTAATAATACTGTAATATGCCTGACTACGCCACCTCCCGCTTGTGGAGGGGGCAGGAGGAACCCCTGAACCGTAGAATGTTCAACACAGTGTACTATAACCACTTTCCCTTAGACAGGAACAATTTACCGGAGGCAGTTTGTGTCAAAATATAACATACTTTATTAAACAATTATGTAATGACATGGATTATTAAAATATCAGGCAATAGTCAATAGGGCAAGGATATAAAGTGACAAGTTATTTTTCTCTTCTAATAAGGAAGGGCGGGTCGGCCCGTACACACAATACTACAGGGTACTATTGGGGGAAAGCGAAGGGGACAGGCCTGGCACCAAACTCATGCAATATAAAATAATTATAAAAGTCAATACAAAAACATGCAGTGTCACGATTTTACATACACACCAATAAAACCCAAAGGTCCCACAGTGCAGTCCCAAGAGAGGAATGGAAGCGTGTGTAACAGGGCGGACCCGGCCTTGAACACGGTTACTGTAACATAAGAAGAAGAGAGAAACAATTAAAACAATGTCACTATAAATGCAAATCTAAAACTACTGCCTAACTACTGTACCTCAAATGAATAAACTCAAATAAACAAATCAAAATCAATCAAAATAACAGTGGAAAACAGTGGCTGGACTGGTCCCTTTAAGGAAACAGACAAAACACATTAGTTGTCAGCCCTAGTATTTGAACATAATGCAAACACTGTTTTCAAATCATTAAAAATAACAGCATAGACCTACTTTGCTTTGCAGTGAATGGACACACATGCAGCACAATGCAGGGACAAGGGCAGGGGACAATTCCAGCACCACGGCTACAAGAAGAAGACAGTGATGTTACAAAACTGAAAATACATTAAAATGCACGAAGAGGCAACACATAAAATCAATACAGCTGTACCAGTATCTCCAGGTCTCTAATCACCGCACAGCAGCTCACTGGTGGTCACTTCGTTTGTAAACTGAAATAAAATAATAAATACATGTGAATAGAATAAAACATAACAATGTGGATACAAATTAAAGTGCTATAGGCATGGTAGCATCCATGTGCTCAAACAGTAGGCGAACAAACAAAGTAATAGCATGTGCTCAAACAAACAATAGGCTAGCAGTAGCATTAGCTGCAACAAACAAAAGGGTAGCCTTACAAATGTTATAATGTGCTACACAAAGATGAGCTTTGGCGTACCATGTGTTCTCCTTCACCCTTGCTGAAAGGGGAAACACCATCCTCTGCAGCAGAGTCAAAATGGCTCTCTACTAGGAAGAACTAGACTTTTATACTTCCTGGTCATGTGACCAGGTCAGGTGCAGTGGGTGCACCAGTCACCTAGATTCCCACACTTAGTCCAGGGGCCAGGCCATATTTTGGTACCACCGAAGGTGACCGTAAAGTTTTTGTATTTTTGTCTTCCTACATGTCTCTAGTTTATATTTTGGTATGATAACCCTTCCAATCTTGTAGCTTAATGGCAGTTATCACTACCTACCGGCTAATGTATCCGGTAGGAGACACAAAGTAGAATCTTTGTGTCTCCTACCCCGGGCATCAAATTATTGCGACAAAAAACAAAATATATCCATGTATTCAAGGCTTCATGGGGTGTGCAATTGATAACTTCTCAGATTTTTGGTGTTTGCAAAAAGACATAAGCTTGTAAAAGTTGACCCTCCTTCGGTCTGGGGTGGTCATAGCTGAATGGGTAGAGAGTCCCCCTGAAAAACTTAAAGGAGGAATTCACCCAAAATAATATTTATTTTCTATCAATTGCACACCCCATGAAGCCTTGAATACATGGATATATTTGTTTTTTGTCGCAATAATTTGATGCCCGGGGTAGGAGACACAAAGATTCTACTTTGTGTCTCCTACCGGATACATTAGCCGGTAGGTAGTGATAACTGCCATTAAGCTACAAGATTGGAAGGGTTATCATACCAAAATATAAACTAGAGACATGTAGGAAGACAAAAATACAAAAACTTTACGGTCACCTTAGGTGGTACCAATTTGTATTGAATATCAGTGTTGGCCCCTGGACTAACTAGCTTCTGGCTAACTCTGGTTCATTACACGTGTTACCAGGGCACTGAGGCCCGGAAACAGGATACCAGACTACGCCACTCTGGGAATTTCGCCCAGAGAATATTATACAATGCACAATACACCTTGAATACTAGACCACAGGTTGTTATAATAAGGAGGAGCAGAGACGTGTGTTTCCAGTTGAAAATAATATTTGTTTTTATTTATAACTCAAGGCAGCATAAGAAACTAGAAGTAAGGCTTCAAACTGGAAGGGGTCAAGTTCATGAAGTTTAGGAAATATATTTATTATCAATTACAACAACTAATTAAAATGTAGTACAATATATCAAAAGTATCAAATAAGGTTAAAAGGGCCAGAGCCTAAGGTACCAGTAGCAGGGAGGTATAGGTGTCCTTAGCACACAGGGGGAAGCAGAGAGTGAGGGAGTGAGGAGAGAGCACCGCCACCAAAAGCGCACACAAACTTCACTCACTGCAAGACACAAGAGAAAAATGTTAAAACACACGCAGCGCTAGGTTATTTAAAATACTGAGCATGCAAGCAGAATATCATGCACTAAAGGTAAAACCAAACTCCAATACTACAGCCTATCACCAGTGACCACCCGCCTGTCGGGACCACAACTATGACCACCTGTATTACTGGTATGGCCGGAGCCAAATATACCTCAGTTTACCTTCAATATTACTTAAATAATAGAGGGAACAGAGAAACAGTTGGTTTGCACAACAAAAATAAACCTAAATCAAATAACTAAATCAAATAACTAAAATAATAAGGACAAAAACAGCAGGGGCACAGAGCTCCTCCTAATAAGACAAAACACAATATTAATAAACACTGATCAACACGATTTAAGACAGATAGAAATATAATATAGGCAGCCCTTTACCTCAAATCAAGAAAGCCACAATAAGCACTGAGAGGCCATGTCATCATCAATGCTCCCTGGCAGGTCCATAGGCAACACGCCACTGAACCACCATCAGGAAAGCATAGCAGTAGCTCCGCATGCAGACTTGCATACGAGGCTATTCAACAGGTGAGAGATAGGGGAGGACGCCATGCAGTCATCAGCAGCTCCGCATGCAGACTGGCATACGAGGCTGTACAACAGGTGGGGGGGAAGACGACCTACCCCACTGTCAGATGCCTGTAAGATCAAGGAACACTCAGGATTTTGTTTAATTAAATTTAAAAGAAAAGAAACAGGTTAAGTGCCTACCATCAATGACTTCTCCCATCTCCCACACCTACAACCCAACACACCACCAGGAAACCATAAGCCAGCCAGCTACACTACTCACAGCCAGGTGCGGCTCCCTTTTATTCAGCCAGGTGTCTCAGCTGTCCTGAATAGGAGTGATTAGGGGGCGTTACACAACTTGGAAAAAGCTCAACCCACTACACACGGATGTGAAAACCAACATGTTGATTAATGTGCACTGTGACCCTGGTAAATACATAAACATGATAGCAATACTGTTGATAATGTAATCATTTACCTCACTGCCATGCGGAAGTTGTAGGCATACGTTTATAGCCGTTAGCACTGGTTAGCCTAGGTTGTTTTTAACCCAGTTTCAGAGGCTGCTTAAAGTTAGTTTTAGCAGATCTACAAGCTCAATTTTAACAGACAAGATATAACAAATGCAATGTTGATTAAAAGCTGAACGTTCATGTAGTCCAAAAAAGGTGGGGAAAAATAATAAATAAAGTAATAAAGGCGGGAAAAAGTATATATCAAGTAATATTACTCACCTCAGCCAAAAGACGACGAAATGAAAGTAGATCAGTGATATATGAACCGAAATCAAGTAGAACAGTTTCCAATAGTAATCTATTATCGACCGGAGAGACCTAGTATCGAGCGACCTAGCATCCGCTGTAAACCTTGAGAACTGAGCCGAGCTCTGCCAGAGCGGCGTAGTTAAGGGGAGGGACAACAAAGCAAGGGCTGTGATTGGTCTGACAAGCAGACATGCGTACATGCGAGAGGGCATCCCCGGGAATGCCCTCTCGCGTGTACGCAAGCACAGCCCCCCCCCCCCGCCCACACACACACACGCTGTTACACGCACGCACATGCGCACGCACCGAAACAACTATATGACGTGCACACACGAACACGACACAAGCCCCGCCCCCCTTCCCCACACACACACACACACACACACACACACACACACACACACACACACTATTACAAGCACGCACATGCGCACGAACCAAAAATAGATACATTTGTTTTCAATGCAAACGTCATTTCACTAATTTAAAAGTTAAAGAGAAGAAGTTAGCGAAATATATAACAGCAATAATAATAATAATAGACATACATTGTAATATTTATTTAACAATGAATATCAATGAATCAATTATATCAATACTGCAATTGTAGAAACACTCTGTTACAAGTACAAGTCTGGTAATGAAAATGTACTTGAGTAAAAGTACAAAAGTATCTCGTGTGGTAGATTGTTGATAGTATTACATTCTTCTCAGTTAGTAAAGTATGTTTACTAATGGCAGTGGATATGAATGAATATATTAATCTATTATTTGAATAGCTTGAATGCACAACATGGTACGTATGTCTACACATATGAAACACAATGTTATACATTATACCAGGGATCTTCAACAGGGGGTCCTCAGAGTTACTACAGGGGGTCCGCCAAATCTTTGTGCGATATGATTTTTCTTTTTTTATATTAACAACTTGAACCCTAGCATCCCTTTTCTGAGGAGAACTTAAATAGCAGATCTACAAGCTCACAACGCCTCGCAGTGCGGGCGTTGTGAGCTTGTAGATCGGCTATTTTTGGCAAAGAGTTATAGGTGTAGAGGGAGAAAAGAGCAGCAAAAGTATATCTGAAAACGCCTGAAAACGTTGAAGACCCCTGCATTATACAATATATGCTGTACCACCCCCCAACGAGGGTCCCTGGCCTGAAAACGTTTAAGACCCCTATGACTGCCACATTTCTGTGCCCTTGAATTAGGTGTTACAGTGAATAATAAATCTACAGAATGAATATATGCTTCCAAAAAAGATGCACACCTTAAAGGATTTGTCTCTCAATGATCAAGTTATTTGAAACTTGTCCGCCATCTTATCATTTAATGTAATCATCCAACTATATTACATCTATGGTCTTGTATAAGATCATCCTGAACATTCCTCAAAGCCCCTTTGTTTAACTCATCACCCTATATCGGTTACATTCATCAAACAGGTGGTATACCTAGTTTGTGTAATCTGAATCAGAACAGAAAGTCAAGACTAGTGTATAAATTATGTTAACACACAATCACACACAAACCTGAAAATAAGTATATTTAAAACCAAATCTTATCAGATGGGGGTCTGTGGACAAATACATGTTAATCTTTTGTCGAAGCAGAAGCAGTACTCCCTGTCATCGTCGAGAAGGTGAAGGTGGAAAACGAAGAAGACTACGTCCTCACACTCTATGGGAAATGAAATCACTGAGTCTGAAGGGACAGCAGTTAAATAAAGAATCTTTATTTATATTTCTAATTAAAGTTACAATTGTGTCCTTTCACCAGACTCCCATGAACTACCAAAAGACAAAGTACAAAGTAACCAATAACGAAAATCATACCAAACATTAAAAACACTTATATAGCTTTACATATAAAGCTCTAAATTGTCTGGCACCTTCCTACCTCTATGACTGCCTAGAGAGATATGTTCCAAACCGGCCCCTCAGGTCTTCAAGTGCTGACCTGCTCGAGGTGCCTACAATGACATATAAAAAATATGGTGAAGCAGCATTCTGCTTTTACGGACCAACAGTGTGGAATAAACTCCCATTACACCTAAGACAGGCAGCCTCTGTCGATAGCTTTAAAGCACAGCTCAAGACCTATTTCTTCACTCTTGCTTTTAGCTGATTCTTTGGTTGATTTTTAAGTCCTCACTGTATTGCCTATTTTAATGTTGTTTTATGCTTTTGCTTTTATTTCATTTTATTTTTGTTTGCTTTATTGTTAAATTGGTTGTAACTGTAACTGTATTCTTGCTCTGTAAAGCACTTTGCGCTGCATTTCATGTCATGAAAGGTGCTATACAAATAAAGTTTATTATTATTATTACAATCAGCCCATCGTAACTGAAATAAAGAAAGTACAAATAGTCAAGGGAACCAATAAACTCTTGTGCTCTGCTGGGGTGCTGGGGGGGAATAGCCGAGAGCTGGCTACAGCTCCTCTTTATAGTGTCAGGCTCTAATCACACATGAGCTGAGAAGGGGAGTGACAGGTGTCTAGCCAAGACCAGGTCAGCATAGACACTAGGACAAATAATCATTAGTGAACACATAAGCATAGAAAGACTGTAGACTGAGGTGTTAATATTTGGAATTAACATATGCTTTATCGAGAGTGAGTGCTACTGTGATACTTCTTAGCTGTTGAATTTGAATCACTCTGCTGGGACGTGCATGACAGATTTCAGTGAAGGCCTCACCCAAGTAATGCCATTTTTTAAACTTTAGTAACTTTAACCTGGTTACTGTACTTAGGAACTATAATGTATAACAGAGAACAGGAAAACAGTTACTTTAATGCGTTAGTTTAATCCCATGTTTCTCACTGCAGCATAAAGTCTGTCAAGTGCATAAGTCTCACTTTGGTCTGTCGCTAGACAACATGATTCACTGCAGTGTAGACTACATGTTGTCTTAGCTTGGCTTACTTAACTATTGTTTGTTTTACAGGTCAATCCTCATGTCATTTGTGCTCATATATGCATTGCTGAATGTTGTAATTAAAATGATCTGAAATTAGTGTCATTAGTAAATGAGCACCTTCTTAAATGTGCTAGCTTGACTCTGCATTATTCTCAATGAAGGGTCCAGCTACTGTAAGCAAAAATGCCAGGAAGGTGCTGGCTGTGGATGAAACGGCCTTCAGGTAGTGGTGCGAAAGACAGAGTCGGGTATTGTAAAACAAAATATCTTTTTTTTTTAATTAACAGTTGCTTTATCGAGAGTGAGAGCTACTGTTGAGTGAGTTTTTAGCTGTTGAATTTGAATCACTCCATCAATAAGAGAAATTGTTCCTCTATGTCTAATATCAGGGATATTTCTTGCTTACAAACTGATGGCTGTGCAATGCAACTTAAACCATAAGGCATGCAGTAGGCCTAAGATTGTATTTTCAGTTTTTTCACAGCAGCATTAAGTCTGTCAAGTGCTTAAGTATGCACTATAATCCTGCTTCACCTGTTTTTCACTCCAGAATGTTTGTTCTCAAAGCTTAAACTTGATCTGCTAATGATTTGTGAAATGTCTCAGTTCCAGAACTGAGCCGTCCGAACTGCAGTCCCTGAGGCAGCATGTGGGCGACCTTCTAGATGAAGCTCAAGGCCTGCAATAGGTCACACAGAAAATTCAAGGTGTAGTGTCTGCTACCCAGGAGCCGGTGGAATCACAGGCAAAATGCCTGCCTACTCTGCAGAGGTATTGTTTCCATTTTGCATCGGTAACACAGTAATAATCCAATATAGTATTGGAATTAGTGTTGTGACAACTGGCTTGAACGGTTAAAATATATTGACCGTATATAAAATTTTGACGTAAAAGAAAAAAATATGGATTGAGAGACAAGTAAATAAAATGTTAAGACTTTGCTTTTCAGGAAATAAAACAAAGAGAATCAAAAATCATTCAACAAATATGAATGGAGTCAGCTATCTATACTAGCATAGATAAATGTCTGATTTTCAAACCCAACTTTTTATCAAACCAAAATTGTATCTATTGATGACATCATGTCACAAGACGGACATTTGTCCACCTAGAGTAGTCCACACCAGTTATGGCTGGGAGGCATGCGTTAATCCGACAGACCTTTTCTCCGACTATGTGGCATCCGCGTGCGGTTAGGGTTAGGGTGCGGGTTTGGTTCGGGTTTACTGTTTAATGTCGGAGCACTGCGCTGTCGGACTAACGTACTGCACCCGTTATGGCTGGTGTGGACACTGAAAAATGTGTGTATAATATCAATGATAAATGATAAAATGTGTGTTTTTCTTGCGTGTATTTTTTCTTTCTTTTTCTAAATAGAACCAATGACACAGCCCATGCTGTCCTCCTGCTCCAAACGCCTGGCCGGGTGTCGTGTCTGTATTGCAGAGCGGGAGAACGGGCCTTGCCCAAATGCAGAATGTCAGAATGTCTGGAAATATCTGTACATCTGTAGAGTCAAGTGAAGAGACCATAGATCATAGTTATACTGCCACTACTTTCAGCTCATTTGCATTACAACATACCATTTGTTTATCGCAAATGAAATTGCAATCTCATAAAACTTTTAGTAACCAGGTTAAAGTTAAAAAGATGGCATTACTTGGGTGAGGCCTTCACTTAAATTTGTCAAATCTGTCCCAGCAGAGTGATTGAGGTCGCCCACATGCTTGAGCTCATACCATACCTATGAGTGCTGTCGCTCCACCCTGAGTTTGAAGTGCTGTCCGTCAAGTGTAGGCCACCTGGTTGTGCCTGAGCTCATAGGAGGGCAGGTGGGAGGCTATCAGCACCTGGGGGAGTGTAAAATAATTTGACGCATCAATTATTTTCAGTTGGTCATGAATTAATATAGCTGCTGCAGGATGCATTAAACCTTAATGCATCCTGCTAAGTCACCCCTAAATAATTAAGTGATTAATTAACATTAGTCATTAATAGAAACGTTTGGTTCCATTTGTACACTCTCAGAGTTAAATTAACATTGATTTTTATAATATAAATTGGGGTCCCAGAGATATAAATGCCATTAAATGGGGGTCCGTAGCCTAATGCATGTCAAACTGGGGGTCCTTGACATTAAAATGGTTGAGAATCACTGCTAGAAAGCCGTATAAACCTTCTCTTATTGGGGTCCTTGGCTTATCTTTTGAAATGGGGGTCCGCGGGCTAATAAGAGTCAATTTGGGGGTCCTTGACATGAAAAAGTTTGAGAACCACTGGAATAGAGGTCACTATTAGAGGATTTACGGTATCTTCCATGTCAGATTCTCATTCAATACAAGGCCTTCCAGGCAAGTGCCTGTGCGTGCGTGGTTGTGCGTGCGTGGTTGGTTGGGCGTGCATGTGTGGACGATTAGTGTCGCCGTGCGCCCAAGTCTCCCGAGTTTGAGCTCATTAATGTGTGAACGAGAACAAAGTCGCATAATGTACTTCTGAACCTGAGTATGTAGCCCAGTGGTTCTCAAACTTTTTCATGTCAAGGACCCCCAAATTGACAATTATTAGCCCGCGGACCCCCATTTGAAAAGATAAGCCAAGGGACCCCCATAAGAGAAGATTTCTACGGCTCTCTAACAGTGATTCTCAACCATTTTAATTTCAAGGACCCCCAGTTTCACATACATTAGGCTACGGACCCCCATTTAATGGCATTTCTATCTCTGGGACCCCAATTTATATAGTAAAATCAATGTTGATTTCACTCTCAGAGTTACAGACCCATAAGGGTCCATTTGGTTCCTATCCATCATTTAGCTGGGGACCCCCTGGAACCCCCTCCAAGTACCCCTGGGGGTCCCCGGACCCCACTTTGAGAACCAATGCATTAGCCTACTATGCAACAACAAAACACAACAGTATCACATGAACAAACCAGTGACAGACCAGAGCAGTTTCACTCCAAACGCACCAAATACAAATTATATAAGAGAATAAGCCAGCAGTAACCTAAGCCTATAATGCCTTAAAAGTGATCATATACACATCTGATGGCACGCACACAGACATACACAACAAGGAAGCAAAACAAATAAGAAAGACAAGTGCCGTCTTACCTTAAGATGAACTGTCAAACAGTGGCACTGACTAGAAAAACCTTCTACTGCTGCTAATTAACAATAATGCATTGCACCTGTGCTGACCTACTGAACCGGGGAATATACCATTTGTCAAGATAGGGGGAATACAATTTTTGCGGAGAATATAATACCATGTGAAAGCCATCATTTTGTTCTAATTTGCATTTGCAGTTATTTTACAGTAATTCAATAACATAATAATCAATGCTGTAGACATAGATACATTCATGATTTTATTCCCCAAGGCTCCCCATGGAGCCTTGCTATACTCAATTGACACCCCTGATATACACCAATAGTGGAAAAAGTACTCAAATATTTTACTTAAGTAAAAGTATCAATACTGCAATATAGAAATACGTAAGTAAAACCGGAATTCTAAACTGACTTGAGTAAAAGTACAAAAGTATTGGCATCAAAATGTACTTTAAGTACAAAAGTAAAAGTACAAAGTAAAAAGGGTAAAGTAAAAGTAAAAGTACTCATGCAGAATGTCCCTTTTCAAGTTTTCAAATGCATAAAAATATTTTGAAAATAGTTATAGCCGATCTACAAGCTCGATCTACAAGTCGATCAACAAGCTCACAATGCGTCGCGATGAGACGCATTGTGAGCTTGTAGATCTGCTATTTTCGGCAACACCGTCGTAGAACAGAGCATAAAGTAAACGTTACAACAATTTTATTTTGTAAAAAAAAAAAGAGCGGAAGTGTTCGAGTTGCGTTTGATGTGAGATCTGACACATGTCATGCTTTTATTTTGATGAGAAAACGGAAGTGCTCTCGTGGCATACGGTGTGAAGCTTGACCCAAGATGTATGGGAAATGTAGTCCTTAGAATGTAGTTCTTTTAGCAGCCATGGTGTATAGGAAATGTAGTTCTTAAGAGTAGTCCTTGTGGCCATGTCCGGTTTTATTTTGAAGGGAAAACGGAAGCGCTCACATGGTTTTTGATGTTAAGCATGACACTAAACTGTTTTAATTTGAACAGAAAACAGAAGTGCTCACATGGTTACTAACGCTCTGTTTTATCACGGTGTCGCGCGCCGAAAATAGCAGATCTACAAGCTCACAACTATGCGTGTCATTGTGAGCTTGTAGATCTTAACAGTTTATGTTGTAGAAAGTAGCGCCATGTTGCGTCATCTGGTTCTTAAACTGTTAATAAAGTATCCAATCAATTCCACTTGTAGTGATTCATTTTGTCCACATGAGGGCGACAAAGACATATGAATACAGATGAACGGAGTCTATTGGCATTAGCATAACAATGAGCATTAGCTTTAGCTGTTGTTAGCCTTGTCTTTGCTTTATAGCTATTATTAAGCGTTGTGTGTTTTATCGTTGTATTAAAGGACAGCCGATTGTGTATTTAATTACTTAATAGTTGTATTATTGAAATAAAGAACAGTTTTACCACGAATGCAGGACTTTTTACATCATTTTAAAAAGCTAGCTAGCAGTCACAGAATTCAATAGATGGCCGATTTCTGTGTAACAAACCGGATATCTCAACCAGAATTGGGTTACTTCATGAATGTCACAGAATTCGATAGATCACCAATTTCAATGTAACACACCGGAAACCTCAACCAGAATCAGGTTACTTAGTTGCTAAACAAACAAACAATACATGTTGAATTTCTGCGTTCTATAATGATGTTTATGAACATTGTGTTCAACATATGAAATATATATATATATATATATATATATATATATATATATATATATATATATATACATATACATATACATACATATACATACATATACATACACATATACATATATATACATATACATATACATATATATACATATACATATACATATACATACATATACATATATATATGTATACGTATATATATATAGTGACTTTGGATGAGTGCTCCTGTTAGAGTCCTCCATGTATTCTTACTGACCAGAGAGGAGATCCAGTACAAAAGTCTTGTTCTTTGGTTGACTTTTTTGATTACTTTAGTTGCCATTTTATCACTGGAAAGATTTGCCTCTAAAATGGAACCCAGGTAACCCACTTTGAGTTGTGGTGATGATTCTACCTCTTCTGTCCTCCTTCTGTCTGTGTGTAAAGAGGTTTCATCTGAACATGAGGAGAAGAGGAGCCCCAGTCTGGTCCAGGAGGAACCACAACCTCCACAGATTACACAGGAAGAGGCTGATGTGTCAACATGGACATTACTACATAGGAAGACCAGGTGCAACACTCTCTCAGGTATATAAAAAATAAACTGTATATGTGCAACAAAGTAAAGTTGAAATCTCAAGATGGTTATTGGACACATACGTATGCCTGTGCCTACTTAGATAACAGGTACCTAATTTAAGTAGATTTTAATGAACGTCTGTATGAATGCTGAACCGTGCATTTAAAGAAACTACTTGTTGACACTTGAGCTGTGCTCATATTTTCTCATGTTGCCGCGCCATGTTCAGCCACCTGGTGGCGCTCTTTTCATTCAATCAGACAGGTGGTGGCTGGTCTCACATATGATCAGAGATCTCTGCCTACTAGGTCTGGACAATTAACTGAAAAGATATCGAAACCAACGTTTCATTTATGCTGTGTTCACGCTGGCAGATACAAAGCTACAGTCCACCATTCATTTCAATGGAAGCCAGTGACATGAAGTTACAAAGCTACACCTGATGTTTGTAGCTGCTACAAAATCTACAAAGCTACAATCCAAGTTGAGCTGAGCTTCAACTGCAGATACAAAGCTATAAAACGACAAAAGCTACATAAATGTTGTGTAACCATTTCCACTCACCTTCGCTCACAAGTTGTACAATGGTGGTGTGCAAAAATAGTGAAAATAGCTGATCTACAAGCTCAGCTTATAGATCTGCTAATTTTCACTATAAATGTTTTTGGGGAATTATTCATCGTAATTGAGCGAAACATTTCATGATATTGATTAGAAGTGTAAACACAACACATGTTTAACCACTTGAACCTATTCTTGTTCTTTTTTTGAGACCTTTTTCATCCCATGGGGCAATTCAGTTTCAGCTTTACCCAGCTGAGTGCTGCCCACAGAGGAGGGCAGAGGGGGGAGCAGTTAGGGGTTAAGTGTCTTGCTCAGGGACACTTCGACACATGGCTGAGGGCTGGAATCAAACTTAGGACCTCTAACCATTCAGCCACAGTCAGGGAACATAAACAGAAAATAGCCAAAGTACAAGCTCAGACTGTGCCGGCCTTGTTGTGAAGTTATTTAAAAAGCCATGCATTTATTAAACCTTGTACATAGCAGGGTGTTGAGTGAACCAAAACGTGAGCTTGGGAGAATGTTTAGCTGAACCTTGGTGGGAATCACTTAACACTTTTTCATTGTGTATGTATTGTATCGTTTATGCTGTCATCAGGGCTGGCTTCCCTGAATAAATAAAGGAAAAAAAACACACAGACAGACAAAACAAGGAAAACATTAATAAATGGTGATTTTTGCAGATATGTCGATATGTGGCCGTCAATCGCATGATTATGAAATATCGGCCCTAATGATCATCTATGATAGACAGCTGTAGTGTACACAAAGATTCAAACATTTGATTACAGTACAAAACTGTTCAATTTCCACCACAAAGTGTATTGGTGGAATGGAATGGTTGCAGCCAATATACAAATATCTTAGATAAATGAAGATAGATCTATGGTTTAGGAGCATTTATTTACAGCGTAAGTTACTCCAACTATCACACCTATGAAACAGAGGTAACACTAATGAAAAAAGAAAATAAACATGTTTTGCTTTCATTGTATCTTTTCTCCAGACTTCCTGCACCTTCCTGTGTGTAAAGAGGAGGTTCCCCTGAAGAGGAGAGGAGCCCCAGTCTGGTCCAGGAGGAACCAGAGCCTCCACACATCAAAGAGGAGCAGGAGGAGCTACTTCGAAGACCAGAAGAGGTTGATAGGCCAATGCTGACGTTACTAGCAGTGAAAAGTGAAGGTGATGATGGTGAAGACAGAGACACAGAGCCTGTAGCCAGCACCTCAACTGAACACATGAAAACACAAGCTGATGTAGAGGACTGTGGAACATCACATCCAACTAGTGATGACCAGCTCCTCTCTTCACACTGTTCTGAATCTGACATCACTGAAGACAGTGATGAGTGGGAGCCCAGTGTAGATCAGTCAAACACACTGAAGTCATACAAGACACAACATGTGGAAGGACAGAGATTGTCTTTGAGCAACAAGCTGTCCCAGGACCTGAAATCATCGAAAGAAACTCACTCCATGCAGAGTCACACAGGAAGAAAATATTTAGTTGTACAGTGTGTTGCAAATTGTTTAATCTTAAGGGAAATCTAAAGACGCACATTTGATTACTCATACAGGGGAAAAGCCATTTACTTGTTCAGTTTGTAACAAAGGCTTTAGTGCCAACTCTGATCTAAAAGTACACATGAGGACTCATACAGGGGAAAAGACATTCACTTGTACAGTTTGTAGCAAAGGCTTTTGTCACACACACATGAGGACTCATACAGGGGAAAAGACATTCACTTGTTCAGTTTGTAACAAAGGCTTTAGTGCCAACTCTGATCTAAAAGTACACATGAGGACTCATACAGGGGAAAAGCCATTCACTTGTACAGTTTGTAACGAAGGCTTTTGTCACACACACATGAGGACTCATACAGGGGAAAAGACATTCACTTGTACAGTTTGTAGCAAAGGCTTTCGTGACAACGGTAATCTAAAAAGACACATGAGGACTCATACAGGGGGGAAAACCTTTAGCTGCAGTTTATGACAAACACTTTGGTCCAAATGCACATAGATTCATACACAGAGAAGCTGTTAGTTAAACGGAAACAAATGCTTTTTTCAAAGGATCAATCTGAGTTAATAAATGACATCAAACAAACGTATGATCTATCACCATTATTTATAGGTTTTGCCTTCATTATTTAGGATTAATGAGCAGTGAGAATGCATTGTATAATTGTTATAATGTATTACAACTATGAGAATTATTATGAAACAAGATCCTGGCCAAAATAAAAAGTCTGTGAGTGACCTTTAATTATGAAGCTGTGTGATACTTGACCTTATACATTATCAATAAGTAGGTCGGGCGGTGGCTTATTGTTATATAGAGTTAGCGTCCACTCCATATCTCTTTGCCACAAATAGCATATCTACAAGTTCACAATGTGTTGTGAACGTGACGCATTGTGAGCTTGAAGATCTACTATTTTGGCTAATGTTTCCCCTTAGAATATGGACGCTGGGGTTCAAGTGGTTAAATCAGTAACTGTTTAACAGGCTATGTGTTAAGGGTTAAAGATGCTATTTGTTGTGGCAGCTCAGGGGGAATGGAGGCAGGCCTGACAATAAAGTAAGGCCTTTGTTGATTTGTTTCTCAAATCTAATCTTTAGGACTGACTGTTCACACTGTTATTTGCAAGTGAATCAGATCAGATTTGTGTATTCAAAAATAGCCGATCTACAAGTTCCCAATGCGTCGCATTGTGAACCAGAGCAGCGTTCTTCTCTGTGGCTGAACAGCAGCACTGCAGCAGCTCATGGAATCCTACAAGGAAGTAAAATGTATAATAGGCTAAGCAAGAAAGGAAACACGATAAATAGATCCAGGGAGAAAGCATCGCAAAGTATTGCCGACAAATGAAATGCACAAGTTGTCCAAAAATATGCAATTAATTTATATACAAGTCCATAAATATATAATTCAGTTAGGCTTAAACATGAGGAGTTTAAGTGAATGTTGGATTATAAACACTTATTTTATCATTTCTAAAATCGAAGATCTACAAGTGAAAAGCTTGCCTTTTGGCGGCCGGGGGTCAACGGGGGGTCGGGGGTCAATGGGGGTCCGGGAGTACCCGCCCCCCGTATACTCCCGGACCCCCGACAGAGGTCCGGGGTACACGGGGGTCCGGGGGTCCAGGGGGGCGGGGGTCCACGGGGGTCCGGGGTCCATGGGGGTCCGGAGATCCATGGGGGGCCGCGGGTCTACAGGGGTCCGGGGGTACACGGGGGCCCGGGGGTCCACGGGGGTCCGGAGATCCATGGGGGGCCACGGGTCTACGGGGGTCCGGGGGTCCACGGAGGCGGGGGTCCACGGGGGGGCCGGGGACCCCCGGCTGCCATAAGACAAAAAAAAATCGGGCTTGTAGATCTTCGATTTTCGAATTTAATAATTGAATGAGAATTGAATAAGTGTGGAAAAACTCATTGGTTTACGATTGGAGTCATTGGACTAACAGCTATTTCACAAAACTTGAAGAACAAGGCACTGGATTAATAAAGCTTGGCTGTTAGCCTGGTCCGGACCAGGCTAACTTCACAGCTAAATTGCCATAGTAACTAAGGCAGGATTGCATCAATTTTCTTTCGTGAAACCGGATCATGGATAAACATATCCAGGTTTACTGGCTAAATTAATCTGCCGAGCTAACTCAGCTTTCGTGAAACCGATTCCTGGATAATTTAAGCTGGAGCCAGTGAACGTCAGAAAGGGACAAACGTAAACACAAAATAAAAGAGGACAGGAGACACAGTGGGAGGGTTTGAGGAGGGAGACATGCAGTTTAAAGGGAGAACAGAGAGACAGAACACAATAGAATACACATATGACGAGAGCAGTCCAACTCTTGTCAGTGTTAAAGGAAAACCACAGGTTTTCAACCTAAGCTACATTTTTCTGATGTGAGGATCAATAACATAGTGTTGTTTCACGATATCGAGCATACGGAAGGTACACTCGATATAATTACATGATATCATGAAATTTCACGTCATCATTTCACAGAGATATACACAAAAGACACTTTTTGCTAAAATATATTATTGATGTCTTCGCATCAGAACATTGGGATTTAGGTTGAAAATCAGCTAGGGCTGCAATTATCGATTATTGACGTGATTAAAACAAATATATATCGATTAAATCTATTAGTCTGGTTAACCATTTATGCTCTATTTTATACTTCGTCCTGATACAGCGGTGTGGTGCAAAAAGAGCAGATATAGCAGATCTACAAGCTTGTAAATCTGCTAATTTTGCCTATAATGAAATGTTCACAACAGGGACGCCAGGTTGAAAGCGATTAAGTATTGCAGCCTTATCGAACTTCACAGTCCATTTTTGCTGCTGTATTTATTTTTTCATATAAATGAATTATTTCATTCAAATCGATTATGTATTGTATAATCGATTAAATTGATCAATCAGAATAACTGTTGCACCCATAAAGTCAGCAAAGTTTTCCTTTAACAGCACGCCAATCAGCCACTGTCTTGGCAGTGAGATGAATTTTGTGAAAATGCAAACAGTATGAATTTAACCGTAACAGTTACGATGCCGTCTGTCAATTTTACTACACTACTGAAAATGACATGGAAAAAACAGCATTTGAACACAGATAAATGTCTACATTTCTAAATGCGTGAAAGCAAAGCAAAATTAAAAAAAGGTGCATTAATATGGGGCAGATAAATTAATTAACAGATACGGGAGACGGAACACAAACAAAGCAAAGGATGCAGACAGGACGAAGAGGAGGACACGATAGAATGTGCGTGCAAGAAGTTTAAGACATTTGTCTTGTGCTACGCAACAAGAAGCCCTACATCCTCAGTGTTCATTTAACTCTGAGAGTTGACATTATGTCACATGTTACATTTGTAAACTCTGTAACCTGTTTGTAAACTCTCAGAGTTAAATGAAAGCTCAGGGTTTTATAGTGTAGGGTCAGAGTTAAATTAACAGTCAGGGTTTTTTAGTAGGGTCAGAGTTAAATCAACAGTCCAAACAATCTTCTGATCCATGTTGGCATTCTTTTTTAACCCTGCGTGGCATTCATAAGGAATACTTAATCAGCTGAATTAAAAGTGTCAAAGACACTCGGTTCTTCTTGAGAGCCCTCACAGGGTTAAAAAAATCTATGGGCTAAACCGCTAAAACATGGAAATCCCACAACGATCGGGGCGATCACACGACAACAATCAATCACCATAACAGGAGGGGCTGATCACAGTGATCAATCAGGGAGGAATCCATATCAATCACAGTGCCGGGGAGGGTGGGGGGGGACGACGACAATGTGACGAAATCACTGTCCCGAGATCACAGAGGGACTATTCAACACCGTAGGGAATTCCCAACACAAGGAGGTTACAAAGAGAATTACACAATATGTCCAACAGTACAACAACAACACACACTCAAGTCACCCAAGGGTCAATCGACACCAGAGACCAGTGGTGGAAAGTAACTAAGTACATAAACTCAATTACTGTACAATTCTTTACTTTACTTGAGTATTTCCATTATATATATTTTTTTAGTTTTATACTTCTACTCTACATTACATCTCAGAGGCAAATATTGTTCTTTTCACTCCACTACAATTATTTGACAGGTTTAGTTACTAGTTATTTTGCAGATTTAGATTATTACAAAACATGCATTAACCACTTTGGCAATATCTTATATAACAAGCTCAACTACAATAGCTTGTAGATAGTCTATTTTCAAATTTTAGTATTTGTACTTTTGCACTTTGTACAGTACAATTTTGAATACAGAACTTTTACTACTAGTATTTCTATATTGTGGTATTGCTACTTTTGCCTAAGTAAAACATCTGAGAACTTCTTCCACCACTGCAAGAGACTCACGTCACGGTCACACAGTACTCCACTAGAGGATGAGGGATCAGTATATGATTGGTAGAGGAAGAGAGGAGGGATCGGCTCGATTGTTTTTTTATTGGTAGTGCACAAGGGGAGGGATAGGTTTAAGACCTTTTTAATACCTAAATGAAAGGGGGAAAAGACCATTACGGAATCAAAAGTATCTAACAAACTATACTATAAAAAACAATCAAACATTGGCCAAATCATCAAATACTATAAGAAGTAAAAATTGTGAACTTAGCAGATCTACAAGCTCACAATGCCTTGCAACGTGAGGCATGGTGAGCTTGTAGATCTGCTATTTTCACAACATTTATGTGGGGAACCGAGTCAAACAAAATGTAATGCCTCAACTACAACATTGCAAGTGCTTGTCAGGGTGAATGAGATGTAAAAAACAAAACATATATTAATGTGTTTATACTGATGTGTGATGTACGGTGTCACGCCGCAGTTCACTCACACTCACTCACGGGGCGGGCCGAGTCGTTGATTTATATATTGTTTTGCGGGGCGGGTTGGGGCGGGTTCGGTTCCGTGGCGGGGCGGGCAGGGCGGGGTATGAAAAACCTGACCGTCGCATCAGTAGTGTGGGGACTCATTTTAAACAAGCTCAGTGCTTAATGAGTCTTCCAGTTTAGTAGACCTTGTATAGTGAATTGTACTTCCATGTACTGTTGTCATGTCTTACTAAATAAAGTACATCAATCAATCAAAGAAGGTTGATGCTGCATCAACAAAGCTCTCTGGATAATAAGCGGCTGCCTGAGGCCTGTGTCTCACCTGTCAGTCCTTGTGGGGAATCTCCCCGGCCGGTCTCCAGCCAGAGGCAGCTTACCATCAACCTGACAAAAGGAAAGCCCAGATACATGACTGGTATATCCTGTTGACACTATGACGACAACAGCCCCGCTAAACAGACTCCAGTCCCTTCACTCGTACAACAAGGAGCACAAGAGACGCTTCGTTCTGTCTGTGAGGACATGTCTATATAAACGTTCTGTCTCTGAGGACATGTCTATACAAACGTTCTATTCAATAGGGAGAGAGTATGAGAAATCAGAACATTATTTTGATGCTTTTCACTGTTGTACGGACAGCAGTTGAGACGCAGTCACTGATTGGCCCGATCATTTTCTTATTTCTCATACTCACTCCCTATAGGCTGAAGTCCAGACTGATACCGGGGAGGAACGAGAGGGTGAATACACGTTATCAGTCTGGACAATGCCAGGCTAGGGGTATAACACGGAGGCAAAAGAAGAAAAGGAACAGGTGTACAACACAAACACTAAGGAAGAAGGGACATTACTAGACCTAAGAAAGTTCTCTGGTTGGGAAAGAGCAGCTGCCAAAGCCATTGCATGTCTGAGGTGCCATGCTCAACAAATGAAGGGTCTTACACTTAAGAAAGGTGAAGCCACACGTGTTGTCAACGTAACAGAACCTGAAGGTCTGGAGGGCTCTGGTCTGGAACGTCCTGCATGAGATGAGGAGAGAGAGAGGACATATATAAATATTAACATTAAACTGAATGACTGTCTGGTTACCCTGAATGACAGCTCTGTCACTATTACAATGTCTCTCCTCAATATGAACACAATTTAAATGTCTCATCTCTATATAATATACACTTTAATATCATTAAAGTGTACATTATATTATGTCTACATTCTCTACATGTCTAGTTCAATGTGCATAAAGTACTTAGGTCATTACTGTGTTTGGTCACTAGATGGCAGTCTAACAACATATAATGGACCAGGTTCTCAGTCTAACTGAAGTGATTTCTCCAACTAGATGGCTGTATATAGAACAGTTAATGATAAAACATAAACATAATAATTCTACATATTATTGTGTTCATTGTTTAGTAAACAGATCTTTCATAATGTTTCACTGATCATAGATTAAAGACTTTATGAACAAACAACATATTTATTATAGTTTAATCTCTACCAGTGAACAGGATGTAAAGAGACTCTCTTACACAATGATCACTTTGTTATTAATTAACTCTGGATCAATATTATACTGATGTTTCATTAGATTATATTCTAGAGACACAGACTGTGTTCAGTTGTAATAAGTTGTAAATGCTAGTGATTGACCAGGATAAGACAGATAATACATGTTAGTGAACATAAAGTTAAACTCATCTTGAGAGATAAAGGCTCTGGTCCAAAAAAAGATCCATTTCACTTTGGGGTGTGTGGGGTGAGGTCTGTGTCTTTTTTTATTTTTATATATATATATATATATATATATATATATATATATATATATATATATATATATAGTGTAGCCTATAGATGTGAGGAGTGAGGACACATTTACACACTCACTTGTAAACCTGTTATGTAAAGTAGTGATTTGGGTATTTGGGAGTAGTGATTTGGGTAAATAGCAGATCTACGATACGATACGATACGATACAACTTTATTGTCAGCTTTCACCGAAATTTGCTTTGTGTCCATGACGTCACCGTTCAAGATACAGGCAGGACATACACAATACATTACACAAAGTACATTACAGGACATACATCACAGAAGCAGACAGAAACAAGAACAGTAGAACAAATCCTCTTGGTTTACCGACTTTGGTTTAAAAGCAGAACAGACTGATGTACAAAAGAGTTCTTTAGCCTGTTTTTCTTATATTTAGGGACTCTAAACCGCCTCCCGGAGGGCATCAGTTGATATTCATCATTTAAAACATGTAAGGGGTCAGAGGAGATGCTCTTTGCCAGTCTAAGCATACTATTGATCTGGGCCTCTTTAAAGGAACGTAACACAGCCTCGACTGGCCTACCAACTATTTTAGCGCAGATCTTAATTTGGCTATACAGTTTGTTCTTATATACCATTGATAGGCTGTTAAACCAGGCCGTGCTACAGTACAACATCACAGTTTGAACAACAGACGTATAGAAAAGAGACAAGATCTGACTGCTAGCACCAAACGATCTAAGTCGGCGTAGGGAGTACATACGCTGCTGTATCCTCTTACAAATATAATCAATATGAGATGACCATGCTAAGGTGGCATCTATCATCACCCCCAGATATTTGTAAGATGGGACCTGTTCAATAGCTGAACCATGGATTGTCACCGGTGGTGTCTTATCACCGGGAGCAGGACCAAATATAATTTCCTCAGTTTTCTTAGTGTTGATAATCAGATTATTTTTGTCACACCACTCCACAAGCCGGTCAACGCTACACTGGTACTGTTTCGGGTCATCACTGTCAGTCATCAGAGCTATTAGCGTAGAGTCATCTGAATATTTCAAAAGAAACTGATTTGACTCGCAGGTGTTACAGTCTGCCGTGTAAAGAGTAAACAATACAGGAGAGCTAATGCAACCTTGGGGTGCACCAACTCTGGTCCTGATGGGAGAGGAGAGTGTCTTGTTTACCTTTACATACTGAATTCTGTCAGTGAGGAACTTAAGATAAAACTGAATAACAAAAGGATTAATGTGTAACTGAACCATTTTAGTGAGGAGCAAGTCCGGCTGTATTGTGTTGAAAGCAGAAGAAAAATCTAGGAAAAGTCCTCTAGCATAGGATTTTGGTTTGTCAAGATGTTTAGAGATGACGTGAACCAATGTGACAACTGCATACTCTGTACTACGACCCTGCTTGTAAGCGAATTGAAATGGGTCCTGTGAGTTAAATATCTACAAGCTCACAACGCCTCGCAGTGTGAGCTTGTAGATCTACTATTTTCACAATATCTTTCTTACGTAATCTAAATATAAACATACAGATACCCTGTAAACACTTATACTGTATGTTGGTTTGTTTACTGTTGAGTGACAACATTAAAGATAAACCCCTAAATCATTAGTTGGGTCCAGACCCCCCACTGGACAAGTTGATAAGGTTGTATACCTCAGAGTCATGTGTTGTAGGATGTGGACACGGTGTGGTCTAGCTGTCTCTCCTCTCTGGGTCTAGATGGTTGTTTCTTCATCTGGTTGATCTGTGGTGTGTTAGAGGTCTGTAGCAGCTGCTAGTTCTGCTGTCTCTGCTTTACACTGATGTCTGGTGGATCCTCATCACCTGACTAGTCTGTGGAAATAATAATAAACTTTATTTGTATACAGGAAGCACCTTTCATGACATCACATGCAGCACAAAGGGCTTTATATATTTAAAAAAACGACAAAAGAGAAATGCAAGCAAAAACAGACCAAAAACATGATCAGGAACAAATTAAAAGGAGGCAAAGATCAAATTAACTCATTTTGTGCCACATGACGTCTAAGACGTCACGTGGCCTGACGCCCCGTGCGCCACATGACGTCAAAGACGTCATGGAAAAAAAAAAAAAAAACATGTTCAGAACCCAAAATATGATGATTTGAAGATGTGCTGCTCCATCCACTCCTTGTTTAACCTATAACTTAAAAAGGCTGTATCTCGCTTCCTAAGCACTTTTTTTTTACAATGAATTTTGCCTGTGGCACTCAGAGCCAAACTGCCATAAATAAGCATGGCATTGAATGAGTTAAAACAATACAGGAAAATACCAGGAACAAAACAACAAATACAATGTAATCAGCTAAAAGCAAGAGTAAAAAAGTGGGTCTTGAACTTGTTTTTAAAGCTATCTGTGGTCGTTGTCTGTCTTATATGTAATAGACGCCTTATCAGACGACGTCACACTGATATGAAACAGTATGCGTGCACAGGTCAGCAGCAAAATAACTCCACCGCTCATAAGATGTAATGTTAAAGTGGTCACAGCCTCACGTGTAAAAATGCTTCCCATCAAACTTTCAGATGCTGTTTTTCTCCCAGTATGGAGGAAGAATGCTTAGGATTGTTACTGTGATCTCTGCCTCTTGAAATATATAATCCTTGGTTTCTGTTGTGTGTAAATAATGATAACAACTCAAAGCAGTTGTCCTCCAAACCCCTCCTCCAGTGTCTGTCATAAGAACGGAGGGAGCGCTCTGTGATCATGACACCAGAAGGTCTTCCACGCAGAGAACGGCCGAGAATAGCAGATCTCCAAGCTCACAGCAGTCGCATCCGTGACGCGGTTGTGAGCTTGTATGTCAGCTGTTCTCGGTGCGCGATGAAGTACATATGTCTCGCTAGGGCACACCTCACTAGCCTACACACAGAGGAGGTTGAATGAACTGAAACCAGCAGAACCCCAAAACAGCAGGTTTGGGGATCTGTTGGGAATTCATTACATGTGCGTCCAGTCTCAATGTTTGTAAACAAATAATTGGTCTATGGGAGCTTGTTCCAGGCCGTTGGCCCATAACAGCAGAAAGCTGCTTCAACATATTTTTTATATTTCATGTTTGACACCTTGAGGAGGTCAGCACTAGATGACCTGAGGAGACGGTTTGGAACATATTTGGACAGGCAATCTAAAAGGTATGAAGGGGCTTAGAACAATGAAGTGCCTTAAAAACTATTAAAGCTATTTTAAAATCAAACACTACTGTATGTTGGTTTGTTTACTGTTGAGTGAGAACATTAAAGATAAACCCCTAAATCATTAGTTGGGTCCAGACCCCCCACTGGACAAGTTGATAAGGTTGTATACCTCAGAGACATGTGTTGTAGGACCTGGGAGTGGTGTGGTCTAGCTGTCTCGTCTACGGGTACAGTTGGTTGTTTCTTGATCTGCTGTGGCAGAGGTCTGTAGAGGCTGCTGGTTCTAAAAACACTGCTGTCTCTGCTTTACAGTGATGTCTGGTGGATCCTCATCACCTGACTAGTCTGTGGAAATAATAATAATAACAATAAACTTTATTAGTATACAGGAAGCACCTTTCATCACATCACATGCAGCACAAAGGGCTTTATATATAAAAACAACAACAAAAGAGAAATCTAAGCAAAAGAACATGAACACAACATTAAACAACACAAACATTCAGATTAAAAACATGATGAAGAACAAATCAAAAGGAGACAAAGATCTAATTAAAACAATACAGGAAAATAGCAAGAACAAAACAACAAATACAATGGAATCAACATAAACACAAGAGTGAAACAGTGGGTCTTTGAGCTTGTTTTTAAAGCTATCTATGATGGTTGCCTGTCTTATACTGTATGTAAGCAGAAAGATGCTTCAACATGTTTTTAATAATACATTTTTGAAGGTTAGTATGATGACCTGAGGGGACGATTTGTAACATATTTGGACAGGAGATCTAAAAGGTATGAATGTGATAAACAATTGTGCCTTAAAACTATTAAAACACATTTAAAATCAATCCTAAAAGTTACCAGGAGTCAGTGTAAAGATATTAAACCTGTAGTGATATGTTTTCTCATCTTGGTTATAGTTAAAACTCTGAACAAGTTGTAGTGTGACTCTGTCAGTGCTTTACTTATGAAGGACAGAACTAAGTACATTACAGTAGTAGAGACATGCATGAGAATGTCATGCAACTTTAGGTATTTATTATACATCTGTTCTTCTTCTTGTATTGTATATGCTGCTGCCTTGGAACAGGAAACACAGAGGCCTCTATACATAGACACCATGTACTGTAGGCAGAACCTTTGTTAACACACTAGGTAAGGAGGGGTTGTCACTTATGTATGTTTGAACATTGGTTGGTTAGAGTAGTTAGGTAGGCAGACCCCTAAGGTCAGCTGATCAGTTGCTACTAATTGAGCTCACGACTAACAAAAGGTCTAGAGGCGACCGAGCCTTCACTGTGGACACCCTGAGGCTCTGGAATAGCCTTTCTTTTAATATAAGAGCCTCTCAGTCCATAGACATTTATAAATCACTATTAAAGACTTCTACTACTTATTTTCCCTGGCCTTTGAACACAGTTAAACAGTTACATCACAACTATTGTCTGTACCACACTATGTTCTGCTATGCATGTTTTAATCGCTGCTTGTATTTATATGGTATTTTTGCACTGTATGAATTGTAACATTGTTGTTTTTTGTTTAACATTGCTCAACATCCGGTTATACAAACTGTGTTTCATTATGTTACCAATCCATCCCTATACAGTGAGTAGACCTAAAAGGGTTTCTAACACTGATAAACCCTCTTGTCTGTGCTGTAGATACTGGTGCTGTGGTCTGTGGTTGTCTTATCTCCTATCAGAACCTCTCCCTCCACCAACAGTACAGATTTGTACCTTTTTACACACATCCTATCAAAATGGTAAAGGTCTTTCTTCCTGCTCTCAGATGTTTGACATGTTAGAGGTTAATAGAATGTAAGCAGACGTGTTGAAACAAGAGTTTAAATCACTTTTTTATTCAGCCTGTGTCCAGTCAACCTCCGTCCAGCAGGTGTCAGTACTGCTCCCGTTTCGGCCGCAGAGGGAAAATGGCAGAGAACTAAAGAAGCTTGTTTCAACCCGTCACTTAAAGTTTATTGACCACTAGAATGTCAAACATCTGAGCACAGGGAGGACTAGCGTTACTTTATGGATACTATTAAAGGAGCTCCTGTCTCATACAGAGCTACTGAGGAGATGAACCTGTGGTTGGACCTGGCTGACGCGCCGACACTATGTTTGATCTGATACCAAACCGCTCGCTGTGACTCAGTGTTCTAATGATACCATGCAGGCATTTCTTCATGCAAAAAACTATTTATTTACTTCACCGTGCAAACAGCATCTTTTGGGGTTCCATACACTGATCAGATAAATTAATTTGTGCCACAGGCTGTTTGAATAGCGGTAACCTGCAGTAACCTAAGGTCAAAAACCTTTGCCCTTCCGGGTCAAACCTCTTGGGAAAATACCAGGAACAAAACAACAAATACAATGTAATCAACTAAAAGCAAGAGTAAAAAAGTGGGTCTTGAACTTGTTTTAAAGCTATCTGTGGTCGTTGTCTGTCTTATATGTAATAGACGCCTTAACAGACAACGTCACACTGATATGAAACAGTATATGCTCGCACAGGTCAGCAGCAAAATAACTCCACCGCTCATAAGATGTAATGTAAAAGTGGTCACAGCCTCACGTGTTAAAATGCTTCCCATCAAACTTTCAGATGATGTTTTTCTCCCAGTGTGGAGGAAGAATGCTTAGGATGTTTACTGTGATCTCTCCCTCTTGACATATATAATCCTTGGTTTCTGTTGTGTGTAAATAATGATAACAACTCAAAGCAGTTTCCTCCAAACCCCTCCTCCAGTGTCTGTCATAAGAACGGAGGGAGTGCTCTGTGATCATGGCACCAGATCAGAAGGTCTCCCACGCAGAGAACGGCCGAGAATAGCAGATCTCCAAGCTCACAGCGGTCGCATCCGTGACGCGGTTGTGAGCTTGTATGTCAGCTGTTCTCGGTGCGCAATACCGTTGCGCGATGATGTACATATGTCTCGCTAGGGCGCACCTCACTAGCCTACACACAGAGGAGGCTGAATTAACTGAAACCAGCAGAACCACAAAACAGCAGGTTTTGGGATCTGTTGGGAATTCATTACATGTGCGTCCAGTCTCAATGTTTGTAAACAAATAATTGGTCTATGGGAGCTTGTTCCAGGCCGTTGGCCCATAACAGCAGAAAGCTGCTTCAACATATTTTTTATATTTCATTTTTGACACCTTGAGGAGGTCAGCACTATAACATATTTGAATGAGAATTGAATAAGTGTGGAAAAACTCATTGGTTTACGATTGGAGTCATTGGACTAACAGCTATTTCACAAAACTTGAAGAACAAGGCACTGGATTAATAAAGCTTGGCTGTTAGCCTGGTCCGGACCAGGCTAACTTCACAGCTAAATTGCCATAGTAACTAAGGCAGGATTGCATCAATTTTCTTTCGTGAAACCGGATCATGGATAAACATATCCAGGTTTACTGGCTAAATTAATCTGCCGAGCTAACTCAGCTTTCATTTAAGCCAGGATAGCCGAGTAAACCCGGTTTAAACCCGGTTTATGCCTAATCCAGGTTTCGTGAAATAGACCCCTGGTTCTACCAGATCCAGGCTAAGCCGGACTTCACATCAAATCAAATCAAACTTTATTTATAAAGCACATTTAAAACAACGGAAGCTGACCAAAGTGCTGTACAGGGTTGAGACAAACAAAGCATCAACATAATTCAATAAGCGCACGTAGGCGTACAGACAAAAACAATACATTGTTAAGACACAGTAGTGGATCAAGGGCAATTAAAAGCCAGAGAGAAAAGGTGGGTTTTAAGGAGGGATCTGAAAACCCTATGGACTGGGCGGATCGGATGGGGAGAGGGAGGCCGTTCCAAAGTGCGGGGGCGGCAGCAGCAAAAGCGCGGCCACCCCTGGTCCTTTTATTGGTTCGAGGGACGATCAGTAATGACTGATCAGCAGACCTTAGGACCCTGGCTGGAGTATGTGGTTCTATAAGCTCAGCGAGGTATGGTGGAGCTAGCCCATGTTGAGATTTAAAAGCAAATAAAAGGACCTTAAAATTAATTCTAAAATTGACCGGGAGCCAGTGAAGTGAGGCTAGGACTGGACTGATATGCTCACGTCTTTTTGTGCCAGTAAGAAGGCGGGCCGCAGCATTTTGGACCAGCTGTAGGCGCCTGATAGATGACTGTTCTAGACCGGTGTAGAGGGAATTGCAGTAATCGAGTCGTGAGGAAATGAAGGCATGGATAGCTATTTCTAGTTGTGGTCGGGGGAGATAGGCCTTGACCTTAGCGAGAAGTCTGAGTTGAAAGAAACTAGCTTTAACAACGGAACTGATGTGTTTGTCGAACTTAAAGGCGCTATCCAGAATTACATGACGTGTCAGCTTGTGTCTAGGCCTAACCCTTTGTGTCTTACAGTATATATACCATCTGTATTTGTACTTGTGACATAATAGTGATGTCCATACATGGTATGTCCGTTTGTCCTTAGGTTTGGCTGGGACCCGTCCGTTTGTCCTTAGGTCCCAGCCAAACGGACAATACCATGCAGGTTCTAAATGGGACCTTACACTCAAAGAGTTATGGTGGTCCTTGAAATTAAAAGTTTGAGAACCACTAGTGTTGTAATTGTATAGCAGACATGAAGTCCACATACCAGCATCTGACAGAGTGACAAATCGGTTCCAAATGTGATGGAACAGATTCCGGTTGCTCAATGTTGGATCCGGTCCCTCCGGTTCTGGACCCCAACTCTAGTCATCATCATCTATGGGTTGACTATAATCCCTCCTCAGCTTGAGACAGACACATTTGACACGGCAGTAAGCATCAGAGATCTGCCCCACAGTTTCCCACGTGTCCTTCTCTTCACAGTAGCACTCGATGTTACGGAGAGAACTACATGAAGAGACACAAACAAACAACCGTGAGAGACATGTCTGGTGTGGACCAAACGACACCTTTTCTCAGACATTCATGTCGGTATTTACCGGCCATTGACCGGTAAAATGTTTAATTGGCCGGTAAATATAAACACCACCGGCCACCGTGGCCGGTTGGGAAAATGAGGCTATTTTATCATTTAAGCCTATTATTAATATTATTATTTGCATTAAAGTAGTTGGCTACAACCGTTACAATCATAATCATTTAAAGTTTATATCATGATCTGACTGTGGTTTAATTCCGACAGCCTGCTCGGTTGCTGCTGTGCGCTGCAGTTATAGAATAGCCTATTTGTTGTACGATGGTGTTGCGCGTTGAAAATATCAGAGCTACAAGCTCACAGCACGTCGCAACGCGTCGCATTGTGAGCTTGTATGTCTGCTATTTTTGAGCACAGCTGAGAGACACAGCTGTGTCTCCTCCTGATCAGCGCTGAGTAGGGTTGCTCTGGCTCGCTCGGGTGTTGATAAACAGAACCGGGATTTTCCGAGGTGATAGAACCTGTACCAAGCCGGACCCAATTGTCGATAAAGGGACCCGTTCCGAACACGTGTGGGTCGTGGATATTATGCAATCACAGTGACTGTCTGTCTGCAATGGATAAAGTGGTGAAAGTTGGTGAAAGCAACTATAGAGGCAAGTAATCAACCTCGCGCAAGGCCACATCATGACATATATAATTAACGTTAACAAAACAAAACAAAACCTACTTTTGCATATCAAGGTTGAATGAGAATCGATGTAAAGCCCAAAATATATATTCATTTGTTTATACTGTGCGACGGTGTTGCGCAGGGAAACCACAGCCCGAAGGGTAATTAGGACTCGCCCCAAAACACCCTCGCCCCCATTTTTCAGTCGGACCAGCGGTTCTTGTATTCTTGTATTTGTTTTAGCCTACTGAGGATAAGGGTAGATATAGGTTTAGGATTAGGTATAGTTTTACTGAGGTTAAGATTAGGAATAAGGTTAGGGTTAGGCATAGTTTACTGATATGTTTAGGAACACCAGGCGAATACTGCCGGATTTTCCCCGGGGCGACTTTGTTTGGGGACGAGCCGCGAGCGGGAGTTTTGGTATTCGACTCGCAGCAGTTCACTCATGCCCACTTTATTCATTTCATTTTTGGCAAGCAACATCTCTGCATGATATAGACTATAGTAGATCATATAATTTAGTTATCTATAAAAACAGGAACAGATTGCATCTGTGATAAAGTGGAAAGAAGCGCAGCTCTAACGTAACAAGGTGTAATGATCAGTTGGGTGCATGTATGCAGTGCAAATACGCATGTGACGTTAATTATAATATATGGCCGGTAAATGTATTCTTTGGCCGGTAAAATATAATCCTGCCAGCCATGGTGGCCGGCCCAAAAAATGCCTAGCGGAAACCCTGATTCATGTAGCAGCAGTGTCATACCTATCATAATCGTCGACAGCGAAGTCCTTCCCTCCTAGTACGTAGATCAATCCATCCACCACAGCCATGCTAGGCGAGAAGCGTTTCACTTGCATGGGGGCACACATGGTCCACTGGTTGGTCTTAGGCTTGTAGCACTCCATCCTATTTTCCATTGTCCTTTCATCATCATACAGACCACCTATAGACGAACACAAATTAACAGGATAGTAACTGTTAGTGTGTTTTATTAGGTGAGTCTACTATGGAACTAAGATCAGTGGTGGAAAGTAACTTAATACATTTACTCAAGCACTGTACTTTTACACCACTACAAGTCAGAGGCAAATACTTTATTTTATTTATTTTTGCAATTAAACAGTTTACTACTTACTTATTAATGTTGCTCATTTTGATTATTTATACTAAACAAACATTAACTGATAAATGATGATTATTATTATAGGTTGAGCTACACAGCTACTCCACCTGTACCAGATCTAACATTACAGTGATGAATACATTAATGCATTACTTATTACAATTCAATATACAACTGTGAAACTGTGAAAGGGGCCATTCTGCATATTGAGTATTTTTATGTTTAGTATTGCAAGTACATATGAATTTTATGCCTATATTTTTGTACTTTCTCTTGAGTAAAAAAATATTTCTATATTCTGGTATTGTTATTCTTACTCAAGTAAAAAAGAAAACAGAGTACTTCTTCCACCACTGACTAAATAGAAGTAAGATACCTGTAACATAGATCTTTCCATTCAGAACACAAGCAGCTGATTTATTACGTGGAATCTGCATAGGAGCGACTTCTGTCCACACTGATGTTTTAGGGTTGTACTTGGCCACCTCAAAGAGCATTGATGCACCACCTAGAGTCCAGGAGGACACACACGTCAAAACATTGATCACCGTCAACAGGAGAAGCATGAATACATAATAATACCAAAGGATTTGTACATTTTCAGTGAACCATTATGCTTGACATACACTAACACTACATGAAAAACACAACTTCATGAAACCCAGCAGGCTGAACCAGAAGATAAATAAATCTGTTCCATACCAATAAAATAGAGCTGTCCAACTAGTGCGACCACATCACAGCTGTTAGAATCGTAATGCGCTGCCACACCGACAGAGTGCATGATCTGCCAGGTGTTTGTTGGGGTCGTAGCGTTCCATCGAGTTGGCAACCCCCCAGCCCCCCACTGCAAACACATATCCATCCAGCATCACCAGACCTATGTAACATGTGGAGTTGAGCAGAGAAAAAATAAAAGTAAAAATGATTAAGTGATTACCTTGGCCATAGGCGCCGATCCTGTGGGTGCTCAGGAGATCGAGCACCCCACGGGAGACAGCGAGCACCCACTGGGAATGCGCCGGTCGGACGGTTAAAATGCTTTGTAACATGCACACTGCGCAGGATGCATGACGGCCGGTCTGGGCCGGTCTTACGGGTCTTATGGGCCGGTCTTATACCACACGTAATGCTGAAGAGATGTCTGTCATTAATACTCTCTCTGTACTCTTTAAAGTCTGATTATTAATTCCTTGTTCCAAAAGTTATCATCCGCCAATAATCAAATTGCACAACTTCGACTCCCATTGGCTAAATCATAAATCAGCGCCCCTGACCTTGGCCATATGCACTATGCTGCATCTCATTGGGTAACCAAGGCAAAAACACTTTGCGGTTATTCCAAAACAAAGACAGGGCAACAGCTCATTTTAAATGCTGGAAATGTGATTAATGTGAAAAAACTATCTATGATCTATGTTATAATTTGGCATTCTCATAAATAGGCATGCAACAGTATACCGTATTACCGCGGTATGAACAGCCACGGTATTGATACTGTGAGATTTCCGAGCTCACAGTATTTATTTATGTATTATTGCATGTGCATATGCACAGCTCCACTCACACAAGCCGCAAGAGACTTGTGATATAATAAACCATTTCACTTCATAAGCGGTCAGTCACATAATACAATTTCACAGTCAGTAAAAGCCCTGCTTGGTTTTGATTTAAACATCAGCTGCAGTACATTGAATGGGGGTTTCCTACCTGAAAAAAAACCCCAGATCATATTGTATTCCATTGGCTGCCTCTTGATTTAGTCCAAGCAGCTAAAATAGGTTTTTTGTTTTGTTTTTTACAGAAAAAATGCTATAATGCTCAAATGCTCTCAGGCAGGATGCCATCTGTGCCATCACTAGTTGTTGATGTGTGACTGACTGATTATTACTGTGCACATGTACTAAATAAGACTTTGTGTTTGAGCATAAATATGCATTTTGAGAACACAATGTTTTTTCCCGCGCGGCGCATTCCTCCCCCACACCTTCAGCTGCTGGCTAGAGGAAACACTGAGACGCCTTTTAAAGGGATAGTTCAGATTTTTTGAGTATTTTCTGTAGGAAATACTTACCATTAATGTAGTGGTTGCAAAGGTATTAATTGATTGCCCGAGTCCCGTGGTCAGAGTTATGGTCCGTTTCTGATAAATATGAATGTAGTCGTCATTTGTATTGTTGACCTATTTCTACCATATAGAGCAGGTTTCGTTCAATTTCGACCCCTCTGTCACATGGTACTATTTTTTGTGTCATATATTTTGTGAGTGAGTGAGTAGGCTGCCGCGGCGCAGTGATTCTGGACACAAACATTAGTACCATGTGACAGAGGGGTCGAAATTGAACGAAACCTGCTCTATATGGTAGAAATAGGTCAACAATACAAATGACGTTAGTTTTTTTAATTTATTTATTTTTAATGAGCGGCCCCCACAAAATCTACTAATCTACCGAAACTACTTCATATTTATCAGAAACGGACCATAACTCTGACCACGGGACTCAGGCAATCAATTAATACCTTTGCAACCACTACATTAATGGTAAGTATTTCCTACAGAAAGTACTCAAAAAATCTGAACTAACCCTTTAAGAACCTGCTCATTTTAATACATTTCCATATAATTAGATATTAAATATAAAAGCAACTGATATTGTCTGGAATTATAATCTGAAATGTGTAAATTTGGTTACAGATTACAGATCCTAAATTGATTGACTCTGATGGTAATCCTCACCTGATGTAACCACAGCATATCCGTTTACATCCACGGGCAGTCGTCCAAGAGCCTTCCACTGATTGGTCAGGGGATCAAAGCTGAAAACTTTATCAAAGCCCTCTAAAGTTTTAGTCTCTCCCAACGTCACGATCACTTCAACAAACAGAGGAGAAGGAGCAGGTGAGACAGAGTAGATTTAAGAGTTGAAGGAGGAACCAAATGTATTTCGTTGAACTATCAGTGTTGTAGCCCCAACCCTCTGGAACCCTCTCCCCATGGAGATTAGAACCTTCTGGGATAGAGCTTTCAGTGTTGTAGCCCCAACCCTCTGGAACTCTGTCCCCAGAGAGGCAGCACCAAATTAGCAGTCACTGAATGAATCTCATGGAGAAAATTGGTATGCATTTTGACATGTATAAAAGCGCAAAAAAATAAATGAAAGCTTGAATTGTAAACTTAAAATAATGAAATCATGATGCAACTAGAAGGTCTTCACCAGATCAGGTAGGTTATTGGGGCCTCGTGGTGGCGCTATAATAGGCCAATGTGAAAAGGGTGGCATTTCTTCCTCGGCATAGTGGGAATGTGCGTGCAAAATTTCACGGAAGTTCATGATTTGAGGCATTTTGTTCAAAACCAATCCTGCAAACTTTGGAAGCCAATCAGGAAGGAATAATGAAGAATTGAACGGATCCGTCTTGATCACATGACCAACATTTCACGGCAATTGCACACTGTGTTCATGATTTGAGGCATTTTGTTCAAAACTGACCACTCCTGCAAAATTTGGAAGCCAATCTTAGCCAATCAGGATGGAATATGAAAAATCCGAAAGACCCGTTTGATTTAATGACTATAGAGATACTGTGCATTGATTTGTGTGATGTTTGGACAAAATCTGTATGAATAATAAAAAATAAAAAAAAGGTTTTGCAGAGATCGGCCTCCTGGTGGCGCTATAACAGGCCGATCTGAAAAATTCGGGGGCAGAGATTCTCTTCTGACATCCAGGGAGTGTGCGTGCACAGTTTCGCTGCAATCAGACCAACGGTGTCGGAAATTAGCTGTTCAAAAAGAGCTAACGGACAGACACACGGACAGGGTGCAAAACATTAGCCTCGAGTGGCCAGACAATATCACTGGCGAGGGCTTTTCTTTTTTTCTAATGGCAGATACATCTGGAACCAAGCTGGCAAAACATAGTCTTGGCCATGCCTTCGGCCTGGCGGAGACAATAACCATTATGAAGCCTGAATAACAAACCTATTTTTTATTGGCAGATAAGCTTTTTCCAGCATCATCAGGGCCAACATGCATGCATGTGTTCAGCAGGGTACCTGTGGTCCTGCGTGGGCGTGATGTGTTACAGTAGGGACGCTCCTTGGCTTCAGAGATGAACCTCTGGCTCTGAGGCTCAACCACAGTGAGGAGGTAGGAGGGACTGACGAGAGGCAGACGGATGTGCTGTAGCACCTAAAAGAATGCATAGAACACCAAGTATTTACTAATCCAACTGGAACAACGTTATATAATAACTATGCATATTACCAGCCAGTAGCACACATACAGTAGATGCCAAATATGTATTGGAAAGTTACTCTAGAAACTAACATGCATTTAGAAGACCCCTGACACATTGATAGGCAGAGACCTCTGATCGTCTGGTAAGGTGAGAATAAGAAATGACTGACCTTTTCAAAGCTCTGCATGCGGGTAGGACACTTGTCTAGCCACAGCATGGCAGCCTCAAACACCATGTCCTCCTTGGGCACATTGAGATGGTCACTGGAGAGAACCTCTCTCAGTCTTTCTACAGAGAGAGACAGGAACTCTTCCTATTGGTAGAAAACAAAATACAGTAGATTAGAGACCACTGTGACTGGCACTGTGACTGATTGAATGTTTCTACCCAGGTCTGGGTCAGTTGTGGTGGTGGTAGGTTGAGTAATAATAAAAATAAATAATAATAAAAAAAAGTTTTAGCAGATAAAAAAACCAACAACAGACAAAATCAACTCGGGAAATGTATGATTCCTCAATCACTGACCTGCTGGTAGATGACACTGAAGTGTTCCAGTATGTAATCCATGCTGTGTTTCACCAACATTTCACAGGAGTGGTCATCAGCAGAGCAGTAAGTCTCTACACAGTTATTTATGTCCAGGTGACACATCATGTATTTACAGCAGGCCTCGCGAACAGCAGTGACATCAAACAAGTCTGATGCTGCTAGCAGGGCCTAGAACAAATGAACACAATGTCTTTATTAAGCACTGACGTCATGTCGGACAAACATGGATGGACACAATGAATGAGGTTTATTATGATAATACATTACCTTCACATTATCAGTAGAGATGGAAACCTTAGAAGTGTAGGCATAGTTCACCAGCAAACCAATCATCTGAGGCTCCACTCCTCTGATGGTCACCCTTTCCTGTGTGGACTCCTTCATACCAGATGTAAACATGGCCTGTGCAGGTTGAAAAGCTGAATGGTTGGCTTGGGTGTGTTCATGGCTTAGGCCTTTCTTATTTACATTGTGTCAACGGTTAATTGAATTAATTGGATATAGCATGGAAATAGCATGATGATCGGTTCCCCTTAAGCAGAATTGAAATATATTTCCTTAACAGCAGGTCAATAAAAGTGTCAGTGTTTCCCCTATATGCATTTAACAGTGGCGGCACGCTATGCCTAGTTTGTGGTTGCCACAGCTTGATTTTTTAAGCGACGCAGCGGCGGACTGGCCATTTGGCGTACCGGGCAAATGCCCGGTGGGCCGCTGGGCCAGTGGGCCACTGGGCCAAAAAAAAAAAAAAAAAAAAAATTTTTTTTTTTTTTTTTTTTTTTGAAAAATATATTTTTAAAAATGTTTTAGGGTTATTACGGTCATATCCGAGTCGCGCGGCCTAATTATTAGTTACGTTAATGTTTGGGCTGGGATGCTTTCCAGCAGGCGCCTCAGTGCGGCCGCAGAGTTCATGTGCAGGGCTGGGCTGAAACAGTGAAACGCTCCCCCCCCCCCCCCCCGTTGACAAAATCGGGGGGGGGGGGGGGGCCGGGCCGGACCAAAATGCCAGGGCTGAATTTTGGTCCCAGTCCGGCCCTGGCGACGAGTTGTGAGCTTGTAGGTCTCCTGTGAAACAGTTCTCCCTAGGGTAACATCTTTCTATGGGTTACAAAGGTTTCAGTAACCCACTAGGCTCCAAATAACTTTTAGGCAATAGCTTGCCTGTAGATCATCGCAGCATATCAAATCAAGTTGCAACAGATGTATTTGTTTTGTCTAGAGTCGCGCTAAGTCCATGCTTTTCCAGTTTTGGTATTTACAGTACAAAAGCCCCCTCGCCCCCCACCCTCCTCACTTCACTATTTTCAACCCAAATTCTTGAGCTAGAGAAACAGGTAACAAAATTATGCATAGACATTTGTACTTCATTTGCACTACTTTTCTATGTGGTTAAATGTGCAGGTTTCTCAGCTGTTCAATAAGCCTCATTAATTAGCCCACTTGTCCCATCGAAGCAGCAGGCCTTTTCAATTAAAATATATCCACGCTGACGCTGGTTGTAGCTGCTATGGTAGAGCTTTCCAAACGCAGAGCTATGTGCGCAGTGGATAGTTGTACTATCTCTGCCCAAATCACCTGTTACAATGAGGAGCGATGATTTGGGAGTGGAAGGTAACTAACGCTAGTTGCAGAAAGACCCCCTTCATTTGGGAGAAAAAGAAAGCGGTCGTGGTATTGCGTCACTGAAATGATGACTGATAAACAGACATAAAGGACTTGAGCTGAGCTGCTGTTTTGGTTGTCAATAGCCAGAGTGAGACTGTCAATCTTAGACACACGACTTAATGTTTTGAGGAAAATAATTATAATATTTTGAGGAAAATAATTTAAATTAAAAAAACAACGTTATCCTAGGGGAAACACTGAGTGTGTATTTACCTCAAAGTAAGGGCTGAAGGAGGCCAGTACATAACGATGGCAGGGGACCTCCTGTCCCTCACAGCACAGAACCACATCACACAAGGTTCTGTTGAGACGCAGCCTGTTGAGACCCTCTAGGACCTTGTTGGGATGGTTGGGGTCCACAAACATCTCAGCATCCAGGGAGGATAGAGGTACACTGGTGTCGTCCTCCTGAAGTGCAACGACAACAACATCCAGACAGAGGGACATTTATAAATCAGACAAATAAACTACTGTTCATCTGCGAGTAATGTTGCTGATCTAGTAATGATGCTTGAAGGCTGTCACTCACATGGTCAGTGTCCAGTCTCATCCTCTTGGCAGCCTGTGGTGATTCTCTCTGGAAGGCAGCATCCAGGATGTTGTCAGCCATGTCTAGAGGTGAGGTGAGGTGGAGTGGGTCTCGCCTGCAGAGAGAACACACAACATTACTGTTACATGTGGTTACACAGTGAAATCCTCAGTTCATTTAACTCTGAGAGGGTACAAATGGAACCTTGATGGAATGAACGTGATTCACCTGTCTCCGTATTTTAACTGCCTGTTTATCACAGTGATTTAATTCAACTCAGGCTGAGCATTAGTGAAATGAGGTTGTTATAATGTGGTAAGATGTGAACGAATGGAGTTTTGGAGTTACTCTCTCACCATGTTTAAAATGCAAAGAAACAGCCAATCTGAAAAATTCGGGGGCAGAGATTCTCTTCTGACATCCAGGGAGTGTGCGTGCACAGTTTCGCTGCAATCAGACCAACGGTGTCGGAAATTAGCTGTTCAAAAAGAGCTAACGGACAGACACACGGACAGGGTGCAAAACATTAGCCTCGAGTGGCCAGACAATATCACTGGCGAGGGCTTTTCTTTTTTTCTAATGGCAGATACATCTGGAACCAAGCTGGCAAAACATAGTCTTGGCCATGCCTTCGGCCTGGCGGAAACAATAACCATTATGAAGCCTGAATAACAAACCTATTTTTTATTGGCAGATAAGCTTTTTCCAGCATCATCAGGGCCAACATGCATGCATGTGTTCAGCAGGGTACCTGTGGTCCTGCGTGGGCGTGATGTGTTACAGTAGGGACGCTCCTTGGCTTCAGAGATGAACCTCTGGCTCTGAGGCTCAACCACAGTGAGGAGGTAGGAGGGACTGACGAGAGGCAGACGGATGTTCTGTAGCACCTAAAAGAATGCATAGAACACCAAGTATTTACTAATCCAACTGGAACAACGTTATATAATAACTATGCATATTACCAGCCAGTAGCACACATACAGTAGATGCCAAATATGTATTGGAAAATTACTCTAGAAACTAACATGCATTTAGAAGACCCCTGACACATTGATAGGCAGAGACCTCTGATCGTCTGGTAAGGTGAGAATAAGAAATGACTGACCTTTTCAAAGCTCTGCATGCATGCACTAAGGAAGAGAGTGGGCACTAAGGAAGAGAGTGGGCCCTAAGGAAGAGAGTGGGCACTAAGGAAGAGAGTGGGCACTAAGGAAGAGAGTGGGCACTAAGGAAGAGAGTGGGCACTAAGGAGGAGAGTGGGCACTAAGGAGGAGAGTGGGCACTAAGGAAGAGTGGGCACTAAGGAAGAGAGTGGGCACTAAGGAAGAGAGTGGGCACTAAGGAAGACAGTGGGCACTAAGGAAGAGAGTGGGCACTAAGGAGGAGAGTGGGCACTAAGGAAGAGTGGGCACTAAGGAAGAGTGGGCACTAAGGAAGAGAGTGGGCACTAAGGAAGAGAGTGGGCACTAAGGAGGAGAGTGGGCACTAAGGAGGAGAGTGGGCACTAAGATAGAGAGTGGGCACTAAGGAAGAGAGTGGGCACTAAGGAAGAGAGTGGGCACTAAGGAAGAGAGTGGGCACTAAGGAAGAGAGTGGGCACTAAGGAGCAGAGTGGGCACTAAGGAAGAGAGTGGGCACTAAGGAGGAGAGTGGGCACTAAGGAAGAGAGTGGGCCCTAAGGAAGAGAGTGGGCACTAAGGAAGAGAGTGGGCACTAAGGAAGAGAGTGGGCACTAAGGAAGAGAGTGGGCCCTAAGGAAGAGTGGGCACTAAGGAGGAGAGTGGGCACTAAGGAAGAGAGTGGGCCCTAAGGAAGAGTGGGCATCTCCATGTTTAATTGGACGAATTTGTTAAATGTTCTTAAAGTATACATGATGTGAACATGCAGGTACATCATTATAATAATAATAATAATAATAATAATAATAATAATAATAATAATAATAATAATAATGTATACATTACATCATTATCAGACCTACACTTATCATTCAACTTCTTATTTATGCCCAAAATGACTGAGTATACAGGTTTTGTAGCGATTTGTAGCCAATTATAGAAATATTGTGCCTTAATGGTCGAATGTTCCAGCATCCTCTAATCATGTTTAATTACATTACTTCCTGATTATTAACTATTTACATTTCTTTGGGGGTAAATGAACCAGTTTAACATGTTGGTGCCCAGTCTCTCTAGTGCCCAGTCCCCTTAGTGCCCAGTCTTCCTGGTAGCACAGCTAGCATTAGCTGAGTAATGCTATCTTTAGCTGTATGTATGTATGTTATTGTTAATACATAAACTCACCCCCTCCATCACACTGCCGTCCACCTCCATTATTCCGTCCATTTAGAGTTAATATTAACTGTTATAAATGTTCTTTAATCTGATCATTAAAGTGATTTCAATGCTTTCTGCTCTCTCTGCTGCTCCTTCACTTGCAGTTGTCGCTTTAGATGACGTCATCAAACGGCGTGCGTGTAGTTTTATAGCAGAGAGCTCTACGCGTCAAGAGGTAACGGTTTAATATACGGAGTAGCACTGCCCTCCTCGGGCCACATGTGTGTACTGCAGCTGCTGTTGTGTACATAGAGCTAGAACTAATGTACTGACAGTAACTAAAGTAATAAAGTACATGTACTCAAGTACATGTACTCCCCACTTTATGGACAATATTATTATTATTGTTGTCATCATTATTATTATTATTATTTGCAAGCACATGACTTTGACTACATTTGTAGGAAGGGAAAACATATTATATTTGACCACTTAAGCCCCTATTTAAATATAGTGAAAGTAGCCGATCTACAAGCTCACAACACGTCGCAGTGTGACGTGTTGTGAGCTTGTAGATCGGCTACTTTCAATATATGTTTAATAATAATAATAGGTGTGTTGTGGTTCAGTTCTATAAAGAAACAGACAAAGTCAGACTTTATTTTATTACATATTCATTCATCTCAACTCATTGTTTTACTGTGTGAGACAAAACAAATATATTACAAAGACAAAACATTCAGAACAATAAATACATCATGTGACGTGTGTGTGTGCGTGTGTGTGTGTGTGTGTGTGTGTGTGTGTGTGTGTGTGTGTGTGTGTGTGTGCGTGTGCGTGTGCGTGCGTGCGTGCGTGCGTGTCATTCTGTCTGTCTGTCTGTCTGTCTGTCTGTCTGTCAGACAGACAGACAGACAGAGGTCTGTCAGATTGGGTTGTTTATTGGGTTTGGGTTGTTTATATAACCCAATTAAAGGTTCTTTAAACCCAACAAGTTGGGTTGTTGGGTTGGTTCACTTACCCAACAATAGGTTGTTTATATAACCCAATTAAATGTTATTTATACCCAACAATAGGTTGTTCATATAACCCAATTAAGACTTCTTTAAACCCAGCAAGTCAGGTTGTTAATGCATTATTATTTTTTATTACTAATTATAACGGGTTGTTCCCTTTTATAATCGACATTTCATTGGCACAACTGATGGTCATTAATTTAACAAAAGTATCACATTATCACAATTTGTTGGCATTTACTCACCTCTGATCCTTTGTTTGTTTTCTTGATCAAATATATTCTCACACCAATGTAACAATAATGATTTATTAAAATTCTAGTCACAGAATTTAACACATCAAAATATAAAATTCCCATAAAATTTCACAACATTTCTCCCCTTTTAAACAGCATCAAAACATTAGCTTTCCATTTCACTGACATAAAATGTAAAATGTAATGACACTAAACGGTCACATAAAATTCCACAACATTTCTCCTCTTTGTAACAGCTCCAAAACATCAGCTTTCACTGACAAAATGTATTAGAGATTAGAGAATGACCATAGGAGTTTGTAAACACTTATGAACAACAACCGTTATGTATGAACAAATGAAAAACGTCTCATCTCTGAAAGGATAAGACAGAGTGCACAGTGCTCTAAGTGAACGGAGCCTGCCATTCTTCACAATATGTAACTGGAATCATTACAACCCTAGAAATAATATGGCAACAAGCAATGTATCAACCCTCGAATCATTAAAGTCGAACAAGGACAAGGACTTGAATGAGGACTGCGCCAGACAGATTTCTAATCTTTCTGCCACCAAATCACCACAGGAATTCAGTGGCACTGGACAACATCTGGCTGATAAGTTAACAATTAAAGTGGACCCTTTCTAAAGTTACCAAGGATGTGATCAGAGCAGGGGAGAGGGGAGAGAAAGGCAGAGATGGTGGGGGGGATCCAGGTCAGTCTACTTGCAAGCAAGTATTTGCGTCTTCAGGAACTTCACCGCTGGGGAAACAGTTCCCTCGAGTCCATAGACGACATCCTGGAAGAATTGCCAAGCAGGCAAACACTGACATGTATATTGAATGTCAAAGACATAAAAGGTTTTGAAACATGTGTCCACAGCTGCAAGAGCCGTCTCCGTCTCAATAGCCTTCCCTGAGATGATCACAAAGGCTTGAGAGCTTGCATCCCATCCGATAGCAGCAGCACGAACGGGCACGACCTGGACGCTCTGGCCAGCTCCAAATACTCCACCATGTTAGTTCCGACCTATGATGAGAAAGAAAAGAAAAAAGATAATTATTTCTACCGGTGCAGAGCAATTGTCATCAGCTCTCTACTGAAGCTCTTTCAACCCCCTCCCACCCCCATCATCTGATTTAATAGAGCTCTATGAGAAAGAAGCGTGACGGCCCTAAATTCAATGGCGTAGTCTTAAACAATTTATTCTGGGTGTGTGGCCAGTCTACTTATGTGTGGTCTGTGGTTTATACATCCCACGTCACTATGGAGTGATAACTTACACCGAGTTACAACTTGTAAGAATAGTGCTTCATGAAATGAGTATCCTGACAAACGTTAAGCTGTGTCACTCATTCCACGAATAGTTGCACCTCATTGTAAAGAGGAATCAGGCTTTCCAACAGTGTAAAAGAACAATTGCAGTCATTTAGCTAAGAATTTATATTTTAATTTCTGTTCAAAGGTAAATTACTTACAGGCTTAACATCAATGAAGAATCTTTTCGATTCTTCCACACTGGCGCGGACCACTTTTCTGCCATGTCTATAAACAGGCGGAGGGAGCATGACAGGCAGCAGCATCAGGGCTACTTCTCCCCTGGCATCTGTAGGAGGACAAAAAAAAAAGACAGCAACGAATCAACATCAAAATCACCCTCATCACCTACAAAGCCCTGAACAACCTTGCCCCCTTATACCTGACTGATCTCCACCGCCACTCCCTCATTCGCCGCCTCTGCAGACACCAACCCACTCACCCCTATCACCAAGCAAGTACCACACCCTGGAGCCTTCACCATCGCCAGCCATTGCCGTCCAGAACTCTTGACTTCCCTCATGCAAATGTCAACTCAAATCCCATCAAGATAACCTACATCTGACAATCCTCCTCTGCCATCACCCTCTCTCTTCTTCCAATGCGTTTTCCTTTTGCAGTTTGCTTACTTGACTTTCTTGTTTGATTGTTTGTTTTGTTAGTTAAGTTCTTATGTAAAGTGCATTTGAGTACCCAGAAAAGCATGATATAAAACCGAACTCATTATTATTAGTGAGGTATTCTTTACATTTGCTAAGTTAGTTATAAAATAACTATTTTACCCAAATTGATCTGAGGAAGAGAGTGGGCCCTAAGGAAGAGAATGGGCACTAAGGAGGAGAGTGGGCACTAAGGAAGAGTGGGCACTAAGGAAGAGAGTGGGCACTAAGGAAGAGAGTGGGCACTAAGGAAGAGAGTGGGCACTAAGGAGGAGAGTGGGCACTAAGGAAGAGTGGGCACTAAGGAAGAGTGGGCACTAAGGAAGAGAGTGGGCACTAAGGAAGAGAGTGGGCACTAAGGAGGAGAGTGGGCACTAAAGAGGAGAGTGGGCACTAAGATAGAGAGTGGGCACTAAGGAAGAGAGTGGGCACTAAGGAAGAGAGTGGGCACTCAGGAAGAGAGTGGGCACTAAGGAGGAGAGTGGGCACTAAGGAAGAGAGTGGGCACTAAGGAAGAGAGTGGGCACTAAGGAGGAGAGTGGGCACTAAGAAAGAGAGTGGGCCCTAAGGAAGAGAGTGGGCACTAAGGAAGAGAGTGGGCACTAAGGAAGAGAGTGGGCACTAAGGAAGAGAGTGGGCCCTAAGGAAGAGTGGGCACTAAGGAGGAGAGTGGGCACTAAGGAAGAGAGTGGGCCCTAAGGAAGAGTGGGCATCTCCATGTTTAATTGGACGAATTTGTTAAATGTTCTTAAAGTATACATGATGTGAACATGCAGGTACATCATTATAATAATAATAATAATAATAATAATAATAATAATAATGTATACATTACATCATTATCAGGCCTACACTTATCATTCAACTTCTTATTTATGCCCAAAATGACTGAGTATACAGGTTTTGTAGCGATTTGTAGCCAATTATAGAAATATTGTGCCTTAATGGTCGAATGTTCCAGCATCCTCTAATCATGTTTAATTACATTAACGATGATTAACGACATTAATTACATTAAGATGACGTTGTCATCCTGGTTAAACAACTCACTGGTTGTTCCTTTACTCACATGTATTTAACATCTCTATTAAACACCATTCTAACATCAGCCTCAATCCAACGTCCATGTAAACAAGCTCTCACAACACGCACACATAACGTAAACATGTATATTTGTACAACACACGTAAAACTCATGAACACAAAGACAAACACAGCTTAAATAAACATACCTCGTTGTTTTAGACGTTTTAAACTTTAACAACAAACACACGTTCCTCCCGCAGCTCCTCTTCAAAGGGACGAGGTGTTACACCTAACTGTGTCCTCCTGACAACAACACACTACAGAAGATCAGTTCCGGACACAACAACTCCTGTGTAAAGTGACAAGTCTATGTATTTTTGTGACCTGCAGGGGGAGCTATAACACCAACATTGTAAGAAAGTGAGAGCTTTTGTAAAACAGCTGTATAAATGAATACATTGAATAAATGCTGAACCCTCCTCAGGACAGAGTAAGCAATGAGCTGTCCCATAACCATCTCCAGTGGTGCACTGGTGAATGATTTATAGCATTGAAATGGAAATCATCCTTCATACCAAACTATGAATGTATGTCATGGAATACTGAATTGGCATATGCTAGCATTTTACTTTGAGCTAAAAAGCATTATTTTACACTTTGGGCTATTCAAAAATAGCAGATCTACAAGCTCGTATCGCGGCACTCGGTGCCGCGATACGAGCTTGTAGATCTGCTATTTTTGAAACATCGTGAAAATGAGTGCAAATCTTTGAATATAAATACTTTTAAAGCGAACATTTTGAACTCAAATCTTTGCTTCTGGGGGGTCCCTGGAACAAAACATTTTGATGGCGGTCCGCGGCCAAATACATATCATTTTAGGGGTCCTTGATATGAAAAAGTTTGAGCACCACTGATATAGAAACATACGTTTTTCAGAAAACTGTTGGGATTTAGGAGACATGTAGAATCGGCTTCAGGTCTCAATGGGTTAATTGACACAAGATAAGATAAGATAGATAAGATAATCCTTTATTGCAGATGTTATATGGTGAGTAAATAAAGACAAGTAGCTTTATGAATGTGTCGGCAATGAGTCCTTTCCACCACTAGACAACGTAGGTCTGCTAAAAGACAGCAGGTTCTGACCCCCATCATACTACAAACTATGGCATTAGAACCACAGATGGTTTAGTAAATACCATCACATAAAATGTAATATTTTCTACACATGTCTCTCCCCTCCCTTCTCAATAGCAGGCACTATATATTCTGAAATGTGTTTAAGCCCCTCGTGGGTTCAGAGTAAAATTAACACTATTTACCGTGATTTGCTACCAGTCCTGTAATAGACACACTGGAACTGATTCAGGGGTGAAGTGATTTTCTGCTCATCTTGAACGTATACAATAAAATAGTTTTCTATCTCCCTGTGTTCCATATGGTCAGATGTGCAGTCACTCTCTCCACGTTTTAAAATGCAAAGAAACTTGACTTTTTGCGTCTTATGTAGTCAATAGTCACCTGATATACTGAAGCTTTATTTGAGCATATCAAGTATTTTTCAGTAATATCCTGGCTACTACACACTGTTCAGTTGAAAGACATTTAAGATGTTCAGTTGACAGACATTTTAACTGGGAGTTACAATGTGTCGGTCACCCAAAACTAGTTTGTGGGTTTTATGTGGAAAAGTGTATTCACATTAGTGTTTGTCTTTGTTGTTGACATGAATACAAAATCAAGTATAAATAAATACAAATGTTTAACAAACTCTTTGTATACTAGTCCTGTATGTCACTGAATGGATATGTGAACAGTATACTAGTCCTGTATGTCACTGAATGGATATGTGAACAGTATACTAGTCCTGTATGTCACTGAATGGATATGTGAACAGTATACTAGTCCTGTATGTCACTGAATGGATATATGAACAGTATACTAGTCCTGTATGTCACTGAATGGATATGTGAACAGTATACTAGTCCTGTATGTCACTGAATGGATATATGAACAGAAACATGTACTGTATAGAGTCCTGTATGTCACTGAATGGATATGTGAACAGAAACATGTACTGTATAGAGTCCTGTATGTCACTGAATGGATATGTGAACAGAAACATGTACTGTATATAGTCCTGTATGTCACTGAATGGATATGTGAACAGAAACATGTACTGTATAGAGTCCTGTATGTCACTGAATGGATATGTGAACAGAAACATGTACTGTATAGAGTCCTGTATGTCACTGAATGGATATGTGAACAGAAACATGTACTGTATAGAGTCCTGTATGTCACTGAATGGATAAGTGAACAGAAACATGTGCTGTATAGTCCTGTATGTCACTGAATGGATATGTGAACAGTATACTAGTCCTGTATGTCACTGAATGGATATGTGAACAGAAACATGTACTGTATAGAGTCCTGTATGTCACTGAATGGATATGTGAACAGAAACCTGTACTGTATAGAGTCCTGTATGTCACTGAATGGATATGTGAACAGAAACATGTACTGTATAGAGTCCTGTATGTCACTGAATGGATATGTGAACAGAAACATGTACTGTATAGAGTCCTGTATGTCACTGAATGGATATGTGAACAGAAACATGTACTGTATAGAGTCCTGTATGTCACTGAATGGATATGTGAACAGAAACATGTACTGTATAGAGTCCTGTATGTCACTGAATGGATATATGAACAGAAACATGTACTGTATAGAGTCCTGTATGTCACTGAATGGATATATGAACAGAAACATGTACTGTATAGAGTCCTGTATGTCACTGAATGGATATATGAACAGAAACATGTACTGTATAGAGTCCTGTATGTCACTGAATGGATATGTGAACAGAAACCTGTACTGTATAGAGTCCTGTATGTCACTGAATGGATATATGAACAGAAACATGTACTGTATATAGTCCTGTTCTATCTTTAATAAAACACTGTGATGTCATTCTATCTTTAATAAAACACTGTGATGTTGTTCTATCTTTAATAAAACACTGTGATGTTGTTCTATCTTTAATAAAACACTGTGATGTTGTTCTATCTTTAATAAAACACTGTGATGTTGTTCTATCTTTAATGAAACACTGTGATGATGTTCTATCTTTAATACAACACTGAGATGTTCTATCTTTAATGAAACACTGTGATGTTGTTCTATCTTTAATGAAACACTGTGATGTTGTTCTATCTTTAATAAAACACTGTGATGATGTTCTATCTTTAATGAAACACTGTGATGTTCTATCTTTAATTATCTCTAAATAAAACATCTTTGTCCCGTCATCATTCTGAAACAGCTGTTAAAGGTCGGGTAAGTGATATTTGTTGGTTAAAGCATTATTTCCTTACTAGTAGTGTTTGTGTTACTAGTATAATTATTATTATTAATTATGAACAGGGCCAAAGCTGCAGTTCCACTAGAATCCTGCGGGTGTCACAAGGAGAGATCAGTTACTATGTTCTTTCTCCAGCTTTATTATTTCTTCATTACTTACAATGCATTTTACATGTTAAAAGGCAAAGAGCAGAATTCTAAGGTAAAAAAGAAAAAGAAAAGCTGGGATGAAACAGCTCCAACAACCTACAAATAACTTATTCTCAATGTAGCATTTGACATAGAAAGCTCAGTGCAAAATAAACTACAACCAACCAGGACTTAAAGAGTTAATATGCACATCTAGGTTTACACAGACTGGGGAAAAGTAACAATCTTATTAGATTTGTTTAATCTATAAACAAAATGAAGCAAATAAGCCAAGATACACAACAGTATAACAACACATCATGCTTATAGTTTATAATCCGATTCATTCACTTTATGCTTTGTCCCTGTGATTTTATTATATTATTATTTACACAGTATTGTCCAGAGCAAATTAATACAAAAGAGTTACTTTATTTTCCTCCTTTTCTACGTGTGTGAGAATACAAACACACTGTAACACATGTAACAGGGTTTAACACGGTTCTCCTCCAATCAAATGCATGCAGCTCTCCTTTCATAGATCACTTTATCCACTAAGAATGAAAGTAACACTATAATAATAATAAGGATAATAATTATAATAATAATATTATTATGAAGGTAACACTATAATAATAATATTATTATTATTATTATGAAGGTAACACTATAATAATATTATTATTATTATTATTATTATTATTAAGGTAACACTATAATAATAATAATAATAATAATTATAATAATATTATTATGAAGGTAACACTATAATAATAATTATTATTATGAAGGTAACACTATGTACAGCATGGATGAACAAATATACAGAATGCTGCAGAACAGGCGTCTTCAATGTTTAATGTTTTTCAACCCTAAACATTTTTATTGTTATTTGTTCACCATGGAAAAACTTATATCACTGTGTTTAATCTGATTATCTTACTGTATCCTGTATCTAATCTGATTATTTTACTGTATCCTGTATCTAATCTGATTATTTTACTGTATCCAATTATCCCACACTGTACACCCTTATCTGACCTTATCTGACCTTACTTAATAGTGATGAGCGGGTCGACCCGTAACCCGCGGGACCCGCGGCGCGGGTGGGTCGAGTCAGAATTTCAGAGGCAATTATGCGGGCTGTGGGTGAGCGGGTCAGCCGCTCTCACACGCAAAAAAATGTAAAATGATCACATGCTCTTGCTTTGTCTTTATTCCTAATAAGAATAAGAATAATAACAATAAAACAGTTTGAATACACTTGGGGATTATTTTCTAACCATGATTTTACAGAATAAATAAAAAATGGCGGATCGCGGGGCGGGTTGAGCCATAGATTTATATATGGGTTCGCGGGGCGGGTTGAGGCGGGTTGGGTTCCGTGGCGGGGTGGGGCGGGACGGGTCATGAAAAAACCCGACCCGCTCATCACTATTACTTGATCTTATCTTTAAACCTGTATCTGATGATCTTACTGTATCCAATGATCCATTCATTCATGCGTTAGGGTCTTACTGTATCCAGGGTCAGGGTTTTACTGTATCCAGGGTTAGGGTTAGGGTCTTACTGTATCCAGGGTTAGGGTTAGGGTCTTACTGTATCCAATGATCCATTCATTCATCCTTTCCTTTCTTACGGTTTAATTTTCTGAAACAGGAGGAAATGGAAACGACTAAAGGAAAATGAAAAACAAGCAGTGAAGCAGGTTTAGGTATTAGTATGTCACTGCCAGTGGCTCAGGGGTAGAGTGGCCGGGTAGAGTGAACTGGAAAACCGCAAGGTTCCCAGTTTGATCCCGGGCTGGGGCGCTCCCCTAGAGTTAATGTCGAAGTGTCCTTGAGCAAGACGCTGAACCCCTAATTGCTCCCGATGAGCAAGTTGGTGCCTTGCATGGTTTCCTCCGCCATCGGTGTATGAATGCGTGTGTGAATGGGTGAATGGCACAATCAATGTAAAGCGCTTCGGACAGAAGCGCTATATAAATGCACCATTTACCATTTACCATTTAGTATGTGGGCTAGGGTCAGGTTTATGTGGGCTAGGGTCAGGTTTATGTGAGCTAGGGTCAGGCTTATGTGAGCTAGGGTCAGGTTTATGTGAGCTAGGGTCAGGTTTATGTGGGCTAGGGTCAGGTTTATGTGGGCTAGGGTCAGGTTTATGTGGGCTAGGGTTAGGTTTATGTGGGCTAGGGTCAGGTTTATGTGGGCTAGAGTCAGGTTTATGTGAGCTAGGGTAAGGTTTATGTGGGCTAGGGTTAGGTTTATGTGGCTAGGGTCAGGTTTATGTGGGCTAGGGTTAGGTTTATGTGGGCTAGGGTCAGGTTTATGTGGGCTAGAGTCAGGTTTATGTGGGCTAAGGTCAGGTTTATGTGGGCTAGGGTCAGGTTTATGTGGGCTAGGGTCAGGTTTATGTGGGCTAGGGTCAGGTGTAGGTATTGGTAGGTGGGCTAGGGTCAGGTGTAGGTATTGGTAGGTGGGCTAGTAGATGGGCTAGAGGGAAGGGTTAGTTGTATTTTATGTTGGGGGGGGGGGGGGGGGGGGGTCAGGCTTCAGTCAAAGTCTCGGTTGACCAGCACCAGTGGAGCTACCAGGGTCCACACATAGAGGGCGACACAGAGCCAGCTGGACGACATCTTCACCCACACAGACGGCCACCTGCTGGTCATCGTCTGGTATGACGAGTCAGGACTAAAAGAAAGAAACATTCATATTATTATATTATAGATTATAGCATAGCAGTAGAATCATGTGATTCATGAGCATTAAAACGTTATAATAAAAGTATTTATTAAATATAGTATATCATATCATTAAATATTCAAATGGTTTATGGTCATAAATCACCGGGAGGTTCTAGTAAAGTAAAGTAGTATATATATATATATATATATATATATATATATATATATATATATATATATATTAACTCTAGTTTTTTTTTTACGGCTCTAGCAGTGATTCTCAACCATTTGAATTTCAAGGACCCCCAGTTTAACATGCATTATAGGCTACGGACCCCCATTTAATGGCATTTCTATCACTTGGACCGCAATTTATATTGTAAAATCTATGTCAATTTAACTCTGAGAGAGTACAAATGGAACCAAATGGACCCTAACGGGTCCATTTGGTTCCATTTGTACACTCTCAGAGTTACAGACCCATAAGGGTCCATTTGGTGCCTAATCTATCATTTAGCTGGGGACCATCTGGAACTCCCTCAAGTACCCCTGGGGGTCCCCGGACCCCACTTTGAGAACCAACGCTTTACCGTTATGATGTCTCTTTATGTTCACTTATCTATAAGTTGCTTATGTTAGTTTAGTAGTCAATAAATATCTTTGTCACACTTTTCCGTTGGTCTCCCTCCCCTATAAGAGCCAGCCATGACACATCAGAAACATGGTCCTCTATGGGGACCTACCGCGGGTCACATGGTCCTCTATGGGGACCTACCGCGGGTCACATGGTCCTCTATGGGGACCTGCCGCGGGTCACATGGTCCTCTATGGGGACCTACCGCGGGTCACATGGTCCTCTATGGGGACCTACCGCGGGTCACATGGTCCTCTATGGGGACCTACCGCGGGTCACATGGTCCTCTATGGGGACCTACCGCGGGTCACATGGTCCTCTATGGGGACCTACCGCGGGTCACATGGTCAGAGAGAGAACACCTGGAACTACAGGCAAGCAAACTGACACTATGTGAGTTAACCCAGGACAAACTGACACTATGTGAGTTAACCCAGGACAAACTGACACTATGTGAGTTAACCCAGGACAAACTGACACTATGGAGTTAACCCAGGACAAACTGACACTATGTGGGTTAACCCAGGACACACTGACACTATGTGAGTTAACCCAGGACAAACTGACACTATGTGAGTTAACCCAGGACATACTGACACTATGTGAGTTAACCCAGGACAAACTGACACTATGGAGTTAACCCAGGACAAACTGACACTATGTGGGTTAACCCAGGACACACTGACACTATGTGAGTTAACCCAGGACAAACTGACACTATGTGAGTTAACCCAGGACAAACTGACACTATGTGAGTTAACCCAGGACAAACTGACACTATGTGAGTTAACCCAGGACAAACTGACACTATGTGAGTTAACCCAGGACAAACTGACACTATGGAGTTAACCCAGGACAAACTGACACTATGTGGGTTAACCCAGGACACACTGACACTATGTGAGTTAACCCAGGACAAACTGACACTATGGAGTTAACCCAGGACAAACTGACACTATGTGGGTTAACCCAGGACAAACTGACACTATGTGAGTTAACCCAGGACAAACTGACACTATGTGAGTTAACCCAGGACATACTGACACTATGTGAGTTAACCCAGGACAAACTGACACTATGTGAGTTAACCCAGGACAAACTGACACTATGTGAGTTAACCCAGGACATACTGACACTATGTGAGTTAACCCAGGACAAACTGACACTATGTGAGTTAACCCAGGACAAACTGACACTATGTGAGTTAACCCAGGACAAACTGACACTATGTGAGTTAACCCAGGACACACTGACACTATGTGAGTTAACCCAGGACACACTGACACTATGTGAGTTAACCCAGGACACACTGACACTATGTGAGTTAACCCAGGACAAACTGACACTATGGAGTTAACCCAGGACACACTGACACTATGTGAGTTAACCCAGGACACACTGACACTATGTGAGTTAACCCAGGACACACTGACACTATGTGAGTTAACCCAGGACACACTGACACTATGTGAGTTAACCCAGGACATACTGACACTATGTGAGTTAACCCAGGACACACTGACACTATGTGAGTTAACCCAGGACATACTGACACTATGTGAGTTAACCCAGGACACACTGACACTATGTGAGTTAACCCAGGACATACTGACACTATGTGAGTTAACCCAGGACAAACTGACACTATGTGAGTTAACCCAGGACAAACTGACACTATGTGAGTTAACCCAGGACACACTGACACTATGTGAGTTAACCCAGGACAAACTGACACTATGTGAGTTAACCCAGGACACACTGACACTATGTGAGTTAACCCAGGACACACTGACACTATGTGAGTTAACCCAGGACACACTGACACTATGTGAGTTAACCCAGGACACACTGACACTATGTGAGTTAAAGTTAACCCAGGACACACTGACACTATGTGAGTTAACCCAGGACATACTGACACTATGTGAGTTAACCCAGGACAAACTGACACTATGTGAGTTAAAGTTAACCCAGGACAAACTGACACTATGTGAGTTAACCCAGGACAAACTGACACTATGTGAGTTAACCCAGGACAAACTGACACTATGTGAGTTAACCCAGGACAAACTGACACTATGTGAGTTAACCCAGGACAAACTGACACTATGTGAGTTAACCCAGGACACACTGACACTATGTGAGTTAAAGTTAACCCAGGACAAACTGACACTATGTGAGTTAATCTACCTCGGTGCCTCCGCTCTGCCGCGGAGGGATATATCAATAGTGGAGTGATCTTATCGCTCACATGACCGTGGTTACCTACGTAACCATCGTTATGGAGCGTATTGTATATAGTTAACTGTACCAGATGGTTATAGAGTGTACATACTGTATGTATTTACCTGTACCAGTGTATATACTTTGTTATTTACCTGTACCAGTTAGTTATAGTGTATATACTTTGTTATTTACCTGTACCAGTTGGTGAGGGTCATCATAATGTATAAAGAAGCCAGGAACAGCATAAAGTGGAAGAAGGAGTAGGAATACGTGACTCCGTCCTTCTCGTTGTCCACAGCTCGGTTCAAACCGCCTTCTGATTGGTCGGCGCCGTCAGAAAGGGGGCCGTCCTCGATCAGTGCCGACTCGTCACTGGTCAACGTCAGTTTGTTCACCTGAGCGTTGGACGAGTTACGGATACTGAAAAATAACGTTCATAATAATGAGCGTTGAGTTACGGATACTGAAAAATAACGTTCATAATAATGAGCGTTGAGTTACGGATACTGAAAAATAACGTTCATAATAATGAGCGTTGAGTTACGGATACTGAAAAATAACATTAAAGGAGTAGTTCACCCAAAAAATTACTTATTTTCTATCAATTGCACACCCCATGAAGCCTTGAATCCATGGATTTATTTGTGTTTTTTGTGGCATTCCTAAGCTAATAATTTGATTCCTGTCTCCTACCGGCTAATGTATCCGGTAGGAGACACAAAGTAGATTCTTTGTGTCTCCTACCAGAAATACACCCGGGCATCAAATTATTGGCTTAGGAATGCGACAAAAAACAAAATAAATCCATGTATTCAAGGCTTCATGGGGTGTGCAATTGATAGAAAATAAATATCTTTTTGGGTGAACTCCTCCTTTAATAATAATTAGTGTTGAGTTACGGATACTGAAGACAAAGAAGATAAAACGCAATGTTTAACATTGGTGTCATTTTTCTACAATATACATTCAGCATAAAGCATCTCCAGTCACATTATGACAAGTTTGTGATGACACAGGGTAGAAGACAGGGTTCAGTTAATATCAATAGGATTATATTGGTATTATAATATAAATAGGATTGTATTGGTATTATAATATAAATAGGATTATATTGGTATTATAATATAAATAGGATTATATAGGTATTATAATATAAATAGGATTATATTGGTATTATAATATAAATAGGATTATATTGGTATTATAATATAAATAGGATTATGTTGGTATTATAATATAAATAGGATTGTATTGGTATTATAATATAAATAGGATTGTATTGGTATTATAATATAAATAGGATTGTATTGGTATTATAATATAAATAGGATTATATTGGTATTATAATATAAATAGGATTATATTGGTATTATAATATAAATAGGATTATATTGGTATTATAATATAAATAGGATTGTATTGGTATTATAATATAAATAGGATTATATTGGTATTATAATATAAATAGGATTATATTGGTATTATAATATAAATAGGATTATATTGGTATTATAATATAAATAGGATCATATTGGTATACTAATATAAATAGGATTATGTTGGTATTATAATATAAATAGGATTGTATTGGTATTATAATATAAATAGGATTATGTTGGTATTATAATATAAATAGGATTATATTGGTATTATAATATAAATAGGATTATATTGGTATTATAATATAAATAGGATTATATTGGTATTATAATATAAATAGGATTATGTTGGTATTATAATATAAATAGGATTGTATTGGTATTATAATATAAATAGGATTATATTGGTATTATAATATAAATAGGATTGTATTGGTATTATAATATAAATAGGATTATATTGATATTATAATATAAATAGGATTGTATTGGTATTATAATATAAATAGGATTATATTGGTATTATAATATCAATAGGATTATATTGGTATTATAATATAAATAGGATTGTATTGGTATTATAATATCAATAGGATTATATTGGTATTATAATATCAATAGGATTATGTTGGTATTATAATATAAATAGGATTATATTGGTATTATAATATAAATAGGATTATATTGGTATTATAATATAAATAGGATCATATTGGTATTATAATATAAATAGGATTATATTGAAGACAGCATCCATTACCTGGAGTACAGGACACACATGAGGAAGAGGATCAATCCCACAATGCCTTGCGCGTCCCACCACTGGACCACAGGGGAGTCCCCGGCAGGAACCGTGTTGTTTCCACCGATGATACCGAGGAGACTGGGGTTACAGCTACGATCTGTTCAGATATTAAATATGAATTATTCATGTTATTTATACACCGATGATACCGAGGAGACTGGGGTTACAGCTACGATCTGTTCAGATATTAAATAAGAATTATTCATGTTATTTATACACCGATGATACCGAGGAGACTGGGGTTACAGCTACGATCTGTGCCAATGACGTGTTTTGACGGCCGTTTTCAGTGTGCCATTAGTGCCAATGACGTCTTTTGACGTCACCAATTAAAAAAATATTTATTTATTTAAATTAATTAATTATTGTTTTAATCTCAAAGGAACTAGGAGAAAACGATTTTCAAAAAGTTAATGCTCCATCCACTTCAATGTTAAAAAATAAACGGAGAAAAAAATCTAATTTTTTCTGCCATTGTAAACCCTGTATTTCTGAGTGAGACATTGAGCCACTTTCAAACATCAAAGAACAAATGTCAACGAGGTCACAATGACCTCGTTGACATTTGTGAAACCACACCTGAAGCACCTCAGTGATGCAGAAAAACGTGTCCACGCATTTGTTACTGTCGTGTAATTTGAGGCAGTAAACTGCGTGTTACCCGGCTGGTTGTTGTTATAAAGTTTGCATACTGTCATATAAAATATAGCAAATAAGGGCTAATATACGACATTACTTCTAGGCTGGACTATTGCAACGCTTTATTATCAGGCTGCCCAAGTAAGTCCCTAAATAGCCTGCAGCTAGTCCAGAATGCCGCTGCGCGCATACAGACAGGAACCAGAAGAAGAGATCATATCACTCCTTCATTGGCCTCTTTGCACTGGCTCCCGGTTAAATACAGAATAGAGTTTAAAGTTCTCCTCCTCACATACAAGGCTCTCAATGGACAGGCACCAGTATATCTCATAGAACTCATCGAGCCCTATAAACCAGCCAGAACACCATTGCGTCCACAATATGAAAAAATGCTTACGGCTCCAGGAAACCCTAAAAAAGTTAGAACAGGAGGCAGAGCTTTTAAGTTTCAGGCACCTCAGCTGTGGAACCTTCTCCCAGTCTCAGTCCGTGAAGCAGACACACCCTGTATATTTAAGAATAGACTAAAAACCTTTCTCTATGATAAAGCCTATAGCCGAAGTGTATGGACTCAGTCACCCTATAGTTATCCTCTCTTTGAACACATTATAGATAGACAAACCCACACCTTGACTTAGAATTGCTAAATTCAACACTCAAGTACTTAGTATTGATAAAATAGATTATTTGTATTGCAAAACGATTTGATACAAAGTCAAACGATACGATATGTTTGCTGTTTGCATATCGATATAGTAGATTGTTACAACACAGAGACAAACACTGTGTGTGTGTGTGTGTGTGTGTGTCATAGACTGTATAAATGAGATGGACAAACCCCCTCCGCTGCTTTCTACAGACCGAAAATGAAGCCGATTGTTGCAAGACTGTAGGTCCGCCATCTTTCAATACGCGTCAGAATGAGTCCAGACCATTATTGGTTGGGTAGCTTGTCAATCAAGAGCGGGGGGCGGGGAATGAATGCTATTGGTTGTGTAGCTTGTCAATCAAATCATCCCGCCCCTCCTAGAGAATAGCCTACTTTATCGTCAATTTTATAATAAATAGGACCATAATTTAGCAAAACGCATATCCTGATGATTGAAAGGAGACTTTAAACTAGTGACTGGAAGCATATAGAATTTATGACAATTTTTATTACAGTAAGAAAATCTAGTCTAAAGTTTGTCAAAAAACCCATTCACTTGCGCTAAAATACATTCTTTCTGACTCCGCAGGTCGGCGCAGGGTAAAACAGCGCCACTCTGGCCATTTTGTCGGCCTCATCGTAAATATCTCAGGCTTGCCCCTTGGTGTGTGTGTGTGTGTGTGTGTGTGTGTGTGTGTGTGTGTGTGTGTGTGTGTGTATATATATATATATATATATATATATATATACACACACACACACACACACCAGTCTGCGTTACATGAGTCACTTTCTTTCAATATAATCAGGTGATTCATTTCAATCAGCCTTTAATGTGATCTACATCCTGTTTACTCACATGATATCATGATCTACATCCTGTTTACTCACATGATATCATGATCTACATCCTGTTTACTCACATGATATCATGATCTACATCCTGTTTACTCACATGATATCAGACTGAAATTAAATAAAAGAGCAGTCCATGAACACATGAAATAATAACAGTTTACACTTCCGTTATTAAATAAAAGACCAGTCCATGAACACACATCACTGCGGGGGGATTCAGAGAAAGTCCAAAAACCTTTCATATTTTACTGTAACTTATTATATCAATAAGTGTGACTGACCATGACAGACAGGTCAGATACATAGTATAGTCATAGTATATAATGGTATGTATTCATATATAATGGTATGTATTCATATATAATGGTATGTATTCATAAATAATGGTATGGTACAGACAGACAGACAAGAGAGTGTAGAGGGTTTAGGGTTAGTGGGTGTAGAGGGAAACTGACCAGGCTCGTTGGTCATGGCAGACCAGGTCAGATACATGGTGTAGAGGGTGACCAGGGAAGACTGCAGCAATCCAGACCTGGGTTGAGACTCCTGCACACATTATAAATATGTATTTATGACCACATATACATTATAAATATGTATTTATGACCACATAAACATTATAAATATGTATTTATGACCACATATACATTATAAATATGTATTTATGACCACATAAACATTATAAATATGTATTTATGACCACATATACATTATAAATATGTATTTATGACCACATATACATTATAAATATGTATTTATGACCACATAAACATTATAAATATGTATTTATGACCACATATACATTATAAATATGTATTTATGACCACATATACATTATAAATATGTATTTATGACCACATAAACATTATAAATATGTATTTATGACCACATATACATTATGAATATGTATTTATGACCACATAAACATTATAAATATGTATTTATGACCACATATACATTATGAATATGTATTTATGACCACATATATATTATAAATATGTATTTATGACCACATAAACATTATAAATATGTATTTATGACCACATATACATTATGAATATGTATTTATGACCACATATACATTATAAATATGTATTTATGACCACATATACATTATAAATATGTATTTATGACCACATAAACATTATAAATATGTATTTATGACCACATATACATTATGAATATGTATTTATGACCACATAAACATTATAAATATGTATTTATGACCACATATACATTATGAATATGTATTTATGACCACATATACATTATAAATATGTATTTATGACCACATAAACATTATAAATATGTATTTATGACCACATAAACATTATAAATATGTATTTATGACCACATATACATTATGAATATGTATTTATGACCACATATACATTATGAATATGTATTTATGACCACATAAACATTATAAATATGTATTTATGACCACATATACATTATGAATATGTATTTATGACCACATATACATTATGAATATGTATTTATGACCACATATACATTATGAATATGTATTTATGACCACATATACATTATAAATATGTATTTATGACCACATATACATTATGAATATGTATTTATGACCACATAAACATTATAAATATGTATTTATGACCACATATACATTATGAATATGTATTTATGACCACATAAACATTATGAATATGTATTTATGACCACATATATATTATAAATATGTATTTATGACCACATAAACATTATAAATATGTATTTATGACCACATATACATTATGAATATGTATTTATGACCACATATACATTATAAATATGTATTTATGACCACATATATATTATAAATATGTATTGACCACATATACATTATAAATATGTATTTATGACCACATAAACATTATAAATATGTATTTATGACCACATATACATTATAAATATGTATTTATGACCACATATACATTATAAATATGTATTTATGACCACATAATATATATTTTATTAGGGGTGTGCCGATAACACTAATTTCACGATACGGTACACGATATTGGGCTCACGATATCGATACGATATTATTATTATTATTTTATTTTATCAATTAATATCAACATTAGCCATCATCTTAAGTTTAAAATTGCTTTATCTATAAAACACATAAAAAAGTGTTTTACACACAAAAACTAGAAAAAGTGCTCCTCGGAGCACAGGTCTCCGCCAGGTCAGGTAGGTTATTGTGGCCTCCTGGTGGCGCTATAATAGGCCAATGTGAAAAGGGTGACATTTGCTCCTGGACATAGTGTGAATGTGCGTGCAGTTTGACCGCAATCGGACGCTGCGTTCATGATTTGCGGAATTTTGTTCAAAACAAGCCACTACTGCAAACTTTAGATGTCAATCTTAGTCAATCAGGATGGAATATGAAAAATCAAACACACCCGTCTTGATCACATGACTATGGAGATCATGTGTACCGATTTGCATGAAATTTGGATAACATCGGAAGGAGTAATATAAAAAAGTGTGTTTTATATAAGTCGGCCTCCTGGTGGCGCTATAAAAGGCAGATGTGAAAAATGCAGGGCAAAGGTTTTTCCTTGGCCTCTAGGGGGTGCGCTTACAAAGTTTTACACAGATCGTGCAGTTATAGGTAAAAACACGAATCGGCCTGTTATAGCGCCACCGTGAGGCTGATTTGAACATTTTCAAGTGGCATTTCTACCTCGGCATAGTGGTAATATACGTGCAAAATTTCAAGGAAATTGCATGCTGTGTTTATGATTTGAGGCATTTTGTTCAAAACGGAGCACTCCTACAAACTTTGGAAGCCATTTTTAGCCAATCAGGATGGAATATGAAAAATCTGAAAGACAAGTTTTGTTTAATGACTATAGAGATACTGTGTACCGATTTGCGGGATTTTTGGACAAAATCTGTAGGAGTACTGTCAAAAAATATGTTTTGCACAAATCGGCCTCCTGGTGGCGCTAAAAAAAGGCCCATGTGAATAATTTGGGTCAGAGGTTCTGCTGTGGCATCCAGGGAGTGTGTGTGCACAGTTTCACTGCGAGCAAGCCAACGGTGCCGGAGATTAGCTGTCCAGACACACACACGGACGGACGGACGGACGGACAGACACGGGGCAAAACATACTCTCTCGCCATGCCTTCTCGGCCTGGCGGAGACAATAAATACAATTACACAACCTTAAGGAACAAGTGAAGTAAGTTCTCACTATAAACCCCTTTGTTTCAGAGGACATATAGACACTATATAACAAATATAATATAAATACTGCACACATATAAATTCCACCAAGATCAGGGGTGCACATAACTTTTTAGGTCTAGTACTCAGAAGAGCACCTGGAGACGTGACTTGGTGCGCACCAAATAAATGGTCCCGTCCCGTTTTGTCAACGGGGGGGGGAGTTCAGCACGGCGCCCACCGGACAGTTTTGTCAACGGGGGGGTTCTGCGCGAGAAGAAAAGGACGCTCTGCTTCCAAATTCCGCCGATTTTCGCCGTTTTTTTTTTCTCTCACACCGTTAGGAGAAGCCCCCCACGGTTGGTGCCCTGTGCTGCGCTGCTTTTATCCGCCAGATTTGGACGTTCACGGCATATTTGGCACCCCTACGATGTGTTCATCAGTGCCTCTAACAGCCGCTGCTGGCTGCGTGCACGCAGCGAGGCAATGCGAGGCGATGCGAAGCGATACTCACACAATCACGTGCAGCATGCGTCTCCTCTCCCTGCGCCTAATGGCTGTACATGGGGCCGACGCGTGCTTTAGAGAGATTGTGTGAGTGTGGCTTCAGGAAGTAAATTCCTAGCCTCGATCTCCAGGCTTTTATTTTTTAGTTTAGCTAAAAAATAAAGCTTGGAAATTCCTGTCCCAGCTGTTGGTACGCAAAAGCGCCTCGCGTCGTCTGATGTGGTGCGCATTATTTATTTTGGGTGCGCATGCGCACCTGCGCACCAGTTATGTGCACCCCTGATCATAGTCATATTCTTGTCATCTGGACTTTACCAACCAAGTGAGCCTAGTTACTAACAGTTAATATAACAAAATATCTATTAGCCAGAGAGGGTCCCTACACCTCCCTATGGTCTTCATTTACATAATAAACACCTCCCTATGGTCTTCATTTACATAATAAACACCTCCCTATGGTCTTCATTTACATAATAAACACCTCCCTATGGTCTTCATTTACAGAATAAACACCTCCCTATGGTCTTCATTTACATAATAAACACCTCCCTATGGTCTTCATTTACATAACAAACACCTCCCTATGGTCTTCATTTACATAATAAACACCTCCCTATGGTCTTCATTTACATAACAAACACCTCCCTATGGTCTTCATTTACATAACAAACACCTCCCTATGGTCTTCATTTACATAATAAACACCTCCCTATGGTCTTCATTTACATAATAAACCTGTTGAATTCTGCCAAGGCTTTCCCTTCCGTCGACGAGTTTGTACGAGTTTTTGTTTTCAGTAGTTTTCCACGAGATGGCGCTGTTACCTATCCTATGAATGATGCTTTCACTGCCTGATGACAACAGACCCGGAAATGACGTTATTTAAAAAGAATCAAGCTAATTTACTTCCTGTTTATTTCCTGCAGTGAAACAGCCATATCTCTGCATATATATATATATATATATATATATATATATATATATATATATATATATATATATATATATATATATATATATATATATATATATTGTTTTCTGTAGTCCCTTTTTATACTGTCCTTACAGAAATCTGAACTCAGTGTAATTTGTCAAGCCGTGACAGCGAGCTCCAAAACATTTAATTGTTCATATATATAAATATATAAACAGCCATATCTCTGCATATATATATATATATATATATATATATATATATATATTAGGGCTGGGACTCGATTAAAAAAATTAATCTAATTAATTAGAGGCTTTGTAATTAATTAATCTAAATTAATCACATTTTAATCGCACATCAATATTTGACCTGAGATCAATGAAATCTCGATACTCACACAATCACGTGCAGCATGCGTCTCCTCTCCCTGCGCCTAATGGCTGTACATGGGGCCGACGCGTGCTTTAGAGAGATTGTGTGAGTGTGGCTTCAGGAAGTAAATTCCTAGCCTCGATCTCCAGGCTTTTATTTTTTAGTTTAGCTAAAAAATAAAAGCTTGGAAATTCCTGTCCCAGCTGTTGGTACGCAAAAGCGCCTCGCGTCGTCTGATGTGGTGCGCATTATTTATTTTGGGTGCGCATGCGCACCTGCGCACCAGTTATGTGCACCCCTGATCATAGTCATATTCTTGTCATCTGGACTTTACCAACCAAGTGAGCCTAGTTACTAACAGTTAATATAACAAAATATCTATTAGCCAGAGAGGGTCCCTACACCTCCCTATGGTCTTCATTTACATAATAAACACCTCCCTATGGTCTTCATTTACATAATAAACACCTCCCTATGGTCTTCATTTACATAATAAACACCTCCCTATGGTCTTCATTTACAGAATAAACACCTCCCTATGGTCTTCATTTACATAATAAACACCTCCCTATGGTCTTCATTTACATAACAAACACCTCCCTATGGTCTTCATTTACATAACAAACACCTCCCTATGGTCTTCATTTACATAACAAACACCTCCCTATGGTCTTCATTTACATAATAAACACCTCCCTATGGTCTTCATTTACATAATAAACCTGTTGAATTCTGCCAAGGCTTTCCCTTCCGTCGACGAGTTTGTACGAGTTTTTGTTTTCAGTAGTTTTCCACGAGATGGCGCTGTTACCTATCCTATGAATGATGCTTTCACTGCCTGATGACAACAGACCCGGAAATGACGTTATTTAAAAAAAATCAAGCTAATTTACTTCCTGTTTATTTCCTGCAGTGAAACAGCCATATCTCTGCATATATATATATATATATATATATATATATATATATATATATATATATATATATATATATATATATATATTGTTTTCTGTAGTCCCTTTTTATACTGTCCTTACAGAAATCTGAACTCAGTGTAATTTGTCAAGCCGTGACAGCGAGCTCCAAAACATTTAATTGTTCATATATATAAATATATAAACAGCCATATCTCTGCATATATATATATATATATATATATATATATATATATATATATATATTAGGGCTGGGACTCGATTAAAAAAATTAATCTAATTAATTAGAGGCTTTGTAATTAATTAATCTAAATTAATCACATTTTAATCGCACATCAATATTTGACCTGAGATCAATGAAAAAAAATGTTTTCAAATGGATTTTGGTAAACGTCTTTAAGTAAATGTACTCAAGAACTGTACTTAAGTACAATTTTGAGGTATTTGCACTTGACTCTCGAATACGCCTATTTCCAAATTTTTAATACTTTTACTTCTACTCCAGTAACTCCACTATATCTCAGAGGCAAATATTTTACTTTTAAACTTATTTTAAAACTTTAGTTACAAGTTACTTTGTAGATTTCGATTAATATTATAAAACATACAGTAACCATGTGAAAATAGCAGATCTACAAGTACAAGGCATTGTGAGGTAGATCTGCTATTTTCCACCATTGGAGGCTGGTAGAGTGTGTTGTTGTTAGTTGTTTTATAGTCGTTTAATTAATTATTTAAAAAAATCGCGCGCATGTGACCCGCACCACATCGTGCCCCCCCCCCCCCCCCCCTTCCCCCCAGCGCACCGCCCCCCCCCCCCCCCCCCCCCCCCCCCCAAACGGGACAAACGCGCGCATGGGGGGTGGCATCAATTACAGATTCTGATTTGCCCAGCCAACATTATCAAGCAGGCTATGCGGCACGTCTTCATTCAGTGGCTGCTCTGTTGTTGTGAGAACCACGTCGTTCTCACTTCTCAGACAGCTTCTCAGGCGGACCGATAATACCAGCGCACCAACCTGGTGCGCTGGATAATAGGTCCGTGTGAAACTCGTCCAGTGAGAAACGTTCCGCGGTGAAAAAATAGGCGCGATTAAAATGCGTTAATTTTTTTAACGCGATAATTTTTTTGTAATTAATTGATCGAAATTAACGCGATAAAGTCCCGGCCCTAATATATATATATATATATATATATATATATATTTATCTGCTCTGCTAGATCTCCATTCCTCTTGCTTTACGGCAAAACAAGCCTCATTGAAACGGCCATAGCTCTGGAATGGAGGAATCGCGACCAGACCATTTTTTTTCCCTCTACTACGACAACCCTGTGTGTGTGTGTGTGTGTGTGTATATATATATATATATATATATATATACTACGACAACCCTGTGTGTATAATGAGCCCATCTCTGTGAGGACGGCGCTCACAGATAATATTCCATGACTTTTCAAAGGTTCAGTAAAATGGCAGCAGTGACACACTATTACACTATCCATGTGGCAGTCAAAGAGTTAATGAGCAAATGAACAGTAATTAGTTGTAATTACCTGTATTTAATGTATATAATGTGTATAATATGTATATAATGAACAGTAATTAGTTGTAATTACCTGTATTTAATGTATATAATGTGTATAATATGTATATAATGAACAGTAATTAGTTGTAATTACCTGTATTTAATGTATATAATGTGTATAATATGTATATAATGAACAGTAATTAGTAGCAATTACCTGTATTTAATGTATATAATGTGTATAATATGTATATAATGAACAGTAATTAGTAGTAATTACCTGTATTTAATGTATATAATGTGTATAATATGTATATAATGAACAGTAATTAGTTGTAATTACCTGTATTTAATGTATATAATGTGTATAATATGTATATAATGAACAGTAATTAGTTGTAATTACCTGTATTTAATGTATATAATGTGTATAATATGTATATAATGAACAGTAATTAGTTGTAATTACCTGTATTTAATGTATATAATGTGTATAATATGTATATAATGAACAGTAATTAGTTGTAATTACCTGTATTTATGTATATAATGTGTATAATATGTATATAATGAACAGTAATTAGTTGTAATTACCTGTATTTAATGTATATAATGTGTATAATATGTATATAATGAACAGTAATTAGTTGTAATTACCTGTATTTAATGTATATAATGTGTATAATATGTATATAATGAACAGTAATTAGTTGTAATTACCTGTATTTAATGTATATAATGTGTATAATATGTATATAATGAACAGTAATTAGTAGTAATTACCTGTATTTAATGTATATAATGTGTATAATATGTATATAATGAACAGTAATTAGTTGTAATTACCTGTATTTAATGTATATAATGTGTATAATATGTATATAATGAACAGTAATTAGTTGTAATTACCTGTATTTAATGTATATAATGTGTATAATATGTATATAATGAACAGTAATTAGTTGTAATTACCTGTATTTAATGTATATAATGTGTATAATATGTATATAATGAACAGTAATTAGTTGTAATTACCTGTATTTAATGTATATAATGTGTATAATATGTATATAATGAACAGTAATTAGTTGTAATTACCTGTATTTAATGTATATAATGTGTATAATATGTATATAATGAACAGTAATTAGTAGTAATTACCTGTATTTAATGTATATAATGTGTATAATATGTATATAATGAACAGTAATTAGTTGTAATTACCTGTATTTAATGTATATAATGTGTATAATATGTATATAATGAACAGTAATTAGTTGTAATTACCTGTATATAATGTGTATAATATGTATATAATGAACAGTAATTAGTAGTAATTACCTGTATTTAATGTATATAATGTGTATAATATGTATATAATGAACAGTAATTAGTTGTAATTACCTGTATTTAATGTATATAATGTGTATAATATGTATATAATGAACAGTAATTAGTAGTAATTACCTGTATTTAATGTATATAATGTGTATAATATGTATATAATGAACAGTAATTAGTAGTAATTACCTGTATTTAATGTATATAATGTGTATAATATGTATATAATGAACAGTAATTAGTAGTAATTACCTGTATTTAATGTATATAATGTGTATAATATGTATATAATGAACAGTAATTAGTTGTAATTACCTGTATTTGAGGCAGAATGCTCAGAACAGATGCACCAACACACAGCAGCATGTTGACGCTGATAAACACTTTGTTTTCAGTGCAGCCGTCTGCGTGGGTGTAGTACACATAGAACACCACCAGGGACACCAGAGAGAGGGCGTAGTTCACCGTGGTGGCAGACAGGAGCGCTGCAGAGACAAAGGTTAAAGGTCATGTCAGGTCACAGTGGAGGGCAGACAGCATAGATATAAATATTTAAGCACATTATAATATATGTGTGTGTGTGTGTGTGTGTGTGTGTCCACAATGTATTATGTACAGTATGTGTAAGAGCCATTTGAGCCATGTATATGATTGCCTGTTATAATTGCTTGTTAATTGATGATGTCACTGCAGGGCTTGGTCAAGGCCAGGGACGTGCACAGATAGACTCTAGGTGGTGCTAGAGCACCTGCCCTTTGCCCTCTTGACCAGAAGTGCCCTTTTGAAAAAAATAAAAAAAAAAACACGTTTTTTTTTTCCAGTTTACAGCAGGGGTCTTCAACAGGGGGTCCGGGACCCCTAGGGGGTCCTCAGAGTTACTACAGGGGGTCCGCCAAATCTTTATGTGATATGATTTTTCTTTTTACCAAAACCACTCAAAACCTAGCATCCCTTTTCTGAGGAGAACTTTAGCCAAAAATAGCAGATCTACAAGCTCACAACGCCTCGCGCTGCGAGGCGTTGTGGACTTGTAGATCGGCTATTTTTGGCCAAAGAGGTATAGGTGTAGAGGGAGAAAAGAGCAGACCAAGTAAACAAAAGGTGTGCAAGGTGCCCTTTTTTTACTTGAGCACCTGCCCCTCAAAATGTCTGTGCACGCCACTGGTCAAGGCCAAGTTGCCTAGGTATTTAACAGGGCTGTAATCACAGTGGCAGAGGCACTGTGTCTCATGAGAGCTTTGAGTTGTATTCATCGTATTTGTTTACTGTATGCTAGAGTGATTGGCACGAATCTACTAAGAATAAATATCATTTGTTATCAACTTCAACGGACACTTGTGGACGTCAGTTTATATGGAACACACGTCAGAACTCCCTCGGCAACCAGTATAGTGCCAAAAGTATAGGACTCTTGACACTACACTTATAGACAGGGCCGAAAATGGATAATTCCCCCTGGAAAACAATGTGGTAGGCATTTTTGAGTAAAAGTACTAAGTGAGTTGTTTCTATATGATTTTTAGGCGCTGAATCCATTTCTGCCGGATGCCAAGCTGTAAAAGTCTCGGTTTAGGCATAAATATCGAGAAATTTGCATAATGAGCAACTTAATTGCCAAAAACTGGGAAAAGGCTATAATTTAGCTTTTAATTAACTTATAAAGGTAATCTAAGAGTTTAAGTCCATGTTTATGATGTCCAGAAATCCATCTATTACCATGGTGCAATCATGCTACCTTTCCTTATTAGCATAAATTATGCAAGAATTTGGTAAGGCATTACAATTTGTTTTTCTCTTTTAGTCCTAAAAGTTTAGCTCTCGAATCTAAGTCTATGTTTTAATGTCCACTTACTTAATGGCCTTACTAGACTCTAATAGGATCTATTAGGCTGTACTAGGCTCTTGTCAGCCCTGTAGCCCCTTTGCACTTGAGATTAACCACTGTGTCCACGGGCAATAGTTTTACATGGGTTTGTGTCCACCGGCAATAGTTTTACATGAAAATGTTTAGGCTATAGTATAGTACTGCCCCGTACAACCTAACAGAGCCCAGCACAGCCCACCAAAGCCCATTATAGCCCACCAGAGCCCAGCAGTCCGGCACATTCCAGCACACAAAGTCCAGCCCACTGGGAGAATAGCCTAGGGTAAGGGGGTAGTTAAATGACTGTAATAGGCTATACAGTAATGGGCCCAGCTGGAATAGGCTAGACTAGAATGCATCTCAAGTGCACTGCTGGGCTCTGGTGGGCTATAATGGGCTATAATGGGCTCTGGTGGGCGGCGCAGGGCTCTGTTAGGTTGCCGTGCCCTCTTTTAGCCAGTGGATGTGTAAAGTGCATCCGTTCTTTCTTAGGCGATGACCATCCCTGCTACAAAGTTTTGTGGCGTTATGTGAAGCCATTTGGGAGTTGGGTGTCTTTTTGCGATTGACCACGCCCATTGCCCCGCCCCCTTATGGCCGAGGGGCATGGGAAGTTAATTTGGTTCATCATCAGCCCATGCTACACCCTTCCACCAAGTTTCATAAAAGTTGGCGCAGTAGTTTTTCCGTAATCCTGCTTACAAACAGACGCTCAGACAAACAAGTGGTGGTGAAACCATATCTTCTTTGGCAGAGGAATAAAAAAAACTGGGACCCTTATTTCACTGGCATCCGGTGGATTCTTATTGGGGACACATTGAACTTTGAAAAAATGCTGGATGCCAACTTTTACTCAAAAATGCCTACATGGTTACAGAATTTTCCATTTTCGGCCCCGTCTATTAATAGTACACCCAAGTATAGGACTTGGGCGTTACAGTATGTATACAGTATATGTATGTGTATATATAGTATAAGTATATTAAAGTGTATTTACCTGCATACCAACAGCGTGAGTTCCCTTCCTCCATCTTCTCCACCCAGGACTCGTTCCAGGAATGAGCAAAGTCAATGAGAAGAACCAACTGGATGAGAATGAAGCAGAACGCTCCAGCCATACCCATGTAGAACCACACTGTAACACATGTAGAACCACACTGTAACACATGTAGAACCACACTGTAACACATGTAGAACCACACTGTAACACATGTAGAACCACACTGTAGAACCACACTGTAACACATGTAGAACCACACTGTAACACATGTAGAACCACACTGTAACACACGTAGAACCACACTGTAACACATGTAGAACCACACTGTAACACATGTAGAACCACACTGTAACACATAGCACATCATACATGTGTCCATAAGCCATGTAAACAAACAAACAAACATTTACAGCTAAACATTGCTCTCTAACGTAACGTAACAACGTAACGTAACGTAACGTAACGTAACGTAACGTAACGTAACGTAACGTAACGTAACGTAACGTAACGTAACGTATTGTATTGTATTGTAATGTAATGTAATCACTCTAAAGCACGCGTCGGCCCCATGTACAGCCATTAGGAGCAGGGGGAGGGGACGCATGCTGCACGTGATTGTGTGAGTGTCTCGCATCGCCTCGCATCGCCTCGCTGTGTGCACGCAGCCGGCAGCGGCTGTTAGAGGCTGAATCCCCCCCTGAGGCTGAATCCCCCCCCCCCCCCCCCCCCCCCCGTTGACAAAACGGCACAGGACCATTTATTTGGTGCGCACCAAGTCACATCTCCAGGTACTCTTCTGAGTACTAGACCTAAAAAGTTTGTGCGCCCCTGGTAATGTAATGTAATGTATTGTAATGTCATGTAATTACCGGTGGTGAAGGGCCCCTCTGGGATGAAGAAGGCTCCAACAGTGATGGCCACGGTGGCAGCAAACTTAAATGTAATGTAATGTATTGTAATGTAATGTCATGTAATGTCATGTAATGTCATGTAATGTCATGTAATGTCATGTAATTACCGGTGGTGAAGGGCCCCTCTGGGATGAAGAAGGCTCCAACAGTGATGGCCACGGTGGCAGCAAACTTAAAGAACCAAAACCTGAAAGAAGATGAAGAAAAGAAACGTCAACATATTATTTTCATTTCCTCTAAAAACCTCCTCCTAATCCTCTTCCTCTTTGAACTGGTTGTTTGACATCATAAATTAGTTCCTTATTCATCATAGTTCTTAATGACATCATAGTTCTTAATGATGTCATAGTTACTTATTCACACCAGAGAGCAGAAAAGATGTCATGCTTACGTTCCCCTGTCCTTCAAAAGGCTACAGTTGTAAATGATAAAAAGTGCTCTTAGGAGCACAGGTCTCTGCCAGGTCAGGTTCTGAATTCACCAATCAGGATGGACGGATCCGTCTTGATCACTTGACTGAGATCATGTGTACTGATTTGCATGACGTTTGGATAACATTTGTAGGAGTAATATAAAAAAATGTTTTGCAGAAATCAGCCTCCTGGTGGCGCTATAATAGGAAATGTTAAAAGGGTGGCATTTGTTACTCAACGTAGTGCAAATGTGGCCTCCTGGTGGCGCTATAAATGTGAAAAATGCAGGGCAAAGGTTTGTTCTTGGCCTCTAGAGAGTGTGCATACAAAGTCATCATACCTCCATCCCGGGTCTGCCGCAGCTAAAAACCCGCGCCTACGCTGCAGTATGTTTATATTTTTTATGTTTATAATTGGGGTTTAGGGTTATAGTTAGGGTACACTAACTCACCTAGGCTGCAGTATGTTTATATGTTATAATTGGGGTTTAGGGTTATAGTTAGGGTACACAGTAACTCACCTAGGCTGCAGTATGTTTATATTTTTTATGTTTATAATTGGGGTTTAGGGTTATAGTTAGGGTACACTAACTCACCTAGGCTGCAGTATGTTTATATGTTATAATTGGGGTTTAGGGTTATAGTTAGGGTACACAGTAACTCACCCGTTGTGCAGCGCTGCTCGGGGTGCAGGACGTGTATATGTTAGGGTTAGGGTTAAGGGTTTAGGGTTTAGGGTTAAGGGTTAGGGTTAGGGTTAAGGTTAAGGGTTTAGGGTTAAGGTTAAGGGTTAAGGTTAGGGTTAAGGGTTAAGGTTAAGGGTTAAGGTTAAGGGTTAAGGTTAAGGGTTAGGGTACACAGTAACTCACCCGTTGTGCAGTCCTGCTCGGGGGTCTTGGCTGCTCTTCACTTTGATCATGAGCAGAGAGAAGAGCAGGAAGAACATGGCCATGCCGAAGCAGGTCCGATACACAGCCTTGTATCCCACCAGAACGTCACAGTTAACATGACCCTCCACCAGACCTCCTTCACAGAACCCTGGAATCTGAATAATACACATAATTATTATTATTATTATTAATATAATAGATACACAGCCTTGTATCCCACCAGGACGTCACGAAAACCCCTGGAATCTGAATATAACACATCATTATTATTATTAATACTATAAAGAAAACATCACATGGATGCACCTGGGGGTTGACCCGCGGGTCAACCTGCGGCGCGGGCGGGTCGAGGCAATTATGCGGGCTGTGGGTGAGCGGGTCAGCCGCTCTCACACGCAAAAAAAATAAAAATAATCACATGCTCTTGTTTTGTCTTTATTCCTAATAAGAATAAGAATAATAACAATAAAACAGTTTGAATACACTAGGGGATTATTTTCTAACCATGATTTTACA